>NC_090935.1:1056764868-1057067898 GCF_040938575.1 Ambystoma mexicanum
TCCATCAATTATAAAAATGAATATGCCATGAGTCCCATGACACTTCTCGTAAGCACTGTGATAATAAATGTCACATTCACTTTTAGTGCTAGTAGCCTATTTCCATGTTAATCCACTTCATCACTTAGCAGCGTATCATAAAACACCAAAATACCGCCTCAAAATGCAACCATACGTTCATCTTAATGTTACAATGACGGCATAACACTGTGTCTCAGACTCCTCGACACCACACACACACACTCACAGCGCTGCTCATGAATCTAAGTCAGCATAATGTCATTACTCTGAAAGAATCAATGAATTACTAGAATTCTTGCATACGCCGCCGTATCTTAAAAGAAAATTATTGACTCCATACGCTGCAAGCATCGTGCATCCACAATGTTTCATAATGTCTCCATGGCGCCGCATTTTTTCCCCATTAAAGTACTTGCAAATGTCTCAAATCTGCTGCCTTAACAACTCAGATAATCACTCATGTTGCATGCCAGGCCCTTCCTCCGTATGCTGTCCAGCGCGCTCTGAGAACAAATCAAAACATTGAGGGGGTAATTCATAGAATTCAGCGCACAAGTGGCGCACGCGGCTGGCGCACAGTGTGCGCGTGTGAATCCCTGCGCCAGCCACGTGCGCTAAAATCCATTTCCGCGGACAGCGTATTCATGGATTCCAGCCACCAAAACCAGCCGTGGCGCACAGTGGCGCAGCGACACTGCAGTAGCACCAGTTACGCCCCCAAGAATGCCTCTCACGCAGGGAAAAGCCATCAATACACCCAATCCAGCGCAAAGGGCTGCGCTAACCCTGTACCAGCACAGCAAGCGGGCTACGTATATCACTGGGGTGCGCGGGAAGTACCTCACGCGATTCCATCAGGGTACGTGTATTTCGGGGTGCTATCAGCAGGGTACGTGTATTTCAGGGGAGTTCCACACGCGAATGGCCTGGGCGCGTGTATTTCAGGGGTGCGCGGGAAGTTATACACGTTGGCCTGGGCGCGTGTATTTCAGGGGTGCGCGGGAGGTTCCACACGCGAATGGCCTGGGCGCGTGTATTTCAGGGGTGCGCGGGAAGTTCCACACGCGAATGGCCTGGGCGCGTGTATTTCAGGGGTGCGCGGGAAGTTCCACACGCGATTGGCCTGGGCGCGTGTATTTCAGGGGTGCGCGGGAAGTTCCACACGCGAATGGCCTGGGCGCGTGTATTTCAGGGGTGCGCGGGAAGTTCCACACGCGATTTGCCTGGGCGCGTGTATTTCAGGGGTGCGCGGGAAGTTCCACACGCGATTGGCCTGGGCGCGTGTATTTCAGGGGTGCGCTGGAAGTTCCACGCGCGAATGGCCTGGGGGAGCGTGTGCGTGTATACCAGGGGTGCGCGGAAAGTTTTACACGCGATTTCAGCAGGGTACGTGTATTTCAGGGGTGCCGGGGAGTCCTACATGTGATTTGACAGTGTGGGTCCTCCCAGGTGTTCCCTGTACACCCTCCACGGCCCCTGCAGGCAGCCCACACCACAGGGGACTACCCTGCATCCCTGGTCATGTCCCGCAGGCAGCCCACCCAACATGGGCATGCCCCCCAGCAAAGGCACATGTCTCCTTGAACTAATGAACACCAACTCATGTCCCTTGCACCCCCACCCCCCAGCACTGTGGGGCACCTGCCAGCAGGCCCCCACCCATGTCCAACTCATGTCCCCTTGCACCCCCACCCCCTAGCACTGTGGGGCACCTGCCAGCAGGCCCCCACCCATGTCCAACTCATGTCCCCCACCACCCCCACCCTCCAGCACTGTGGGGCACCTGCCAGCAGGCCCCCACCCATGTCCAACTCATGTCCCCTTGCACCCCCATCCCCCAGCACTGTGGGGCACCTGTCAGCAGGCCCCCACCCATGTCCATACTCATGTCCCCCACCACCCAGCACTGTGGGGCACCTGCCAGCAGGCCCCCACCCATGTCCAACTCATGTTCCCTTGCACCCCCACCCCCAGCACTGTGGGGCACCTGCCAGCAGGCCCCCACCCATGTCCAACTCATGTCCCCTTGCACCCCCACCCCCCAGCACTGTGGGGCACCTGCCAGCAGGCCCCCACCCATGTCCAACTCATGTCCCCTTGCACCCCCACCCCCCAGCACAGTGGGACACCTGCCAGCAGGCCCCCACCCATGTCCAACTCATGTCCCCCACCACCCCCACCCCCCAGCACTGTGGGGCACCTGCCAGCAGGCCCCAACCCATGTCCAACTCATGTCCCCTTGCACCCCCACCCCCCAGCACTGTGGGGCACCTGCCAGCAGGCCCCCACCCATGTCCAACTCATGTCCCCTTGCACTCCCACCCCCAGCATTGCGGGGCACCCTCCACCAGGCCCTCGCCCATGTCCCATCCATGCCCCCCTGCACCTGGGTCCCAACAATCCCCAATCATGTCCGTAATGGCCATCCTCCCCTGCCAAAAGGCCCAACCAACTATCACATCCACCCACATATCAAAGGCAATTACATGTTACACACCCAATGTAAATAATGCAAATGAACACATGTCTGTCACACACAATGGCTGCAAGTGATTGTTAAAACACCCAACATGACATGCATGAAAGTAATGAGATGATACGACACATTGAAGGATGAAAATAAAAATGTATTGAAAATCAACTAGAATGGAAATGAAATGAGAAAAACCACAAAGCAAAACAACAAAAAGAAGATGAATGTCCATGAAAAAAATCCAAAAAATCAAAAAATCCATAGAAGAACTATTTACAAGACAATCCCGGGTCCATGAGCCCAACCAAATGAAACCTAACTATGTCAACTAACTAAAAACTGATTTATATGCAAAAAAGTGGCGCATTGTCCAATCGCAACCAAATAAAAAAAAAATAATTTAAAGGAAACCTACCACTAACTATATAACTATATACAAAGGCAGCGGGCTAGTCTGACGGCTCACTGGTTGTTGTCATGGGCCAGGGCATCATCGAACTCCCGTTCAATGGCTTGGAGGCGGGCATGTTCCCTGGCCCCGAGGTCCCGCAGGGATAATGCAGTGTCCAGCTCCAACTCCCTGCGAAGACCCTCGAGGCACTCAGCCCGCCTCAGCGCCCTCCGCATGGAGTCCTCCGCCCTGACCATTGTGAGCCGTTCCTCCTCTGCCCGCTGCCGCTCCGCACCTATCTGCTGGCACAAACGCTCCCACACGGAAGCCACTCCCATTCCAGGGTTCTCCTGCCCTCCGGCCGATGCCTGCACCCCTGATGTTGATGGCCCCGAGCCATGATGCCTCCCACGTTGAGCCTGCTGCTGCCTCCGACGCAACTGCCTGTGTCAGCACGACGGCATCCAGGCTGATGGAAACCACCGACGCCGTCGTGCACGTGCCCTGCCCGATGATGCCGTCACATCCTCCATCTGCTGGGGTCCAGTTGCTGGTGTGTCCACCCCTGCTGGACCTCTGAATCCCGACTGTGGCAGGGATGGGATCCCCACCGAGCTGGCTGCATTGGTCAGGGCAGGTCCACAGGGGGCCCTGGCGGCATCTGGGCCGGAAGACGGCAAGGAGAACGACTGGCGTATAGTCTCCACAGAGGAGGAGAGGGCCGCCAGATTGGCCGACACATGCAGGAAACCCCCCAACATGGACGATCCCAATTGGGCCACGTCGGCACAGTGCTCTTCGTGATGACGTGCGTGCTCCTCCTGGGAAGCACGCAGGGCATCACGAATCACAGCCGTGCGCATCGCGACCCCAATCAGGACCTTCTCCATACGGCCAGGGGTCCCCTCGTCCGCAGGTGGAGGGGAGTCAGATGACATGGACATCCCCTCTACCTGCGGACGGGCCTGGGGCGGGGCATCCCTGCTGGTGCATGGTGGTGCACCCACAGGGTCAGGGACAGCGACATGCACAGGCCCCTCCACGGTGACCTGTGCTGCCTCCTGCCCCTGCCCCTGGACTGCACCACTTGCACCAGCAGGGATGCCCCAACAGGCCCCATGTGCGCCTCAGTGGCGGCCTCCTCCTCCTCTGTGGAAACCACCAACCTGGATGGCTCCTCACCGTCTTCCGCCGTAGCAGGCCCCTGTGGGGGCTCACCCACCCCTTCCGCTGCAGCCGTGGGGGCATCCCCGCCGCCTTGCTCCACAGCGCCGTCTCCGCCCTCTTCTTCACTAGCCGCTGCGTAGAGGGAGACATAGAACACAAGCATCAGGGTACTGTACAATGGTCCCCTAGACAGGAAGCAATAGCAGATGAGTGCCACTGTCAAAGTACACTTCCATCATGTCCCTCCACAACACATGTGTCAGTCCAGGCAAAACACACACAGTGACAGTCATGGTGCATGCCATGGACATTTCCATACATGTCCAATGGACTCTCGAAACATACAATGTAATGGTACTCACATGCATCATGGGTCATGCCTATCACATGCACACACTTCACCTCAGTCACATCCATCTGGCCCCATACACCCCAATCACAGTGGATACAAGGATGACTAGGCTGCATCAGTGAATCTGTACATTGTCACAGACATGTGTCGTGCATCCATGGCATTCACAAGTCACAGACACGCAGGTCAGGCACACAGACATGGATACCATATATGTACCTGGCATCAGCACCCATCCCTCACCCCCACCCATGTCCAGTAACAGAGACTGCCATGCTCTCATGTGTACAATCTGCATAGGGCTCCCCATGTCGCATTTAAACACATGCAACGACCGTGCGGTTCACACATTGCTGATCGCACATGCATTACCATGATGTCCCTGCACACATACATGCGTACATGGCCTATGTCACACATACAGGCAAGTATCAGACAACCAGCACACTGCAACATGCCCTGTCTCACACAGCAATGCTTGGCCACTTACCGCTCAACTCCAGACGGGTCTCCCTCTCAAGGACCTGGGCGTGGAGCGCTGGGTGTACGCGTTCCAGGACCCTCATCTGGATGGAACTCATGCGGCCCCGGCCCCCCTCACGAGGCGCCGGGCCTTTATGAGGGTCCTGGACCTCAAGTCTTCCCAGCGCTTCTTGACCTTCTGGATGGTGCGGGTTGCCACCCCCTCCACGTTGATGGCAACCACACAGTCGGCCCAGATCCTCTCCCGTCCTTCCTTGTTGGCGCGGGACGATCCGAAGAGGGGCATCATACTGCCCCAGGACTTGCTCCACCAGGACACCAACTTCGGTGGCAGTGAAGCTGGTGCCCCTCTGCCCCTCTGGCCGGGGGTTGCCACTGGTGCCAGATGTGGATGTGCCCGACATGGCAACCCCAGGGGCAGGAGTGGGTGGGCAACTGGGTCCTGGGGCTGGGCTGTGGAGCGATGTTATCCGAGTCGGGAGTCTTCTGTTCCAGCAGGGGTGGACACAGCAACTGGACCCCTGCAGATGGCTGATGTGCAGGCACCAAATGGCAGGGCACGGTGGCAGCAGGCAGGCAGGCAGGCAGGCAGCAGCAGATGGCATGTGGGAGGCTGCTCGGGGCACTGGGGGGCAGTAATTCGGCCTTCTGGGCAGGAGCATGGTCTTCCGTGTGTTTTCGCGTGGCCAGCTTGATACGGAGTGATTTGGCACGTGAAAATCCTGCACGTCAGCGTGAAAATCGAGGAAAGGCCCTTAGCGCGTAAGCGCGTCAGCACGCGTACACGATTTCATTGGACCAAAGGCCCTTACAGCGTAAGCGCGTCTGTGACGTTTTGCGCACGGGCGTTGCCCTGGCAGGGCTTGGAGATCCCGCGTGCCTTGATGTTCTGTATGTGCTTTTCGTGCGGTGCGTGTGTTTTCCATCCGTTGGGGTTCACACGCTATTACTTCACAGCGGGTGTTGGCTACGCGTTCTTCTACACGCATGGCAGACGGTGAGTGGTACCCCGCTCCCCCAGGCCCGATCGTGTGAAAAACTTCACGCGAACCCCTGATATACACGTAGCCCGCTCCCCCAGGCCCGATCGCATGAGAAACTTCACGCGAACCCCTGAAATACACGTAGCCCGCTCCCCCAGGCCCGATCGCGTGAAAAAGTTCACGCGAACCCCTGATATACACGTAGCCCGCTCCCCCAGGCCCGATCGCGTGAAAAAGTTCACGCGAACCCCTGATATACACGTAGCTGAAAAAGTTCATGCGAACCCCTGATATACACGTAGCCCGCTCTCCCAGGCCCGATCGCGTGAAAAAGTTCACGCGAACCCCTGAAATACACGTAGCCCGCTCCCCCAGGCCCGATCGCGTGAGAAAGTTCACGCGAACCCCTGAAATACACGTAGCCCGCTCCCCCAGGCCCGATCGCGTGAAAAAGTTCACGCGAACCCCTGATATACACGTAGCCCGCTCCCCCAGGCCCGATCGCGTGAAAAAGTTCACGCGAACCCCTGATATACACGTAGCCCGCTCCCCCAGGCCCGATCGCGTGAAAAAGTTCACGCGAACCCCTGAAATAAACGTAGCCCGCTCCCCCAGGCCCGATCGCGTGAAAAACTTCACGCGAACCCCTGAAATACACGTAGCCCGCTCCCCCAGGCCCGATCGCGTGAGAAAGTTCACGCGAACCCCTGATATACACGTAGCCCGCTCCCCCAGGCCCGATCGCGTGAAAAACTTCACGCGAACCCCTGAAATACACGTAGCCCGCTCCCCCAGGCCCGATCGCGTGAAAAACTTCACGCGAACCCCTGATATACACGTAGCCGGCTCCCCCAGGCCCGATCGCGTGAAAAACTTCACGCGAACCCCTCAAATACACGTAGCCCGCTCCCCCAGGCCCGATCGCGTGAGAAACTTCACGCGAACCCCTGAAATACACGTAGCCCGCTCCCCCAGGCCCGATCGCGTGAAAAACTTCACGCGAACCCCTGAAATACACATAGCCCGCTCCCCCAGGCCCGATCCCGTGAAAAACTTCACGCGAACCCCCGATATACACGTGCCCCGCTCCCCCAGGCCCGATCGCGTGAAAAACTTCACGCAAACCCCTGAAATACACGTAGCCCGCTCCCCCAGGCCCGATCGCGTGAAAAACTTCACGCGAACCCCCGATATACACGTGCCCCGCTCGCACAGGCCCAATTGCTGTATGTTGCCACTTTTGTAATGCGCAGGGACGCTACCGCCTGCCTTCGTGTGGCGGACGTGTTTCGGCTTGTGCGTGTCTTTCGCTGTGCGTGGCTTTGCCCTATTCGATTCCATGAATACGTGTGGTTCGGGTGCGTGTGGGCGTTCCGTCTGCTTCCCTGCAGTACATCCCCAGTTACGCCCTTGTTTTCACGAGTTGTTCCCCATTCCGCGCTTTACGCCCCGTGTTCCGCCCACTTTCTAGTGTATGCGCCGAGGTTGTGCGCTTTCACTGTGCGCGTCGCGCACGTCTTTCGGGATGTTGCAGTGACGTGTGCGCCATGCACGGGTTTGGCGCACATCCCGAGGTAAACACGCGCAGGGACTTCCATGAATCGCACGCGTGCGCGTGCGCCTGTTTTTTCCGCTTGCGCCTGCTTGCGCCTGCTTGCGCGAAGATTTTCGGCACACGTTTGTTCCATGAATCGGCCCCTGAAAGTTCTGCGTTCATGTCAAAACTCCTTTGTTCCGCGTGCGTCATCACGGGTTGCGCACGTTCATAGTGCCTTTCTTTCAACCTCCCTTCCTCCGGACTGGGAGAAAGGAATAATGGCGCTGGGTCGCATCACTGCGTTCCAGTTTAACGGCATGGCTGGAATGCAGGACCCATGTGGTGCGGCCGACACCACCGGCCCTCTTGACCCCTTCCATGGCCCCCAACAGTGCGCTCACCTGCGCGCTCATCTTTAGTCTCAATCCTCTTCTTTATTTTTATTTTCCAGTGCTCCAAAGCAGGGTCGCATTTAAAAGACCTCAAGTCCCAGAATGCTGCTTTTCTCCGTAGTGCGACGGCGCTCGTACATGCTGCTTTCATGTGGTTGCTCCATGTGCACACACAACCAGTGTACACTACTCGGCAGCTCTGCCTCCCAGGCCTCTCCTTGCACTAGGCCAGAGTTCATGATGCCTGCACTGTTCATGCCCCATGTTTGGGTTTAGACTTCTTCTGGTGGCTGCCTGCATTGGTACACGAGTGCCCAGCCTTATGTACCCCCACATTGCAGGACTTATACCTGTCCTGGTCCTCTCCTGGACCTTCATGCAATTTGGACACTTCGAGATTGCACCTATTTTGGCCTCTGCTCTGCTTCCATGGACTCCGATCTTCACATGAACTGACATCTCGTGTGTGGCCTCACTTTTTCTACTCCTTGTGTCTCCATCACTCATCACTCTCCCCCTCTTCTCTGGGCTCGCTTTAGTTAATCCTCGTCGCCAAAATGATGTATCCTGAGTCAGGTAAAGGACAAGGAGCAGGAACCAGACTGACTCAGGTAAGTTACAAATGAAACATGGATGCTTTATTCTTCTCAGTTACAGGTTACAGCATAGAGGTGGGAGAGAAGGTACATAGCATCTACTCTGGTCCATTTCATCACTCCAAGTTCACAACTGACATTCTTAGAACACCCAGGCCTCCAACACTCCACATTCCACACAGTATTCTCTCAGACCTCACCTTGCATACAGTCAGACTCATACATTCAAGTTACTACACATCATAATAGTGCTACAAGACCTCCAAAACTCTTGAATTCAGTCTTCTAAGGACGTTCCCACTAACAAAGCATTGAAACTGCAATAATGTTCAAATTGGCGCTATACAAATGACAAGTACATTACAATAAAATACAATTCGTGTGTGTGTGTGTATGTGTGTGCGTCCTGCATTCACAAGTTTGAATTTGAGCAAACCGAAAGCCTTTCATCCTTCTGAGCTAAAAAAATTGAACTTCATATATTTGAGCCATAAGAACACCACGTTTTGTATTTGTTTATTATATTTGTGTATTGTGTATTCAAACCTTTACAAAATTCATCACCGTTTTGAAAGGGCATGTTCAAAGCAATACACGTGTGCAAAAATATTGCACCAATCACATAATATCACTAATTCTCATTGCAGAATCCTATAATCTAAAAAAAGAACCAAAAGGTTGTTCTGTTGCTTCATCAGCAGAGTTGCTAAAAACACATTCACACAAAGAAAATGGTACAGTACAGTTGATTATGTAATATCTCAGTGCAAACGCTAAGGTGCAAAATACAACAAGGTGACTCAGTGCGAGAATACATGACCTATACCAAGGATTTCTTATTCAAAATATACAGGATCGACCTCAATAGGAGCAAAAAACAAGACAGAGGTACATTACATTTAAATCTAAAATGTCAAAGTATAAAGCTAAAAACCTATTAAAAATTGTAAAAGAACAGGCCAGTAAGTCTGCTAAAATAGGCTTAACACAGGCGATGCACTCAGACCCAGAGCCGGCCTTAGGGGGGGGCGCGCCGGGCGACCGCCTGGCACGCCACGCCACCCAGGGCGCCTTTTGCCCCTGTCACGCCAGCTCGGGGGAGTCTTTCAAGGGCTCCCCCGAGCTGGCGTTGTGGGACAAGGCGCAGCAGGCGGCCTGTTACTGTAAAAGGTGCCCGCGGCGGTGGGTGCATTTAAATGCGCCCCTCTGCCGTGGACACTTCACAAGAAAAGGCACCGTTAGCCCCCCACCACGCCAGCTCCGGGGGAGTCTTTCAAGCGCTCCCCCGAGCTGGCGTGGTGGCAGAAGGTGTGTCAGGTGCCTCATTGTCATTGAATGAACCCGCAATGGCGGGCTCATTCAATGACAATGGGGTGCCAACGGCACCTATTTAACCTCCTCGCCAGAGCAAGGAGGTTAAAAAAAAAAAAGTTTCCCATCCTGGCTCCGCCCCCTTCCGCCCCCCCCCTGTTAACCAGGGGGGCGCGGTGGGGGGGGGGGCGCCAGTTCGCCCAGGGCGCTGCTGCCCTTAAGGCCGGCCCTGCTCAGACCAGAAGTGTCCTGCTATTGCCCAATGCAGCATATTTAACGAATCCTCAATGTGTAATGTACACGATCCACCCTACTGAAAAACTCATAACTGCACTATATAGCACCTTTGTCTAGTCATCTAAGGCTACACTTTTCAAAAACCCTGATAATGCCATGCCACCCGAATTAGGGTGGGCCCTGCAACATTGACTTCAAATAAAATAATTGTCAACATACTTTAAGTCAAAATCCAATTTCTTGATTTAACTCATTCTCAAAAAAAAATCAATGAAAAGATCCCTCAATGTTTCTACTGAGTCCTTAAGACCACAAAAGCGGCAGTACACAACCACTTTTTTAATGTTCAGTGGACAAATGTGACAAAGAGGGATAGCTTAGGAATGTATCCAATATGTTTGACCAGTACCACTGCCACAATGTATAGATTACTTTTGAAGGATTGCACTCCAAATCTGTCACGTTTTTCCCAATTTCCTCTAAAATATGTTTACAGTGGTTACACAAATAAACAATTCAGTTGTTAGTACGCCAAATGAATACAATTGAAATTCTCGCGGGTGTAGGGAATTACGTATTTGAAACGCTAATATTGACCACCAGAGGGAGCTCTTGGTTTGCTTTTAATATGCCTCGGGATCATTTTTACAATCATCCTATTTCATTAATCTACGTCATTCGTCCACATCCATTATTTTCGCTTGAGACCTGTACATACATGATACATATTGGTATTAGCTTAGGCCTCTGTGGGCTGATGAGCAAGTTGCTCCTGGCCAAGGCTCTTTGTAACAAAGCACCTTCGTGACGAGAACAATTCGGCTCAGAAAGTTGCTCATGGGTAAACTGCCCTAGAACAAGCAGTTCTGTGTATTTTGCAGTTGCCCCAAGCACAAAAAAGTCACCTTTAATTTGTCAATTCCACAAGGTTACAATGTGCTCGCTACTGGGCTCACTGGTGTGAACTGCACGTGGGATAATAATGCATGGGATTGCATGTCAAGTTTTACCTTGAAGTAGGTCGGGGCGTAGATAGGGTACAGCCTGAGTGACCATGGCCCACCCAAAGTATGTCAATGCTACTCAGCAGCGCTGTGTGGGCATTTACAGATGTTAATGCCACTGCATTGGGCCCAAATACATTAGCTTCAGGCCCCACCTGTTACTCCTCTGTGCAGGGCCTACAATTTTGAGTAGGGATCTTGCTTGTGGACAAACGTCATTAGAATATATTTGTGTTCATCTGCATGTAGACAGTGTACAACATTCAGCAGAGAAAGTAATTATTAGAAATTATAAACAGGAAAAGAAAGTGATTTCCTTTGATATGCCTCAATTCAATCCCTGCCTAGGATCGAAGAGAGGCAGTTTGAAACCAAGCTAGACAGAAGAAAATATATTTTGGGAATTACCACATTGCTTTGTAGGAGTTGCTCTTTTGTGGGTATAAACATCAATGTTCTGTCACCTGTTCTTGGCTACTACTTCAACACTCCAATTTTGCCTAGGATATTGGGGTGATTTGGGGTGTGCTTTTTGTATATAAGCATTTTATTGTTTTTCCAAGTAAGCTCACATTTGCCAATTGGTGTAGCCACGGACCTAGGCGATATGCAGCAACAAATGTGTATCCCTCACAAGCAGCACTTACCATCAAGCCTTGATTTTCTAGCAGGCGCAGAATAGGCTCTAGCAAACTCGGACAGAGGAACAGCCAGGACCATAGCACCCTCTTACCTGATAGACAGGATAGGGAAAGGGTGGTGTCTGTATTCCTGCTCTCTACATGGCAGAGTGGAAGCACAGAGCACCCCAGCCAAGATTCTCTATTGTTGGTAGCAATGGACGAGCAATTAAGGCTTAAGCTCTCAGCAGGTGATGCAGGCTGGTTCAGTGTAGTCCCCAAACCCCCACAAAGGAGTGTCCACACACTATGTTATGTGATAACACAGTTATTTATATAAATAAGGTTCAGAATATATACACAATCAATAACACACTTTGTACTTTAGCAATACTAATATGGTAAATATGTACCATATCCTCTGAACCTCAGTCAACGGTGATGGTCGTCGACTACCTCAACATCCTGGCGCTTACTTCAATGTTTTCTCAGCAGACCCCGTCTCCGGTCGACAGCTGTTAGAGACTAACTACCAGGGTGCCGTGATGAAGATGATCTGATGCATGATGTTCCCTCGTAGCTCGGGAAGAGATTGCCTAGCCAGGTCCTCTCTTCAGTTCTTGGAGACACGTCAGCTTTCAGATTGCGTCAAAGGAAAGCAGCAGAAGAGCCTTCTTCTTCCAGCTGGGCTTCAAGGTTAAGCAACAAGTTTTGACTTCAGCTTCTGACCAATTCTGGTAATTGGGAGGTCCCCAGGTAAACTGTTCTGTCTCTCATTCACACCGCTGAGCCAGACTCAGGAAGCCAATCATTCAGAAGGGCATTCAGCAGGCAGGTAGCCAATCTGGCTCACGATGCATTCAGGCCATTCTCCTCCATCCAGACACTCGCAACAAGGAATGTGGATTGGGGCAAGCACCCAACCTTTCAGCACACCGCACTGCATTCATACCAGTTTCAGGCAGGGCTGTCTCAGTCATTGTGTCACACACCCAAAACCAGACACCCATAACATTAAATGTATATTGGTCATACACTCCATTCACTCAAGTCCCACCCCAAGGGTGTACCCACAACATACAGTCATTGGGTACGCTCCAGCCAGTCTGACCTGTACTTCCACAATACCATATATGGAACTTCCACCCGACAGCCAGTCAGGGGAAGGGATAGAGTCAGGGTTTACCAGGACTTTGGGAAAACAAAATAACAGGCAATAGAAAGCAAGAGGCCACAGGGGCCATCTTGTCTCCTATCAGGAATCATGCCTGCTGTTCTGTGCATCTATTTTGCATGTATGTGTCTGCTATACCTGACTGTGGCCAGTGAACCAATTTGCTGCTGTTCTGTGCATCTATTCTGCGTATATTTGCCTGTCATACCTGATTAAGGCCTTCGCAACAACTGTCCAGCCACTGTGAAGCTTCTATAAGCTATCCTATTCCGACCTGCCCACCCTGGCAATTTGCTACTGCCGTTCTTTACACCGAACCACCAAGCCTTCTTGATACGTCATCCTGCTGTGGTTCACCGCTAGTATCATCCACCTCACCTACCTCATCACTACAGGGCATCCTGCCAATACCCTCTGTGTCCCCACTATTAGCACCGCCAAGACATTCCACGACCACTTCACCACACTCGCTTACACTATGTCCTACGGGACTTTACCACGAACCTGTCCCATCCCCTCCCCCATGCCTCACTCCACACCTAAACCTTTGAACTTCTCCACCAACCCCTACCTGAATGATCCATCCTTGTGGCTTCAACATTTCGCCTTTAAATCCACACCTAATCAGCCCTGCACTCTCCAATGCCGGAATGCTACACTCAGATCCAGGCTGCCTCGTGCACCATGCACCCAGGGGCACTCCACTTCCAGGCCACAGCCCACTATGCAGCCAATACCCAATCATCCTGTGACTCCCCCTAGCAAAGAACTAAAAGGAGCTCTCATCAATGCAAGATCCCTCACCGTCCACGCCCTCGATATCAACGACCTCATCACTATCGATAACCTCGGCTTCCTAGCCATCACGTAAACATGGCTACATGATGATTCAAGCCCACTTCTCGCCACCGCCATCCCCAATGGCTACTCCATCCTTAGAAATGACCGACAGTCTACCTTATCCAAAGGGGGTGGAGTCACAATTATACACAGGGACAATATTACTATGAGAATTATCCCCAAAACCCAACTTAGTTCGGCCGAATCACTATCTGTGAAACTATCCCTCTCACCAACTAACACAGCAACACTGCACCTCATCTACAGACCACCAGGTCCTCTTGCCTCCTTCACAGACAATATCACCTCCCTCCTGACTGATGATATTATGCCCAACTCACAGGTGCTGTTATTAGGTGATATCAACCTTGGCCTATTTGACCCAAAGGATCCCATGGCCACTGAGATCGCCAGCATCCTCGCCAACTTAGGCTTCCAGCAACGCATCCTCGAACCTACTCACAACAAGGGGAGGACGCTCGATTGGATTGCAGACTTAAATTGTAATACATCAATAAAGTCCAACTCTGTATCCGTCTGGTCGGTTGTATACGAATTGTTTGTTTTACAACTGTTCGAATTACAATTGACCTTTTCACAATTGACCGAAAACCCCCCACAACCCCCCACCCAATGCCAAACCCCCCAAAACCCCTATATATATATATATATATATATATATATATATATATATATATATATATATATATATATATACGGTCAATTGTGAAAAGGTCAATTGTGACCCTTTAAATTCGGTCAATTGTTCATTCGAACAATTGTAAACGAACAATTTGGGTAATACCGTCTGGTCTGACCAGCACATCATTATCTTCCACTTACCAGCCACCAACCCCCACCCTAAACCGATTATAGCCCCAGCTATACTCACCAGAAACAAAAAGGACATTACTAGGGACAAATTACTCCCACTCATCCTACCCATTCTAAACATCTGTGCCTCACAGCACAATGACCCTACTGTCTTAGTAGACACCTTTAACTAAACCCTCCTCAAAGCTATTGACACCATAGCACCGCTCAAACTACGGAAAGCCAAACAACGAGCACATCTGAACTCGTGGTTTACCCCGCAACTTAAAGTCCTGCGCAAAGAAAAACGTAAGGCTGAATCATTATGGAAAAGCCATCATTGTGAGGCCCACACAGACCTCCTTCTCATTATGTCCCTCAACTACAAGGAAGCAATCCTACAAGCTAAAAAAGAGACCTACAACCAACGTATATTACAAGCTGAATCAAACACGAAGGAGCTATTTAAAATTCTCAAAGAATTAGAATCACCTGTGCCTATCCTTGATACCTGTAGCAAAGACAGCACGTGGTGCAACAACATCCAAAATGCACTCTTCACCAAAATAGCTACCCTACAAACTAAAATCAATGCCAAGCAAAACTCCCTCCCCACAGCCCCCCTAACTAAGCGACCTGCGCCTAAAATAACTACCACACCTACCCCCTACCCATTTAATTGTGTACCTCTTACCATCCCTGAGGTCGAAAAAATCATCAGCAACCTTAAACCCTCTAATTGCCAAGGCGACTCCTGTCCTGCACCTATCATCAAGTACTCGGCCCATGACCTTGCTCCCTTCATAACCGCCTTCATTAATTGCTCGTTTCAATCTGGAATTGTCCCTAATAATCTGAAGGATGCGTGGGTTATACCTTTGCTAAAAAAAAACATCACTAGATCCAGAAATACCTTCCATTTATAGACCCATTACCACGGTCCCGTTCCTGCTGAAAATACTAGATAGAGCAGCCTACTTACAGATATAGAACTATCTGGAAACAAATAATCTCCTTGGCACTAGACAATCCGGCTTCAGACCTAAGCACGGGACTGAAACTGCCCTCCTACATCTCAAAACCCAAATTGAGGATCTAAAAGACAATGACAAACTGACCCTTCTACTCCTCCTGGACCTTTCTTCACCTTTCTATCTGGTCAATCACCAAATCCTCTGCCATCATCTCTAATCAGCTGCCCTTTTTTCCGACAATGCCACCAACCGATCAGCTCCTTCCTCGACAATAGACACATGAGAGTATTCTCTCCAACTTCATCAGCTAACCCCACCCCTGTCACCTGCGGTGTCCCACAAGGGTCGTGTGTATCCCCCACTTTCTACAAGGTTTTCACAAAACCTCTGTTTGTGCTTGACTATCTGGGTGTCACCTATACTAACTATGCGGATGACACCCAGATACTCATCCCTATCACTGGTGATTACATTTCAGATTCCAAAGCCTTGAATAGCATCTACCAAGTCATCCAAGCTTGGATGGCTCAACATGAGCTCTGTCTCAATGACGACAAGACAGAGCTCCTCATCTTGGGCACACAACAAAGACTTAATAAGTTGAACCCTTTGTTCAGCTTGTTTAATATCGATGGCAACACCATCAAAGTCTCCAAAAAACAAAAACCTTAGGAATCTACCTTGATTCACACTCTCCCTAAACAGGCAAACTAATGCAGTCTTTGCAGCAGCAGCTTACACATGCAAACTGATCACAGCCTGCCGCCCATTCCTCACCACTCAGAACTGCCTAACATTGATTATGTCCAAACTTGATTACTGCAACGTACTCTACCAAGGTACGAACCAACGTAATCTCAACAAACTACAGATTACCCAAAACAATGCTATTAGAGCTGCCCTCAACATACCCAGATCTGCTCACATCTCTGATACTAGGAAGAGCCTACACTGGCTCTCAGTCGCCCAAAGGATATGACTGAAATCCTTGGTCCTCACCTATAAATGTATAAATAACCCAGCCCCCACTTACCTAGCTTCACACTTCTCTCAGCACATCCCAACACGGTCACTCCGTTCCGACCAAGCACAATGCCTCCTGGTCCCCAGATACAACCTGCAGACAGCTGGAGGCGCCAGCTTCCCAGTCCTCATAGCCAAACTTTGGAACAATCTGCCTCTCACCATCACCAAACACAATGCCAAGCTTTGGCTAGCTACTTCACCCGTGGCCAACTTCTCGCCCTCACTCTGTTACGCTCACCTGATATCCACGTGGACGCCACCCAGCCGTATGGACACTGGTATCCTTCACAGCGGTTCCCAGATGTGGCCAGTGGGAGAGGTTCTGCCTGCAATACAGGAGGGCTATGTTCAAGACTGGCCAACTGGGGTAATTAGCATCCACCACCCCGTATGCCTTCAGCCCCTCTGGGGCCTCTCCTCCCCTTATTGTTGGTTCAGGTATGCTCTCCGTCCTGCCTTCTTGGCAGGGGCGCATTGTCCTTGCGGGCGGATGCGATCTAGTTACTTCACTGATGCCGGCCCGTTTGATGTCTTTCAGGTAGGTCTTATTGCCGTTGTATAGTGCTGTTATTCCTGCATGCCTTTCTTGGTTTAATAATGTCTCTTTCTCTTCCTAGGTTTGCGGAAGTTCAGTGTGGTGCATTGGCTGAATTGGGCCTCGCCGGTAAATGATGGCGCGTAATGAGCGCTATGATGCGGTAAGTAGGCGCTATGCGCAGTGCAGTGATGTCTTGCCTTTGCTATGCTGTTTTCTTTTCTTTTCCCATAGATCGCGGTGTTCACCCAGGGTGTGGAATTCCGAGGCGACGCTGGTCGAGGGGCGACCTGACAGGTAAGCCTTTCGGCACAGTTCGTAATGCTGTAATGTCTCTAATACCTTGTTTCTTTCCTTTTTTCAGATCCGTCGGTCCGGGAGACGCGCTGATCTTAGGAAGCTGTTCGCAGGAGCTGTGGGCAGCTAACGATGAAAATTCCAGGTAAGATGCTGCTGCTAACAATGTTCCTTTTGTCTCCTTACAGGTGCTGCTTCTCCGAGGTTCGCGGGTATAGCTGGACACAGTGAGCATCACGTTGCAAGATTGCAAAGTAACGCGAAGCGTGTTATACAAGTCGGGTGTGGTTTAATAGTTTCAAGAAAGTAGTCCAGGTAAAGTAGTCCCTAGGCTACCACACCCAAAACACTAGACCACATAGCTTGGTTCCTAGGAGACAAGCTATGTGGATGCCTCCATGTTGCCTGGCAGCTTCAAAATAAAGTAGCTCCCAAGCACCTGTCTTCACTGTGTATGAGTCTGGCGCCATAGGCGCCAGGACTGGCTCCAAGAGGGCCTAGGAAGTAAATGCCAAGGCTTTTGGAGACCCGAGCCAAGACCTCTCCTGGCCCATGGCTTGCCAGAGGGGATTTCGGATGTGGGTCGTGACACACTCCTAAAGACCTTCAGCTGCATTGTCCTTTGATTGTTTCTGCTTATGTAAGTCTAGCCAACGACTGTAATTGTAACTGAACCCTGCTGTATTTCTGTTTTTGATTATGTAAGTCAAACGAACAATTGTAATTTATTATTGCAACCCGACACTTATGTACCTGCTTTTTAAGATATGCGCCCAGTTGCCCTCGGGCCTGGTGCACTATACAAATAAATAAAATACAAATACAAACTGATTCAAATGGCAGGACCTGGGTATCCCACATTGGAGGATACTCGAGCACCTGTCACATTGAGCATAGAGCTGCCACCAGCCCATACCCTGCTCTGTGGGCCACACGCAGGTGCCCAAAAACATACACTAGGTGTACAGGGTTGTACCCCCACCCGTGGGTGCCATAAGGGTATCCCAAGGGTCTGTTCACCACAACCAAAAAGAGGACCAGCTGCACTGCCAGGAGACCCAGATGGACTCTTGTACAGAAATCAACACAGAACATAAATTGTAAGGGCTTATGGTCTGTTTCGACCATGACGGTAGACCCTGTAAGGTATGGCCTAAAACACCTAAGGCTCCAAACTAAGCTGAAACATTCCTTTTCAACAGTAGCCCAACTAAGTTCTCTACCTTTCAGTTGCCTACTGATGAATATGATAGGATGTTCCCTCCCTTTGTCATCTAACTAGGACCAGACAGCGCAAATTCTGGTGTTGCAGGCATCAGTCTGAACGATAAAGGGTTTGCTGTAGTCAGGCGCACTCAACACATGTGCCCTACACAGTCTTTCCTTCAAGCCAACAAAGGCCCTCTGACAGTCTTCCGTCCAATTAACCTTTCTCTTTTGTTTGGGCGAAGTCGGAGCTGTCAGAGGGGCAGGTATGGTTGCATAGTCTGCCATGAAGTTATGGTAATAGTGTGAGTCTCCCAGGCATGTACACCCTGTACCTTACTGGGTAGAGATTGGATTTCAAACGTCTCCTACCACATGACCAAGATAAGTGATGTTCGCCTGAGCTATCTGGCACTTGGTGGCCTTGATAATGAGGTCAGTCCTTTTCAAGGCCTGTAACACCTTATCCAAATGAGTCAAATGCTCTTCCCAGGTGGAACTGTAGACAGCAATGTTGTCTATGTAGGTCGCACAAAAGGCCTCCAGCCCTTTGAGCGCATGGTTGACTAGTCTTTGGAAGGTGGCAGGTGCATTCTTCATCCCAAAAGGCATGACTCTAAATTGGTAGAGCCCCTCAGGTGTTTAGAATGCAGTCTTTTCCTCGTCATGGTCCGTCAGAGCTATTTGGCAATAGCCTGAGATAAGGTCAAAGGTGCTTACAAATTTGGCCGCACCAATGGTGTCCACAAGCTCATCAGCACGGGAATGGGTGGCGTCAGTCTTGGTGACGGCATTGACTCCTCTGTAGTCCACAGAGAACCGCCAATCCTCGGTACCTGCCTGGGGACTTGTCCTCCGGACAAGGACCACTGCACTAGACCTGGGGCTGGCTGAGGCTTCAATAACACCCAGATCCAACATCTTGGCGACCTCAGCCTGGATGTGGTTCTTCACAGTGTCTGACATTGGATAGCACCTGCTTTTGACAGGTACATTGTCACCAGTGTCAACTTTGTGCTAGCACCACGGGTGAGGCCTGGTGTCAGTGAGAACAGAGGGGCATACTGCCGGAGCTAAGCCCTGCAGGCCCTCTGCTGCTCTGGTGTCAGATCTGGAGAGAGATGCACTGCATCCACTGAGCCATCATGAGGGTTTCTATGCAGCAAATCAGGGAGGGGCTCACTCCCATCCTCCTCTTGCTCTGAAGCTAGCTGAAGACATGACACTTCCTCTAACCTATGGAAAGGCTTCAACCTGTTGACGTGGAATACCGAGCGGCTACCCCAGGTACTCCAATGTCAACCAGATAGTTGACTTCGACCATCTTGGAGATTATCCTGAAGGGTCCAGTCCACTTATCCGCCAAAGCCCTAGGCTTGGTAGGTTCCATCACAACGATCTCCTGTCCTGGAGTCCAATCAATCCACTTGTGATGCTTTAAGCTCAAGCCAATACTTGTTCTATTCCTGGCTAGCTTTAAGATTTGTTGTCGCCTGGCACATCATCTGTGCCATCCTCCATCTGAGGCCTAACACATAGTCCCCCACGTGCTTGTCAGGACCTGGAGGGGTGTCTTCCAAATCTTCTCTTACTGAGGCAAGCGGCCCCCTCACGGGATGCCCAAAGAGAATCTGAAAGGGGCTGAAACCAACAACCTTGTGAGGGACTTCTCTATAGGCGAACAGCAGGCATGGTAGGAGTAGATCCCATTTCCTCCATAGGGGCTCTTCCAAAGCACCCAGCATGCCCATGAGAGTTATATTAAATCTCTCAACCAGACCATTGGTCTGGGGATGGTAGGAGGTGGAGAACGTATGGGTTACTCTGCATTCCTTCCACATTGCTTGAATATAACTAGATATGAAGTTGGATCCTCTGTCAGAGACCACCTCTTTAGAGAATCCAACTCTGGTAAAAATGCCCAGGAGAGCCCTGGCAACCACCTTGGCTATAATGGTCCAAAGCGGTATAGCCTCAGGGTACCTGGTGGCATGATCAACCAGGACCAGGATGAACTGGTGTCCACCGGATGTGGGAGGGTCAAGGGGACCGACAATGTCGAGGCCAACCCTCTCAAATGGGGTGCCAAACACTGGCAAAGGCTCAGGTGGGGCAATGACACTGCCTCCAGTCTTGCCAGACAACTGACAAGTGGGACAGGTCTGGCAGTGGGACTCCACTTCTACTCCCATCTGGGGCCAGTAGAAATGGGCAGATAGCCTTTGCTTAGTCTTCTTGGTCCAAAGATGACCAGCTAAGGGCATCTAATGTGCCAACTGTAACAGGAAGGGCCTGTAGACCTGGGGTACCACCAACCTCTTGAGGCCACCAAACTAAGGCTTACTGGGCTCACTACAAAGGAGCTCACCCTCCCAATAAATCTTGAATGACCGAGGCACATCACTGTGTGCATGGACCTGGGCCTGTTTTCTAAGATCCTTGAGAGAGTGGCACTCTCTCTGACCCTTACAGAAGACTCCCCTAGAGGGCCCCCCTTCAGCCAGTAGACATTGAAAGTCAGGGTGATCCTCTGGGTTGAGCACCTCTCCCGCAGGAGGGTGTTCTGGCTCTTCTCCCTCAGGAGTTGAGTCTCAGGTTACCACAGGATCCAGCCTGTCTGGAGCCTGGATCCCAGTGGGTGCCGCAAACGCATCAGGAAGAGAAAGAGCCCCCTTCGCAGAGGCGGCGTTCTTACTCTTCCATCTGGCCTTGGGTCTCCCCTTTGGCTTGGGTACCTGACCCGCAGTCAGATCCGGTGCAACCTGTGACCTAGTGACTGCAGCAGCAGTCAGGGGTAGACCATCCAAGATCAACCCCATCTCCACTAGATCATTTCCCAACAATATGTTAGCAGGTACATTGTTCTGAACCAGGACGGGAAGCTTTGCTGTCTTGTCCGTAATCGTGATGGTGACTAGGGCTACAGAAGATAATTTGGGAGGCCCACCAGCTAACCTGGTAGTTCTCAGAGGTGCACCTACATAGTCCTCTGGCATGAGCAGGGTCCTGTCCACCACGGTCATACTTGCCCCAGTGTCTCTCAAACCAGTCGAAGGCTCGCCATTCAGAAGGACACTTTGGAAAAATCGGCGGGTGTTTTCTGGGATTGTAGCCAGTACTTCTGAGTACAGGTCCCAGGCCCCAAGGGACACTAGGGAAATATCTGCAGGAGCACCAAATGTGATTCCTGCAGAGTGTAGGTCAGGCTGACAGCCTGAACTCCACGTGCCTTACCTTTACACTTGGGCTCTCCTTTGTTGTCGTCCAGGGCCCCATAGTCCCAACAAGTGCCAGGAATGCGAGGTACTATACTGGAGCCACTCGGAGCCTGCTTTGCAGCAGGAGGACCACTACTATTACTCCCACCCACATAAGACTTATCCCCACTAGATTTTTGATTCTTAGGAGAGGAAAGTTTTGGTTTATTCAACTGTGATTGCTTTTGGGATTCCTCAGACTTCTGAGAGGCCCCCTTTTCTTTGTCCTTGTCTTTCCCACTGGGTTCCTTAGAGGACACCCGGTGGTATACCCACTTGTCAGCCAGCCTGGCAAGCTTAAAGGGATCCAAAATGTTCTGGTCAGCAACATACTGACACAGCTCTGGTGAACAGGCTTCAGAAAAATGCTTAAAAAACACAAGGTGGGACAATTCAACAAAGGTTTGCACCTTGTATCCATCAATACACCCCATCATGTTCATATGTGCAGCACTCACCCAGTCAAGCCAAGACACATTCTCTTTTTTCTTATAACCACTGAACCTTTTAAGGTATTTGGTAGGTGTCTTGCCAAACGTGGCCATCAAAGCAGATTTCATGCACTCATACTGACCCCTTTCTTCCACACTCAGTTTCTGAATACAGTCATAACCAGTCTGAGGCACTCTACTTAACAAATACTTCTCCCAATCTCTTTTATCAACATCATGGACTCCATAAGCCATTTCAAACGCTTCAATCCATTGGTGGATATCAGAACCCTCCACATGCACACCAACCAAATCTTTCATAAACTTGGTGGCAGGGGACCTGCACACTCAAATGGTTTGGCTGAAGTCTCCACTCTAGCTTTCTCTAGCTGGATTTTCTGACATTCAGTGTCCTTGTTTTTACGTTCAAGATCCCTGTCTTTGAGTATCACTTAATATGCCAACTCCTCCCTCCTAAATTCAGCGTCAGTTTCCAACTTTTTGTATTCAAAGGCTCATTTCATCCTTAATAATTTAAGTTCCAAGAAATTCCCTGAAGAAACATTGCTGGGTTTCGGAAATAGGGCCGGCAGGAGGGGTGACACTCCCAGAAACAGATTCAATAACAACCCCAGGGGCATGGCACTCAATGGTTGCCCCCCCCCCTTCATGAAGAGCATCACAATCAGTCTGGTAGTCCACCAGGGCAGCTATCAGCTCAGCACTAGACTTATCTTCAAAGTCTAACTCCCTGGCTTCAAAAGCACTCTGGCGAGCCTCAAAGCTCATCCTAGTCAATTTACCATTTGCAATAGATTCCATTGTAATGCTTGTAATGTCGTTATCTAGTACACACTTAAACCTCTAGTACACACTTAAACCTCAAATTAACAAAGTGTGGATATTTTGTAAGTGTTAAGGTTACACACTGATTCTTAAAACCATTATCTTCCCGCCGCTGCCATCAGTGTAAAGACTGGAGGGGGTATCTGTACTCCTGCCCTGTGTATGGAAGAGTAGAAGCACGGAGCACCCCAGCTAAGATTCTCTATGCGGTTGTCAGGGATGGCACTCTATTAAAAGTGGCACAAGACACCCAGAAAGGGTTTGGGTGGTTGTGCCAAATAAAGTGGACAGACAAGAACACACACAGCGGAAAGGAAAGAGAACGAAGAGCAAGAGTAGCAAGGGAAAAGATACAGAATGAATACCCTCTTGGGGTGTATGCAGATATAGGAAAAGAATATTCCACGAACCTTGGAAATACTCTAGCCTTCTGCACAGTTTGCTATAACAGAGGCCCACGCTGATTGCTCATGACTTGGAACAGCAGCTCTGGGTGTCTGTAATGTAGAAACAGGACAAGGGAAGGGGCAGAGGTTGACTGATGGGAACCAACAGACAAGCTCTGTACAAAAGGGTCTACAAACAGTACAAGAGAAGATACTACAGACAAATCCAATAAAGGAGGTGATAGCAAACTAGCAGAAGGAAATGAAAGGAAAGTCGTGTAACAGGATAGGATAGCAGAGGACAGTAAGGAACAAGGTTGAGAGCTCAGAGGAGCAGGAAAGCAATGAGTAAGCCCACAGGAGTAGGACTGTAAGGTAGAACGCCCAGAGGAAAAAGGGCTTAGGGCAGCAGAGTAAAGCAGACTGCACGGCAAGGATCCCGTAAGGGCCGGGCAGTAAGGAGTGAACCCTGAGGGACAGGGCCGCTGAACGTAGAAGGTAGCAGAGGACTGTAGAGAGCTGCTAGGCCGAGAACCCAGCGGAAAAGGTAGGTAGTAGGCAGCGAAGCGGGATAAGCTGCAAAGTAGGAAGGCCCAGAGGACAAGGGCTGTAGGTAGCCAGAGAGAGGTAGGCTGCAGAGCAGGGAGCCCCAGAGGACAAGGGCTGAAGGCAGCCGGAGTGAGGCAGGCTGCAGGGCAGGGAGCCCAGAGGACAAGGGCTGATGCAGGAAAGCAGCAGAGCGTGATCAGCTGCAATGTAGAGGGTACGCAGGGCAAGGGCGGAGGCTGGAAGGCAGCAGAGCGTGATCGGCTGCAATGTGGAGAGCCCGGCAGGGCAAGGGCGAAGGCTGGAAGGCAGCAGAGCGTGATCCGCTGCAATGTGGACAGCCCGGCAGGGCAAGGGCGAAGGCTGGAAGGCAGCAGAGCGTGATCCGCTGTAATGTGGAGAGCCCGGCAGGGCAAGGGCGGAGGCTGGAAGGCAGCAGAGCGTGATCGGCTGCAATGTTGAGAGCCCGGCAGGGCAAGGGCGAAGGCTGGAAGGCAGCAGAGCGTGATCCGCTGTAATGTGGAGAGCCCGGCAGGGCAAGGGCGGAGACTGGAAGACAGCAGAGCGTGATCCGCTGTAATGTGGAGAGCCCGGCAGGGCAAGGGCGAAGGCTGGAAGGCAGCAGAGCGTGATCAGCTGCAGTGTGGAGAGCCCAGAGGAGCAGGGCTGTGAGGCAGGGAGCCTGGAAGGTTATGGCTGGAGGCAGCAGGGTGGAGCAAGCAAAAGGGCAGGGTCCAAGCAGGAGTGAAGGTAAGCAGCATACAAGATCCGTAGAAATAAGCAAAAGGTGGAGGAAGAACTCTCAGATGCAAGAGACCGAGCCACTTGCAGGCAGCAGCCTTTATACTGCCTAGCCCAGCACAGAGGCAGGCTAATTGGTTGCACCTGACTAAACACACCTGCAGGCAATCGGCCACCTCCCTTTCTGTTCCTGGGCTGGTGGAAGCAGGGCAAGTCTCTAGGGCTTCTGGGGGGTGTAGTTCCATTGATAACCAATAGGAACAGCCAGGAATCAATGCTTGTAGCCAGGTGCATTATGGTATGCGTAGTTTGTTGGAAATAATAATTAAGCAGCAAAGTCTCGCAAATGGGAAATAAAGTTTCCAAAGTAAATATAGATAGATCCAACAGTCTGTTGTAAATAAATGATAAACATATAGTCCAAATTGAGTGTAAATGGATGCGCCCATGGCGCAGGCATGACAGCGGTAGCAATGTTGAGCTATCAAGGCCTAAGCTCTCAAGAGGTGATGTGGGCTAGTTCTTAAGTACAGTGTGGACCCCAACCTCCCACAAAGCAATTTCCACACACTATGTTATGTGATAACACAGTTCTTTATATAAATAAGGCTCTTTATATACACAATCAATAGCACACATTGTACTTTGTCAATACTAATATGGTAAATATGTACAATGTCTATGTGGTACCACAGTTAACCATTGACTCCTTTAAAATGCACCAACTGCTGACAGATTCAATGGCATACATATCAAATAGTAAAGTGAATCAACAATAGACATCGGAAGGAAGACACGTTGGGTTAAACAAATGTCAGAATACTTTGTCCCTACCCAAGACACAGTTCTGTGTGAGGATCCCCCCACCTGGGCAACCTGTAAATAAGGTGTATTAACAATCTCAGTCCATAGATGTTTAACATAGTCGTGTTTCCTGCTAAAATGTTCTAGTACCCCAATGTACCTGAGTTTGGGAGAGTTCTTCGTAGGTTCGTCAACGGATTCCTCTTGAGTGGACTCCCTTTAAGGCAGGAGCCACGGGTCATCGAGATTCCTCGAAAAAAAGGTGGACAATGTCGTTGAGACAGCAGTTTTGGCCTTTGCAGTGCTCGTTGATGATGGTCGTGGACGTCCTGCGAAGATTAGGCGTGCGGGGCACATCGATGACGAGAGTTTGTTGCCAAAAAGCAGATTGAGGAAGAACATAGACCCAGCAAGGGCGTCGGAGCGTTGGCGTTGGCGTCAACGATCGGCACTCGACCATAGCTAGCTTTTGTATCTGCGTCAGCATCTTTGTGGACTTTGGGTGGCGGGAAACCCAGCGGCGGATTCTCTACAGTTCGTCCGCGACTTTGACTTTCTCTGGCAGGACAAAGCAGTCGACAGTGATAGCAAGGGAGTCCTTGATTTCAAACTATCTTAGGCAATGGAGCATTGCAGCTCCGGTCGATGAGTTTACAGCGATCCTCCGAACCTCAGTCGACGGTGATAGTCGTCAACAACCTCGACGTCCTGGATCTTACTTCAATGTTTTCTCAGTTAATCCCGTCTCCAGTCGACAGCTGTTAGGGACTGACTACCAGAGTGCTGTGATAAATATGAGCTGGTGCATGACATTCCCTCGTAGCTCGGGAAGAGATCTCCTAGCCAGTTCCTCTCTCTTCAGTTCTTGGAGACACGCCAGCTTTCAGATTGCATCGAAGGAAAGCAGCAGCAGAGCCTTCTTTTTCTAGCTGGGCTTCAAGGTTAAGCATCAAGTTTCGAGTTCAGCTTCTGGACAATTCTGGTAAGTAAGAGATCCCCAGATATACTGTTCTGTTTCTCATTCACACTGCTGAGCCAGGCTCAGGCAGTCAATCATTCAGAAGGGCATTCAGTAGGCAGGCAGCCAATCAGGCTCACAGTGCACTTAGGCGATTGTCTTCCATCCAGACACGCACAACAAGGAATGTGGATTGGGGCAAGCACCCAGCCTTTCAGCACAGCACACTGCATTCATACCAGTTTCGGGCAGGGCTGTCTCAGTCATTGTGTCACACACCAGAAACCAGACACCCATTACATGAAATGTAGATTGGTCACACACTCCATTCACCCAGGTCCCACCCAAAGGGTGTACCAACAACATACAGTCATTGGGAACGCTCCAGCCAGTCTGGCCTGGACTTCCCCACAATACCATATATGGAACTTCCACCCAACAGCCAGTCAGGGGAAGGGACAGAGCCAGGGCTTCCCAGGACTTTGGGAAAACAAGGTAAAAGGCAATAGAAAGCAAGAGGCCACAGGAGCCATCGTGTCTCGTATTAGGAATCAACTGATTTCAATGACAGGGCCTGGGTATCCCAAAATGGAGGATACTCAGAGCACCTGTCAAATTCAGAATGGAGCTGCCACCAGCCCATACCCTGCTCTGTGGGCTACACACAGGTGCCAAAAAAACATTCACTATGGGTACAGGGTTGTACCCCCACCCATGGGTGCCATAAGGGTATCCCAAGGGTATGTTCACCACAACCAAAAAGAGGAAGAGCTGCACTCCCAGAAGTCCCACATGGATGCCTGTGCAGAAAACACCACAGAACACACATGGAAAAGCAGTACAGGACAAGGACAGGGAGGCCCTGTCCCTCCAATGCATTTCCAGCATCACACTCCCCTGGGCATCATTTGTTCCTGTCGTGTGGAGTCCATGCTCCACAAGCCGGGAACTATCTGTACAGCACATATGCAATGGGGTTGGCTTCCTATTTCTTATCCACAGATCAGAAAGACAAGTGACCATGTTAGATACCTTTCACTTATGGACATCATCTCTGATCAGAGGTGGCTGAGAGATGGTGACGCACCACCCATCCCGCCTCATGTGCTAGCCACCAATGTCTGTGCTCCATATCTAGTAATTGAGCAATATTGTTGTTCTGAGCATGCAATGTTTAATTGGTTATATTAGCCACGGGAGTATTAGTTTAACTTAAATAGGTAGAACCCTTTGATCAATGGAAACCATTGCCATTAGTGTTCTGCTGCCACTAGCATTGCCTCAAAGCTCAGTGTTCAGCAATCCAGTCCTCCTGGGACATATAATCTCTCAGCCTGTACGAATATGTGCATGGGGCAAAGTGAGCTAAGTGGTGGTACAGTTTGGCAGTTCGCTTTGAGGAACCTGATTGCAGTACTCTCTAGATGTGCAGTTTGATGTCGTATTCTGGTGCTCTGGTGCCGATAACATTTCTTGGAAGATCGGCAAACCAATCCTCCTGGCATGCATAATCTCCCAGCCTGAGTGAATGCCTGCGTGAGGCAAAGTGAGCTAAGTGTTAGGACAATTTGGCAGTTCAGGAGTCAGAGAGACGCCTGTGCACTATGCATTTACTTGAATGCGACAATGGAATGGAGGATTTTAGTGCATGAAGCAGGGATAGATGGCAGACCGCATCCTGTGCAGGACGTTTCCGGTGTTCTTCCTTTTTCATCCTGTGTTGGTTGTACATTACTCAGGAAACCAGCACAGCTGGGCGTGTTCGGGGTTGCTCTATCAGGACATATTCAAGTTGTGTTTTATTTATTGTAGTCTGACGGCTCCAACATGCGGGCTAAACTTCGCTCATATACGCAAAGCGGCAATAAAAGAAACTGTAGTTTATCCTCAACTGATACTCACTCCTCCCCTCTTAGTGAACAGTGCATTAAAAGGATAAGGGGCCTCTTACATCTAGGCCCCTTTCATCGTGTAAGGACAAAGTGGAGAACCTTATTAAAGACCTATCTAAAATAACTGTTTTTCTCTCTGCCAATCAAATCTTGACAACAAATTGGATCCATAAAATATGGATGTACGGGTGATTTCCTGTCCTATTAATGATGAATCCACTTCTATAGTTGACAACAACTCTTTACTCAACCTATGTTATGACTACCAGCAACAATATATGGGTAATCCAGCCCCTCTGGTGCCTGATGTTAGGCAGAATTACATGCAGTACCCTTTGGGAACACTGCACACAATTAAGACTACAGGTGTAAGCACAATCTCACCCTCGGTACAAGCCTGTACTACACAGTTAAGTGGTAGCAGTGGCTGAGCAGCCAGACTTATCTCAAGAGTAATGTGTGCAGTGCAAGATGTTACACAAATGACTTGCAATCACAGTGGTTCAAACAAACACTATTCAAGGTTTCTTGGGAAAAGAATATACATTTATTTACATAACCATTTGAAAAAGATTCCACTAGTAGGAAAGCAGCGCAATATCACACAATAATATACTACAGTACACAACCAATAGGTTTCTAATTTTTTTCGATGGAAAAATCTTTCAATTAATATTTTTCGATGAACATGACCTCAATTAAACATTTGTAGATGAAAAGACTGTTAAGCTCCCCTGAAGTGGGAGCAAAATGGCACTTCAGTTACTTTCAAAAGGGGTAGAAAGACAAGGTTAATATAATTTAAACACAATTACTTTCATAGGCAGGGCAAATAGTTTCAGTTCACTACAACCAGCAATTCAATTCAATAGGCTTGGGCCACAGTCAATGGTTCAGAGTCTTGCATAGGATAGCACAGTGCTGGTAGTAAACGGTTAAGTCTTTGCCAATGTCCGAGGAAGTAGTTTGCCAGAAAAAGAGTTATATGTCGGTTTAGGAGCGAACAAGGCCCCAAAATTGGGAAAGTTTCACAAACTTTCACTGCAGCAGAAACGATTTTCACACCGCGTTTGCACAATACCTTATGTATGAAGAAAAGCTGTAGCGGAGGCAGTTGTTCCTGGGAGTTCCTGCAGATCTCGCTGTTCCTGAGATTCAGTCTTGGGGACAAGAAGGAGGATGTCTGGAGGTTCTTGCACTACCCAGGGAAGAGGCCACAATCTTGGCTAAGTGTCGGTTTAAGGTGTGAGTGCCTTAAAGCCCACAATCTGGTATCCTTCTCACTGGCTATCCGGTTTTCAACAGCACTCTGAAGAAAATTCAACCAATATGGAGACCGTGTCCAGGCGGTTAACGAGTTGGTTGTTCCCACCAGCTCAAGGGAAGAAGCCGTCCTTGAAGAAGCTTCTCTGTCGATGGAGTTTCAGGCAATTTGGATCTGCAACAGGGCTTCACCGGGCAAACCAATGGTCCAGGAGTTGCAGCAGTCCTCTTCCTTCAGCTCGTCTTCGGTTCTTTCGTTCCAGTGGTCGACTCTGCCTTCCAAGTCCCAGAGACCTGCTTTTAAACAGTTTTCTCCCATTCATTCCAGCCTAGCTGCCACTCACCCAGCAGGGTGGCTGTCCTTGCCGGACAGTCAGCCAGCCAATCACGATAGAGTGCATTCAGGTCTCCCAGGTGACCAAGCACAGGGAGTTTGGGCACCTCCCTCACATCCTGTCCACCTCAGACACTCAGGCGCCAGAGGAGGGCTTCAGCACTGAAGCCCACCAAAGGTCATCGAACAAAGGGACCAAACCTGGTTTGGCTCGCAGAGTTAAACACAAGAAGGACCTTTCCTAAAGGAAACATTTCCCTTATTCACATTTTGAGGTGTCTGTTATTGATCATTGGGCTGTGTTAAATGTTGCCAAACCTGCTCCTCTTTCCACATAATTTTCTGTGAATGTGTTGCCATCCCCCACTCTTAACACTTTGCCAGCTCAGGAAGCCAGCTCTGCTTATGGGAAAAGAAAGTGGCTCAGACATAAACGCAATAACAATAAATAGGCTGAGTAAATTAAAGTATAGTGGTGGGCGGGATTTAGTGGAATTGAAGTTGCCTAGAAAGAATTGTGATTCGTTAGCAGAATCCTGCTCCAATGATGTTACATGTGTTAGTGTGGGTAACAAATACGATCTGACTACCACACTAGCGCAGGCATTGCTGGACTCTTGCAAGCCTGAGAATGTGTTATAGCTATGTGGCCAAATGACCACCTGAAGTCCCAGAATCAGCTCAATACCTTCCTTTACACCTCTGCTCTCTCTCTCTCTCTCTGTCTCTCTCTCTCTCTCTCTCTCTCCCTCTCTCTCTCTCTCTCTCTCTGTTTCTCTCTCTCTCTCTCTCTCTCTCCCCTGCTGACCTACCTATCTGCTTTGCTGAGTGGTGAGCTGGCTACCCTCAGAGTCTCACTGGGTACCAGGCTCCTCCATGAACAGTCACCCCTGCACTGCCTCCAGGCCTATCGCACACTTAGGCGTTGTAACTGTAAGCCTACAGTCCTCTGCCTCCTTGCACTTACCCTGAGCCATGCTGCCATGGCTGCACTTACCCATAGCAATGATACCCTGATAGCACTTCTCCTTTCCATCTGGCCGCACTTTGCGTTATCGCACTTGCACGATCTGAATGACACACGGCCTAGTAAGATAATTTGTTTTGTCCCTCTTGTCTTGTTGCACCTAGAAACACTTGTGTGCGGGCGTGGGCGTGTTATAAATTACTTATCATATCATATAATGGCTCTCAGACAACCAAAGCCGCCAAGCTAATTCTATCCTATTGGCCCAAATGTTCACGAAATCATGCGGGCTACTGGTTCGAAGCCCCTCGGACCCTTTCCTCCTCCCCTTTCATTGACTACAAGTCTATGAAAACATCTGGATGGTCAGCTCAGAGCCCGCCTCAATTTTTCCCCTCCTCTCATTCCCAGGTGAGGGAGGTGAATATGTTGCCACACACTGTACATGATGAAAGAACTCATTCAGTAGACCCAGTTCATTCGAGAGGGTCTGTTTGGCCAGTGCAGGGAGGAGTTGGCCACACAGACTACATATTGGGGAAAATCATGAAGAGCGCTGATGTGTCCTTTTTTGCCCCATAGACGAGTATTGGAATTATTACATCATATTCCCTAACTATGTGGAATTTCCTCAAGTGAACATTGTATCAGTGGAACTTTCAGACCTGTATAGTCGAGACAATTATGTTATTGTCATGGACTTGGTGATGTTATTTACGTACCCCTATTTAAATACGGCTTTGATATTGTTATATGTAAATAATAATGGGTGGAGGTCCATATTGTACTCAGACACAAACCATAGACACTGGCTTTCAGGGCCGCTTCCCTTCTGAGAGAATGAGCTTCTTGCAGGCCCATGGTAATTTAAACAGGTCCCCTTATGTGAATAAGCCAACAGAATCTTGGTATTCTGAGAGATTCCAGGGCAATGCAGAATGGGACATAGTTGGGGAGAGGGGCATTATGCTGATTTCATCGAACACTAGCGATTTTCGCTCATTTCTCAGTTTGGAAGGGGGGCATTAGTAACTACTTGCGATATATCTGCCCTTCAGGAAACTTGGGTTACTGGTAAATTATTGGTTGATGGCTTTACCATCTTACAATGACCATTTTTATCATGGGGTGGTGTTGCCTAGGGATCTAGGCCTAATGAAGGACGCACACACGGAGAGATAGGAGGAACTTCTTTATTCTCGTACAACCAAGCAAGGGCCGACGCTTACCGCGCACGTGCCCCATAACTCCCTTGCCCAGTCAAACTCCGCCTTTCCAACGGAGGGGGCTCATGAGCGTTAACCCTTTGAGCCCCGGGTAACACTACCCCCGAACAATATGTCCAAACATCAACTTGACACTCTGTGTCCAAACAATAACTCAACACTCTTCAACAAGTCTCATCGGCTTCCTTATGAGTCGTCTCGGCTTCTCACCTCGAGTCCCAGGATCTGGCTCCTCTTCAGTCGCTCCACTCTGGCTCATGTCCCCGGGGTCTCCTTCCGGGGGAAACCATTCATCATCCCTCTGCAACCTTGGTTCTGGTGAGAGTGCCCGCTGAGGTCCTTCTGTGTTTTCTCTTCTTGCGTATTGCCTGAACTGCTGACAGTTTCTGGTGACGGCCCTATTCTGGTCTTCAGCCGTTACCATCGTCCCTTTCACTGCAACTATCCTCATGGGGCTTGGAGCAAACCGCGGGTCTGTCTTTCTAGCCGTCGGTTGTTGCACCAGGACTTCATCTCCTACCTGGAACTCCGGCGGCACCGCTCCTCTCCGTGCATCGGTGCGGAGCCTCGCATTTTCTTTTGCCACCGCGTCTCTCTGGAGCAGATCATGGTCAGCCGGCTCTGCCTGCGCCGTACTTCTCGGGATGCGGGTTCGCACCTCATATCGGAACATGAGCTCGGCGGGCGTCTTATTCGTGACCTCATGAGGAGTGTTCCTATAGTCTCTTAACAGACGGCATAGCGCTTGGTGTGTATCGACTGCGTCAAGCCGTGCCCTCTGTATAGTCTTCTTGATCGACGCCATGAAGCGCTCGGCCATTCCATTTGCCTGGGGGTGGCGAGGTGTGATCTTCATGTGCCTGAACCCCAGGTGCTCTGCCAGTGTCCCAAACTCATGTCCACAGAATGGTGGTCCGTTGTCGGACTTGACCCATTTGGGGATCCCCCACTCGCTAAAAACCTCTTCTATCGTCGCCGCCACTTGAGTGAACGCCGTGGAATTGACCACCTTGGCTATCGGGAACCTTGAGTGCTCATCTATGAAGAGTAAGATGTAGTCACCCACTTCGGTCGGCCCGTAGAAATCCATGGCTACTCGTTCCCATGGGTGATCAGGTATTTGAGTATACTGGAGTGGGGGCGGCCGTTCGGCAGGGGCTGTGCACTGACAGGCGTGGCAGTTCCTTACCCACTCGTCAACGGCTGCATCCAGGAGAGAGAACCACACGTGGCACCTGAGCTGCTTTTTTGTGTTCTCGGCTCCTCTGTGGCCTTCGTGCGCTATGCTGACCACCTCGCTCCTGAGTGTGGCGGGGATGACGATCCTGCACCCTCTGAGCAGAATATTGTTGTCCTTCACCGCAAGTTCACCATGTACTCGGGCTAGCCGCTCGATTTCTTGTTTGTTCACCCCAGGGTGCGCTAGGATGGCTCTGTGGTGGTCTTTCCATTTGCTGGCCGTCGTGAGGCTGATCGCCAGAGCTGTCGTTGGATCGGCTGCTGATGCGGCGGCTACTCTTTCAAGGGACAACGCCGGAGGCAGCGATTGGGCTGCCACATATTGCACATAGGCGACGTCACCCTTCCGCGCGAGCGGGGCCCCTACGGGGTGTCGTGAGAGGTAGTCCGCGGGGTTGAGGTCGCCCCCCGGGCGGTGTACAATGTCATAATCGTATTCCTGGAGGCGGATGCCCCACCTCTCAATCCTCGGCGGCATCTTGGTGTGCGGGTTCCCAAACAGTGATAGAAGTGCCTGGTGGTCGGTGATCAGCGTGAACCTTTTGCCGATGATGAAGTTGTGGAAATGCTCACACGCCCAGACTGCTGCCAAGCTCTCCTTCTCGGCCTGGGAGTAGGCCAGCTCAGGCGTCGACAGCGCTCGGCTTGCGTATGCAACCACGTGTCTGGGATTAACATCCGCGCCACTGGTTTGGGCGAGGATGGCACCGAGGCCTACGGGGCTGGCATCCACTACCACCTCGGTGTGCCACTGTGGGTTGAAGTATGCGAGACGGTGAGCTTCCGCGAGGGCTTGCTTGATGTCCGCGAAGGCCTGTTGGCAGGCCGGTGTCCATTCGAACGACGACTCCTTCTGCAACAGTTTCCTCAGCGGGTCTGTGATGGAGGCGTAGTGGGGGATGTACCTCGCACAGTATCCCGCCATGCCGAGGAACGAGCGGACGTCCGCCACCTGCCGGGGCTCGCCGAGGTTGGTGATCGAGTCGACCTTCTCGGGGTCGGCATCATGCCATCCTTGGAGAAGATATGTCCAAAGAACTTGAGTTTCGTTTTACTGAACCGGCACTTCAAGATGTTAAGCGTGAGGCCGGCTCTCTGAAGGGCTTCGCACGTGTCGTGTAGTGCCCTGTCATGGGCTTCTTTGGACGATCCAAAAACGAGTATGTCGTCGCTGTAATTTAGAGCCCCTTTTACAGGTCTGATGATCTGGCGTATTGCCTCCTGGAAAATCTCAGCGGCCGATGAGATTCCAAAGTTCAGTCTCCGGTATCTGAAGAGCCCATCGTGAGTCGCAAACGTGGTGATGGGCCGGGAGTCAGGATGGAGCTCCAGCTGATGGTATCCCTGATTTAGGTCCAGTTTGGAGAACATCTGGGCACTGTTCAGCAGCACGATCATGTCTTCGATACATGGTCCCGGGTGTCTCTCCCGTTGTATTGCCGTGTTGGCCACCCTCATGTCCACACACAACCGGATCTTTCCCCCTTCCTTGGGTACCACCACAAGGGGGGACACCCACGGCGTCGGCCCCGTCGCCGGTTCGATGATGCCGTCGCGGAGCAGTTGCTGGAGAGCCTCCGATACTGTCTCCTGAAGGTGGAAACCAACTCTTCTGGGGTGCTGCGGCACTGGCCGTACGTTGGGGTCGATGTGGAGCTTGATGGGGGGTCCCCGGAGCTTTCCTAGCCCCTCGCAAAGTTTGGGGAAGGCACTCGCGATGTCGTCTTGTGAGACGAGCGATTGAGTCTGATGAGAGGCTATCGACCCTACTACGTTCCCCGGGCTGGGGTTGGCTGCTGCGGCGGTGATTACGTCTCCCACATTCACGTGGATCTCGATCAGCCCCAGGTGCGATGCTGTGTGATAGCTGAGGAGGCATCGACTCCTGGCGAGGGACCGTATCACGTGAATGGTCGCATCCACTTGCCGCCCATTCAGGAGAAGGCATTGGGTGAATTGGCCCACCGTCTGTAACGGGGTGGCGGCTCCCCACTGGAAAATTCTGGAACGGGACGGATTGAGCTGTGGTGGGCATGGTATGCGGCCATAGTCTTGTTCACCCATGATGTTCACTGTGGCCCCGGAATCAATCATAAATTGAAATTGGCAATTCCCCATCTTGAGCGGGATTTGCGGGGCCTCCCTGGCCTCTTTGTTATCGAGTATAAGGTTCACAAACTCGTCGTGGTCGTATTGGTCCTGCGGTGCGTAGTAGGCCATCGCCTGGTCCTCTTGGTAGAGGGTCTCGGGCCTGTAGTCCGCAGGAGGATTGTCATATTCGTCCGTGAAGTGTCTAGGCTGTTCGGCCTGATCGTACGGTGGGGCATATCCTGCCGCTTGGTATTCATCCATCGCTCTGACGTAGCGCCTCTGCCCGAGGCCCTGTTGGTATGGTCTTGGCTGACTGTACTGCAGGGGCTGCGGCCGGAAGAGCATTCTGGGGGCCGCCTGGGGTTGCATCGGGGGAAAAGGTACGCCCTCCCTGCAAACGGAGTGAAAGTGTCCTTCTCTCCCGCAGTTGGTACATCGCTGAGACAGGGCTGGGCATGACCCCGAATGAGGGAAGGACATCCCGCAGCGGTAGCACTGTCTTTGTGGACGCGGGGTGGACGTCGAAAAGGTTGCCGGCGGTCTGTATGGCTGAGGGCCCCTGTCTCCTTGACGGGGCGGTTGTATGGCGGCTACAAGTTCCCCCATGTCTGATTTGGGGTTGTTGGAGTGTCCCATGGCTGAGGCCTGCGCATCCACTCTCTCATGGATGCGGGCAAGTTCGCTCACCTCGGGCATGGTGAGCGGTTTTTTGAGTAGCTGTTTCTTGAGAGCGGGGGAGAGGCAACCTTCGATCACCCTCAGCCGAATGGCTTCCTCTAGCGAGAACGCATCAAATTGGCAGTTTGCCCCTTTCACTCGTAGGCGTGTGATGAATTCGTCAACAGTCTCTTGTGGGAGTTGGGTGCACTGGTTGAACAAATATCTTTCATAGTCCCGATTGACCTCGATGATCAGCAGTTTGTCCAAAGCACCAATCAACTTGGGAAACGTGTCTTGGTCTATGTCCGGAATAGCCTTCACAACCGTTTTGATTTCCCCCCCTACCAGGTTGAGGAAAATGTCTCTCATGTTGGGGGAGTCCCCGTCGCCGGATCCTCTCACGAAATGACGAAAATCATCCATCCAGTCGGTCCACCTGGGGCCTTTGGTGGCTTGAGGAGTCATGGTGAACGGCGGGGGCAGGCGTAGTTGTATCGACTTCACCACCCGCGGTAGTTGAGGAGAGCCCTGGCTGGACCCAGGGTTGGAGGGTGGGGTGCTCATGGCGCCTGGGAGACTGGGCCCGCACGTGTGTAGGCGGCGCGTGGGGCGAGGTAGTCGGGCCTAGAACGAGCCCACGTGCACCCGGCGTCCGGCAAAGGGGGTCCACCGCTTCTGCCGATTCAGGCCCCTTTCCGGCCAGGCGTCGACGGGCAGGGTATAGGATGGAGGCGCGGGCGGGATCGCTTCCGCGGAGCTTCGGAGGAGGAGGTCCGGCGAGGCGGATCCGGCGGACTGCCGTGTTGCGCGGAGGAGGAGCAGGAGGAGGAGGATCGCTGGGTTGCCCACCACGTGGGAGTGGAAAGCAGCGGACTGCTGCAGGAGGAGGACTCCAGTGTGCGGGAGAAATCCTCGTCGCCAAATGTTGCCTAGGGATCTAGGCCTAATGAAGGACGCACACACGGAGAGATCGGAGGAACTTCTTTATTCTCGTACAACCAAGCAAGGGCCGACGCTTACCGCGCACGTGCCCCATAACTCCCTTGCCCAGTCAAACTGCGCCTTTCCAACGGAGGGGGCTCATGAGCGTTAACCCTTTGAGCCCCGGGTAACAGGTGGGTGCCACTCAGGTGGTCTTTGCATAGGTCTGGACCCTCTGGTAGTGGTATTTATCATCAATGTCTACATACAACCGGGAGGCACAGAGATGGATCCAGACCTTCTTCTTATAGAGACTACCATTGGGAGTTGGTTGGAAGAGTTTCCCAAATTGGAAATTCTGGTAGTCAGTGACTTTAATTTCTATTGCCATTTGGCAACCACAGTGACTAACGATTGGAATGAAACATGTGCTTCACAAATATGTGCGCCTGAATTCCAAACCTTTGGATCTGGCATTTGTGGATCTACAAACGGCCTTTGATGCCGTCATCAGAGATCTTTCATTGGTAACCTTTGAGTAGCTGCTCATTCCCCTGAGACTGGGCCGCGCTTTTAAGTCCCTCTACACAAGCAACAGTGCTTGTGTCCATATGGGGTTGGGGTAGTGGTGAAACAACTGAGCCAGTCCCCATTAGCATTGGCGTTCTAGCTCCCCTGCTATTTTTTATTATATATAGAAATGACCTGGCCTCCGCAGGTGCTTGTATTATATTGGAAAGCGCTCCAGGAGGATTTATCTATGGTGGGAGGCAAGCAGCTGCTGTGGTTCAGGCACGTGAAAAGGATGCTTGCCAATATTGGCCTGGATGATCTGTGGGCGAATCCCACAAGATTTGATTCTGGCCATACATGTTTCATACATGCCTTCATGTATTAAAAGTATCAGACTGCAGTACGCATGGCGTTGCTGCAATGTTTGTTTATTAAAATAACTAATTAAATGATCACAGCGTGGATGGGCCTGATGGGATAAGGTCCGGTATGCATTGCCACACAGGAAGAGGTGCCCGTCCCGTTTTATGCAGTTTCCACTCTGTAATACTGAACGGAGCTTGCAGGGCTCCGCGCAGTTAGCATAATCCTAGAATGTTAGGAGGCTGGTGAGGCACTAGAGCTGTGGCCCCGCCAGCATTAATTTATGCATAAGCAGCGCAGTGTCCACAGCAGACAGGAGGAACTGCCTAGTAACAGAATCAACAGCAATGGTCAAAATATTTCATTGGCTTTTTGTCAGCCAATGAAATTCATATGAGTGAGTGTGGGTGGGGGCAGGACAGATTGGTGCACAAGAGCCAGAGTGGCCCCAGTGCCACCTTGACTTGTTGCAGAGTCTCTTGGGCCAGCCGAGGCCATGTGACTGTAAGCCTGTGCGTCGTCGGCCTAGCTGCACAAGAGAAGCATTAGAGCCGCCCACCTCGTTCGTGTAGCCTTGCATTTTTAACTTATGTGGTAAGTAGTAGTAGTGTAATATACCCCCGTAACCCCTACCACGGCTGGACAGGAAAAACCCTGTCTTTTGTTCAGTTCGCCGCTTTCTGTCTCCCTCATCGAGACAGAAGTCGTGTGCCTCAGCTGTTTTGGGGATCTCTCTGTGACCCTGATGGCAATGCCCACGAGCCCCCAACCCCACAGGCTCAGCCGGAGACGTCTGTTCAGTTCGGGCTCCCCGGTCGCACTGTTGCGGCTGGGAATGCCCCCTTAATTAATAATGCACGCGGTGGCATGTAACGTCACGCCACCGCGTGTGCTTCCCTTAAGGGGGCAGCACCACACGCATCCTTTTTTATGAGTACAAACACATGTGCAACAACAATTCCAACAATAACAACAACACATTAAACAGTGAAAATAATCAAAAGCTTCTGCGGCACCCCTTTAATCACAGCTGCCCTGGATCCCTGTAACAACTACAAGCAACACACGGGCCATTCAGGATACTTGTCCGAGCATGTAGTCGGCTAGGCGAGTGGGTTTCCCTCACCCTGTCCTCAGGGAGGACCTCCCGCTGGCCTCCAGCATGGGCGATCCCTCCGGCGGTGATCCCTCCGCTGGAGATGAAGGGAGGGGGCCACCACCTTCACCCTCGTCGGGTACTTCCATACTGTCCTGTTCTTGTGGTGGGTCAGTTCTTGTGTCCCCTAGTCTCTTAAAGAAGCTCAGGTACCTGGTGACTGATGATCTCCCATCCGATCCCGTCACCATGGACCCCTTGACGGCCAGCACATCCAGTGGTTCCGGTTCATATGGGAGGGACAGCTTCCCATGGGGTTGTCTATTTCATATCAGCACCTCATCCCCAGGTTCGAGGCGTTGTGGGTGGAGCCCCCTCCTCACGTTCTCCTGCTCCGTCGGCAGCCTGCGATCAGACTCCACCTGCTGGTCATCGATCACCCTGGGCTCAATTTTCCCCAACCTCCGGTAGCAGCCCTCAGGGGCACCGTTTGAAGAGGGCCTCGGCCGGGGCCACTCCCGTCAATGCGTGGGGAGTGGTGTGGTAGACTCTCAAAAACTGATAAAGCTCTCTCCTGCACTATCCGGAATGTCTTATTCAGAGTTCTCATCAGTCTTTCCGCCTCACCATTGGCTCTTGGCCAGAGCGGGGTGATCTTCTGGTGTTGGACCCCATACCCGTCCATCAGTTCTGAGAAGCGCTCACTCTGGAAAGGCGCCCCGTTGTCCGAGCACAGGGTGTGAGGAAAACCATGAGCAGCGAAGACCTTCTCGAGGGCCACAACTACATGTTCAAACGCCACTGAGTCCACAAACTCCACCTCCGGGTAACAGGAGTACTCGTCCACCACCACTAGGAAGTGTGTGCCTAGTGTGGTGGACCCCGAAGTCCGCATGCACCACCTCCCAGGGCCACGTCCCTCTGGGCATGGTCTCAATGGCCTTCTCTCGTTGTGCGGGGGACGCCGTCTGGCACCAGACGCAGGAAGCCACATATTCATCAACCCTCCGTTCCAACTCCGGGGACCACACCTTGAGGCATAGTCGGGCCTTGGTCTTCGCGGCCCCTTGGTGTCCCTGGTGAGCCAGTCTTATCACCTCCCGGATCTTGGCTTGGGGCACGACGATCCGGTGACCCCTCAACAGGAGGCCCATGGCCGAGAATGAAAGTTCCTTCCTCACCTTCCACAGTTGTTCAAGCACCACCTTTGCTTCTTGGGTGCATCCGGCCAGTGATTTAAGCACGGTTCTCCATGATCACTGCTGCATCGCGGTCTTCAGGATGTGAAAATACTTGTCCCGGGCTGCTGCTGCCTCAAGGTCCTTTAGTGCCATGGCATTTGGGGTGGCCACTTCCACCACCATCTGCACGTGGTCATCCGCCTCCTCAGCACATGCATCCAGTGCTTTTTCGCTGCCCTTCCCCGGGTGATGGGACAAGTAGTCCGCTGCATTGTTGGCGCTGGGTCTGTACACTAGGGAGACACTGTACTCAAGGAGTGCGAGCATCCACCGTTCAATTCTCGGCAGTGGCTTGGACGAGGACCCCGCCAGGATGGGAAGCAGCGGCTTGTGGTCAGTCACAACAGTTACAGGCCGGCCCAGGACGTACAGCCAGAAATGCCTGCACCCCCACAAGACGGCGAGGGCCTCCCGCTCGATCTGGGAGTAGCCCTGCTCGGTGTCAGACAGGGCCTTGCTGGCATATGGTACTGGGCGAACGCTGTCACACAGGCCGATTTGCGTCAATACAGCCCCCAGGTCGAATGAGCTTGCGTCCACAATTATCTCCGACTGGAGTGTTGGGTTGAAGAAAGCCATAGTGTCTTCGGCCGGGAGGGTGCTTTTGATATCCTGCTCAAGAGGGCCCCATTGCCACACTGTTTCTTTCTTCGTGAGGGCCCTCAAGGGTTCTGACCTGGATGCTAAGTTCTTGATGAACCGACCACAGTCCGTCACCATCCCAAGAAAACTCCTCACGTCTGATACATTCTCCGGTGGTCGGGCCTCTTTGATGTCTTTCACCTTTCTGGGATCTAGTGACACACCCCCTTTCTTGAACATGAATCCAAAGAATTCGATGCTTGGTCGCAAAAACTCACACTTTTGCCTGTGGAGCGTAAGGCCTAATGACTGCAGCCCATCGAAAGTCCTAGCCAGCCTGCGTAAGTGGTCCACCTCAGTCATGGCGAACACCAGGATGACTTCACTGATGATTAAGACTCCATCCAGGTCAGCTAGAGCACCTCTGATGATATTTTGAAACACCTCAGCTGCCAATGACATCCCAAAACTGAGTCCCTGTACAGGCCTCTGTGCGTGGTGAAGGTCGTTATGTACCTTGACTCCGGATGTAGGACGACCTGGTGGTAACCGGCCTGGAGGTCTAGCTTTGAGAAGAAGCGAGCCCCCTGCAATTCCGCTATGATATCGTCGATGGTTGGCGTCAAATGTCTTTCTCTCTTGATGGCCTTGTTCGGGAGCCTCATGTCGACGCATATCCGTACTGAGTCAGGTTGTTTCGGTTTCCTCGTCACCACTATCGGTGACACTCATGGTGTGGGTCCCTCGACCTTCTCAATAATTTCCAAGTTCACTAAGTTATCCAGCTCTTTGTCTATGTGTTCCCTTAGATGGACGGGCACCCTCTGATGTTTCAAAGCTATGGGCTGCACAGACTCAGCTATGTGCAGCCTCACTGGATCACCGGCCATTTGACCAATTCCTTGGAATAAGGCAAAGTATTTGTCTAATAGGTCATGTATGTCCTCCATGTACACCGAGTAAGTGAAGCTTACAATGCCCAGCGCCTCTGCTGCGGCACAGCTCAGAACTGTATTCATGCTCACCGGTGTCACATAGAATCTTGCTGTGATTTTCGACCCAGCATGTTCCACTTTTGCCACGAATGCGCCATCCGATGGGATCGGTTCCAACCCTCCAAAAGTAAAGATGTGGGCTCTTGGGCTGACCAGTTTCAGTGGTGTGTCCATCGCATCGTAGTGTCCATGGGCCATCACATTGACAGACCGCCCTGTGTCCACTAGCACAGGGACAGGTGACTTGTTCACCGACACCACGCACCTTGGTTGTTGTCTGTTTTACTACTTCAGAGCCTCCACACTTGACACGAAGCAGATATTCTCCTCCTCTTCTTCCTCTTCTTCTTCCGCTTGGGTGCCTTCCTCCCCTTGGTAGACCTGTGCCACTTTAGGTAGAGGGGATTGATGCAGGAACCAGATCAGACTGGGTCCCTGGGCACCATTATGGGCAGGGATGCCTTGCACACACGTGCACAGTGCTCAGCAAGGCGGCACCGCCCACAGGTTCTTCCTGCCGCTGGACACTCGGTGGGTGGGGCAGGTCATAGCTTCACTTTTGGCACGATTCTCCAGCTCTCCCGCCCCTGTCACGGACACTGGTACCTGGCCTCCTGGCACCTCTGCCACCGCGCCCCACCACACATACCTCTTCAGTCTTCACTGGGCGTGTTCCTGCTTCCATCTTGGACGCCCTTGCCTCTGAAACTTCATGGCAGCTTCCCAGTTCAAGGATGCGAGCAAGGGTGGTGCCCGGTTCCCTCAGTAACTGTCGCCGTAGTTTACCCGACTAGCAGGCCTGTATCAGGAGTGTCCTAATCATGTCATCCGGGTCATCCCGCGCACACGCCGGGGAGAGGCATTTGAGACGGCCATAAAATGTGTCCAAAGTCTCGTCTTCCTTCTGTCGGGCCGACAGCATTACAAACCTCTCATAATCTGCATTTGCCAGTGGTAAGAAATGATTGCGGAGGGCTGTTTTGGTGTCCCCATAAGAGGCATCAGTGGTCTGAAATGACTCAAAGATCTCCTGCACTGCAGGCCCTGCAGCATACAGCAGCGTTGCCAGCTTACTGTCATCATTCGTCTCTGTGGTGGCCCTGAAATACATGTCCAAACGGTACCCACTGTTTCCATCTGGGCCCCAAGCTGGATGGGGGCCTGAGACATCAAACTCTGGGATTGGCTGGAGCGTCGCAGGGGCCCGCATTTGTGCCATGACTTGGGGCACCGGCTGAACAACTGGTTGTGCCAGAGGTTGAGGCTGGACTTGAGGTTGCTGTTGGTCTGCGTTAAAGCGCACAGGCACCCCCAAAATGAAATGTCGGCTGCAACTCACGCAGCCAGCACAGGCCCCAGGGGCCATGGAGTGCACCAGTCCAGACACACAAGCAAAGTCAATTGTCCAGACCTGATGATGATGATGATGAGGATGGGTAGCAGATGTTGCAGGCCACAGAGGTTGCCAGTCCAAAAATGTGCTTTTAAACACAGCAGCTGGGCATGATGATGAAGATGACAATGAAGATGAAGATCCTCAGCAAGAGGTTCCACAATTCAGCAAAGGTGTCCCAAAAATTGAGCAAGGGAGGTGTAGGGGTTAAGCAGGCCTCAGCATCCTTCCCCCCAGCTCCTCGCCTTCACTCGACGTAACTCGCCCAAAAATCTAAAGAAATTCAAAATCTGGGCATGTGTGGGCAGATATAGCTGCCCGCTATCATGTTTTCCAAAAAATTAGGCATGGATGCCTCACGTGGGCCCTAACGGAGCGCCGAGAGTATGGCCACCTGCCGCGTGGCACCTACCCGGCCCGCGGCATGGAACGAACGAGTGCAGTCATCCGCTCCGTTCCCCAAAAATTATTGCATGAATCACCGCTGGGCCCGGGCAACGTACCGACCTCGTCGCCACTGTTGGGGGTCTCTTTGTGACCCTGATGGCGATGCCCGTGAGCCCCCAATCCCACAGACTGAGCCGGAGACGCCTGTTCAGTTTGGGCTCCCCGGTCGCACTGTCGCGGCCGAGAACGCCCCCTTTATTTATAATGCACGCAGCGGCGTGCAAACTCACGCCGCCGCGTGCGCTTCCCTTAAGGGGGCAGCACCACAGGCTGGGCCCATATCTAATTTCGCTCTGTGTGACTGCGTCAGTCCAATCCAGTCAGCAAGGACTGGACTACTGGACTGAGACAGTCACACAGAGGAGTATACAGGACTTGAATGAGGGTTCCCCAGCTGTGTCGTAGCACCAGAGATGAGAGCGCTTGATTTTTTCAGAATTACACTATCCTTCTTCACACGATGCTGAGTTGAAGCGAGCTTTGGGTGTGCTGGACATTTGTTGATCTGGAAAATTATTCTTGCTGCAGGGTGTTCACGAGTTGCCACGTCCCGCCTGGATGTTATATTCTAGAATATCCTAACCATGTTGCATGCCTGGATCTAGAGCTCTGTTATTTGGTTCATACTCCCGTACATGGCTCTTCGGGAAAGACCCACGCGGATGGTGAGCAGCAATTTGGGTTCTTCCTTCTCAGTGATGTTAGGGAAAATGTGTCGTCAAAGCATAGCAACATTTCCAATGTATGTCGTTTTTCATACTGGTGGATGCGTAAATCACGCTGGGAAGAGCTGTACATTGGATAATGGTATCAAGCAGATCATGTTGTAGTTTCCATTATAGCATTTGCACTATTAACGGCGGCAATCTGTCAGTAATAACTAAATAATTGTTCATTTGTAATGGCAAATACAAGTTTTTGCTAAAGTGTTTGCGCAAGAGTAAGCAGCAAGAGCATGTGTCTGATTATAGTAAAGTGAGCTCGAGTGGGGTTATTTTAACAGTACGGTTGTTGCAAGATTTTTGTTATGAAGTATTTAAGTGCTGAGGGATGAGTGCAGCTTGGGTGTCCACGCGTGTTGGGGCGAGTGCAATGTTTGCAATGTGAAAGTTCTAAGGCTATGCAGTCTGTGTATTATGCGTTTGCGATGGAAGCAGTGTAGGCTTCACGTGGAATAAACACTGAGATGGCTCCTCTGGTTGATTGTGAGGATGCTGCTTGGTGACTACCGGTGCTGCAGGGTTTCAGTTAAGGATTATTCAGTGTTGTATATTGGGTGAGTACCAGCTTCACTAGTCAGTGCTGGGATCACAGCCGCATTTACAACCGGATGCATTGGCAACGCAGAGGAGCCTACTGGGGTTTTAGTGAGCTTTGGCCGTGCTGGACATTTGTTGTCCTGGAAAATGATTTGGCCACCAATATTTCAGAAACCAAAGGTATGCTCTTTGAGGGAACTACATCTTACAGATCTTGAGTGTTTATGAACACTGTGCCGTACAGTACTGCAAAGTAAGTTCATATATATATTAAAATATATCATAGAAGTTGCAGTGCTCCAATGGGCTTAGCAGGTCAGGAGTTCATGCTTGCACTTACCCAGTTTACTGCTTGGCATGTGGCCCTACAGATTGGACAACTGATGGGCAATGCATAGAGAAAATCAGAAATGGTTCATTGGGCTCCGATGCGGATCAGGGATTTGAATTATGGCCTGGGCTAAATTGAAGCGTGGCTTATAAATCAGGTCTGAGGGCTGTGCCAAGAACGGTTAGTGGCGCTGATAAGGGTAGACTTGGGCTTGAGATAATTTACAGTAAGGGCACTGCAAGCCACGTGCGTTGGTCTGTGATCTGGATACACCAAAACCTTGGCTCCTTCATGAATGGCCTTAAATAAATTCTTTCAAAGGGTGTGTATAAAAGTAGTGTGTGGGAACACGGTAAAAAGTGAATAGTTTTGCAAACTCTGAAGTCATGTCAATGACACATATGTGCGATTGTTTGCGAGAACGTGCATTCTGCGCATATGCTCCCGTGGGCTTGGTAGGTAGATACGTGTGTTTTATTTTTATATGTGCCTTGTATACAGTAACAACGCATGGTCAGACCATGCTTTATGCACTTGTTTTCTGCACAAACCCATGTGTGACCCCTAGCCCCCGGTTGCCGCATTTGCATGCACTTCGTTTACTCATGCACACTCTTAGTGCATCCGTGTGGCTGCTAATCCGTCGAAGCAGTGTATTTCAGCGTGCTGGCAGTCCGATGAAACACGATATTTGATTTACCATACAGAAGCAAATGAGGCTAGTCAACATTCATTCTGGGAATACCATGATCCGAGAGAGAGTAATCTTGTCCAACGTCATCATTTTATCTCTGTACCTACAGTATTTACAGAGCACAAGTGTGTGATGTGCCTAGAGTGTAGAGACCATACAATACTGCTCCTAGCAGGGTGTCCAAAAAGCACACAACTGCATATAACACAAACAGGCAAACATAATATGTGGCACAGAACACACATGTCATTGAGAACTGTAAGCTTGTGATCTGCACTGGAGGAACTAAATGAGGACCTGTGGTGTGGAACTTAAAGCCTTTGAGGTGCATTTCTATATCGAGGAATAGACAAATAATGGTCAAGGTTTTGAAGGCACCTAATTTAAGAAAATATTTCATGCAATTTTCTAGTTTCTATGAATTCGGCATGTATGTTTGGTTTCAACCAAACTTGTGATTTTGTTTTGTAATTATTATCCAGTAACAGCATGCCAAAAAAATGATTATTTTTCCAGCAGTACTGGACATCTATATAATTCATTTCTTTATGCAGACAACATAGTACATGCTATTCTCAATACAAGCTGCTGTAAAATACACCATCACACTTAACCCAGGTAAGAATAATGTACCATCATTAGTACCTAAAACCTAATGCTTTTTAGGAGCGTGAACTCCCTTTGACCTTGGCTTCCTCCAAAGTACAGCACTTGAAATCATTTTTCCACAACCCTTCGCTGATCATGGTATAATCCCCTCAACTGTCTACCAGCATGGAGACTCGCACCCCATTCACTGTAACCCAAGCATATGTTTTTTTCGTTTTTACTCTGCCAGTGACTGCTTGCACCGAATAAATCACTTCCTTCGCCATGTAATCATAGTCATCATTGTCTTCTTCTTCATTGACCTCTCTCACCTGACCAAACAACTTGAAATTCATGCAGCACCTTACAACATGCCCTTTCTGACCACAAATCATGGCAGATCATATTTACAGCTACACATTCCTTGTCATTCACCAAATGTGTGCTACTTCCACACTTGTAGCACCTCTTGCCTTGCGTAAATATGGGCTCCATCCTGGGCGCACGCCATGGCCTACTCCAGCCTTTGGGAACTCTGGGTATTGTTTCACTTTCTTTTGCTGTCTCTTTTGTCTTTTTCCTGTCTTCTTTCCATTTCCTGTCCACTGTTTCTGAATGGTTTTATTCATTTTATTAACAGTCCCTTCTGCTATTTATCCTTTGCATCCTTCATCACTCTTTCTGAGTGAAGTTCTTCAATACACTACTCAGAGTGCTCAATGTTTTTAGCAATTTCAATGGCTCTATCTAGTGTGGGATTACGTTCTCTCCACATCTGTTCTCTAATTTTATTTTTCATACACGTTATCATCAGTTTATCACGTAAATGTTCTTCTTGACAGTGTGTGAAACGACACTTCACTGTCAGTCCTTTCAATATTGTGACAAATTCTTCAATTGATTCTCCAGATTTTTGTTCTCTGGTAGCAAGGGGGATAGCGTGCCAAAATTATAATTTCTTGAACCTCGTAATGCTTGCCTAGTTTGGCAATGGTTTTCTCACATGGGCTTACATCACCAATTCCTGTTAGTTCCAGTAGATTTTTTAAGACATCTTGTCCAGCTGACCGCAAGCAATGGAATAACAATGCTTCCTTTCTTTCATTTGAATAATTTAGTCCAAACACTGCCAGCACATACTTCATAAACCCATCTCGCCTATCACACCACCGTACTTTAGGTTCTCCTGGTGATGCCAAGAAGAACAAGGGCACGGAACATTAGCCATCTCAATCTTTGTTCACTGTCAATCTTTGTGTGCAATAGACCATGATGTGTAATTGTTTTTACTATGGTATTCTTAATCAGTGCTTTTTTTCCCACTGATAACTGCGATGAGGAAGAGGTCCACTGAGTATAAAGATTATCCTTTGATATATTATCCTGGTTTCAATATGGTTGTGCGTACCCTCACGCACTAGGGTGTTTTACTTTAATGCTGGCATGGGGTGCCTCAGCCTGGCTGTTTCACAGCGCAGCCCTAGTTCGCAGCCTGTCGCACTCGCTCTGCTGTCCCTCGATGCCGCCTGCCCTTGACGTCTGCCCAGGTGAACTCTTTCCCCTTCTCCTCCACATTGTCCCGGTCAATCCCTCAGCCTCCGTGGCCCAGCACGCCTGAGCCTAACCTCTAATTCCTTGTAGGTCCGGGCCGCAGCACAGATAGTTGCTCTTGTCTCCAATTCCAAATTTGGTTCCCTGGAACCTCGGCACATCTCTACTGGCCCCACACAATGAGCCGCTCACCTGGCAGGGCTGCTTAGACGTCTCTGGGCTGCCTCCGCCCTCCGCCTTGGCCGACCTCTCTGCACTACAGGCCTTCCTTCAGAAGAATACAAAACGCTGTTCACAGTGGGAGGTCACTGCTCCCCAGCAAACCTGTCACCAGTTGTTGTGAGTACTCGAAATGACTTAAAAGGCAATGTTGTTTAAATCATTAGTCACATTTATTGTAGACAGGTTCTGAGCAGTCACATCCCAGCTCAGCACCCTTCAACTGACACTCCTGCGACCTGGAGCTGCTTCACACTCTAAGCCTAAACCAACACTCCAGGTACCATTAATGCAACTATTATAAACAGCAACAAGAACTATGTACATGGAAACAGAATGACATGTACAAACTTAATGTTCCTTGATACACCAGGAGATCAATCCCTAACATTCTCCTATACACCCTGTTCAGAAAACATTTAGGGATGTACTTGCAGAACTCCTGACATCTCTACTTTGTTTCTACTACACTTTAGTTATGATTCCAGTGCCATAGTTTAACTGTATATTTCATTTGCTTTAGGTTGAGATGCAACAGGTCTTCTTGATCATAAGTGAATTCTATTTCACCAAAGAATGTTTTGTTTTGTTTAACAAGTTTATTAAGCTCTTTATTTTTGGCTGATTGTATAGTCTGCCAAAGGAGGTCATTAATATTGTCATGCGTTGCTCTAATCATCTTTACATAGTTTAGAGATCTACTTATCTGTATTGTTGTGCTTATTGAAATCAGCACAAGTTCTATTCTTATCCAGGCAATTGGACAACTCTTAGGACGCCCTAGACACATCCGCCAGATTTTGCCTTGTAGCTTTACAAGTTGTTTGGCCAACTCCTCAGACAAAATGTGTATGCCGTATGTCATGGATGGTATGAACTTCTGAATGTACAGAGTTCGTATTGGTATTAAGGATAAACCACCTATCTTGCAGGCCAGGGATTTCAGGAAACATCTTTTTGAAAATTTGGTTTTATTTGAATTTTACAATTATGACATAACTCAAGAAATAATGCAAACATTGATATATATCAAAGTAAGGTCACAACTTTACCCCCCCCCCCAACCCCACCTCCCACACCCTCCCCATATCCCATGCCATGGTTTAATGGTCGATAACAACAACAGGGTCCAGCACATCATCTGAAGATGCAATGCGAGCATAGGGTAGCTCCCAAAAGAAATAATCCTTTGCACCTTAACCACTGAAAATAGTCTGCTGTTGGGTCATCTGAAAAATCTCACCCAACAACTGCAAACCATAGAAAGCAGAACAGCCAGGAGGAGCCTTGGGCTCAAACCTTGAAATCATATCACTGTACCACTCATGGCCTTGAACTGGATTGCTACCAGAGTGTCCATTAGTTTCAAATGGCTCTGCCTCATTCACAGACCCTATTGAAACAAAGGCCCAGTTTACTTTAGGGAGACAGTAAAGAAATACCTTCCTTCCAGACTCTTGAGATCAACTATCTCAAGGTTTATGGTGGTTGCAGCTTTCAGGAAAAAGACGGTGGGGAACAGAACTCCTATTGCAGAAGTGGCCTTCACTGGACCATTCTACCTGTCACCATCAGAACAGTGGAGAGCCTTCTTAATTTTTGCCTAAGACTATAAACCTTTCTCTTCAGGAAATCATTCAGTCTTGAACCCTGATCACCTCCTGGCACTCTTATCAGGTAGCTTCATCTGAACTGTCAATACATTTGTTCATTCCTATCTGATGTATATGCTTATTCATGGATGCGTTCTGCAGATGCACAATCTTTTCTCAGCTGCACTCATCTATATTTTGCTCTTATCCCCAGTCCCCTCCCTGCCAATTGACTAATCCAAATGTTTCCAAAGTTTGTAAAAGAGCAGACAACCGCTCCCTGACCCTTTGCTCTGGGGTGATACACAGAGACTGTGCTTGCAGTTGGCCCCTTATTAAACTCCAATCAATAAATAAGTAGCTCAATAACAGTGATACCTGTCCATGTTCCTGGCACCCATGCTACATTGGCATTGGTACTCTTCAAAACACCATGCAGGAACCCCTATGGCAGGTTCCATTGCCTAGAGGCTAGATTTCAGTGACCACTGTCTTATTTGTGTGAAGGCTTCTCATTATCTGAGAGACAAAATGCCACAATCTTCATGGTGGAATGCCAATTCCAAGTACTCCATCCCAGCAATTTGAATTTGGCTGGCTGGCAAGTGTTGAGATGCAGGTACAGCATCCCAGCCAGGCAAAAGGTTCCAGCTTCAAGAACTCTATTAGCACACATTATTGTAGAAGCAGATTGAGGTTTGTGCAGAAAAAGGTATATGTAGTGTTTTAGTTAGGTCTGATACATATTAGACACACAGGTATAGCAACATAGAAAGTGCAACAGATATACTAATGTTGCGGCTGCAGAGGTTATAGATAAGGCAGCATTATAGGCCCTCTGTTTAATTGTATTCGTGGTCATGTCCTGCAGTGAGGGGTGCAAAATGAGTCGAGACAGGAGGAAGATGGAGTCAGAAGGGTATTGTAGTCAAAAGGAGGTAGATGTGTTAATGTGGCAGAAGTGTTGCCAAATCGGATGTTAAGGCTCAATTCGTTATGAACAAAATAGAATGCAAGCCTTGATGTGGAGCTGTGGCTCTATTAAGTTTACTTACAAAAAACAAATCCCCTTTCCTGTTTGCCAGGAGAGAAGCCGAGGTCAGAGTCACTTTCAGTGCACAGATACATGCTAATCATACCCATCTGTAGGGCTGAGCATGGTGGGAATTGAATGTTAGCTGTAGGGAGAGCTGATAGGGTTGCTCCCTTTCAAGGACATAGTCATGAGCATAGGGCATAAGGTTTTGTGATGCCAACGAGCAAGAAGACGATTTAGCACACTACTGCTCTCACCCCAATGTCATCCCATTTGAATTATACATACAGGTACAACTAGATGTAAATAAATCCCTAAAATTCAGACTCAAGAGCAGTGTCTTGGCCATGTCATGTCATTACTGGGCACCTGGAGTTTGAAAGGGATAAGGGGGGAGCAATGTATGGAACAGTCTGTGATTTAGGATAGGAGGAGCAGAGGTTATGCCAATATATTTAGTGCAAGGTTGAGGAGGTAACTTGTGTGCACCGTGGTGTCATGAATAATCAGAAGGCCTATTGTCTATTACTTTTTAGTTTTTTATTGTATTTGATTTGGCTGAAAAATTCAACATTTCAATACAAACTTCATTGACTTCATTTCTATTGTTACTCACATAAACATATAGCGATATATAAACGTAATGTTCAAACAATTAATCACAGTTTTGATTATATAAATCAACCATGTCTAAGGATACATTCATTCAAATCCTTGATAAAAATGTGTGCAACACACAGTGAAGTAAAACCTAAAAGCAGAAAACAAATATAACGATAAAGAAAACGAAGTGCTCAAAAGTACAAACAATTAACAATTATCTAACAAGACGATCAAAGTACCTTTTAAGGGGATTTCAACTTGACATATCATTCAGTTTACCACACGGTTTGGCCAGTTTGCTTAACCAATCCATTTCCCGCATTTTTTGTTTTGCTTTGTCAGGATTTTGTAACAGAAGCTCATCCCCTATGTCTGCCTCTCGCATGAATCTCTGCGCTTGTGCCATCCATTGCTTAGAGAAACTATCCTCTGACTCCTTCACATCGTTCGCTAACTGCTTTACCAGCCCATTGTTATGATTTTCCAGGGCGCATTACTTATACAACATGCATGTTTTCCATTTGTAGGTGGCTTGTATTGATATGAGCCCTAGTTCGTGCCTTATAAGGGCTATGGGTGTAGATCTCGGGAGCTTTAAGAGACTCCTCCAATATGCCCCTTCTTTCTTATCCCAGTAGTTGTTTGGTTTGCATGCTCTTATTTCTGCCCCATATAACAGTATTCGGAGGGCCTTTTGCTTATAATATGTCAGCAAAGGAGCGATGGTAAACTTAAAATACTTGCCACTGATGATTCTGGATTGTGAAATTAGACTATTCCATTTCAACATTGCGGTGGTTTCGTATGGGATGTCCTTTGGGTTGTTATTAATATTCACTCCCAAATAAATGTATTCGCACACCGATTCAAGCTGTTGATTATCTAATGTCCACCTGTGTTTTTTGTTTCTTTGTTGAGAGTTTCCAAACTGAATCACCTTCGTTTTTTTAATGTTTATGATTATTCCATTAGATTTGGCATATTTCTCCAATACTTGCAGCATATTACATAACCCCATCGGTGTCTTGGATAGCAAAAGGAAGTCGTCAGCATATAGGAGCCATTCAATCTCATGTTGTCCTAATTTTGGAGAGTCAGTTATGGTATTAAGAAATGCTTTACCCATGTCAGAGATGAAAAAGTTAAAGATTGCTGAGGCAAGTATACATCCTTGCTTGAGACCTCTCGATGTATCAATGGGGTCTGTCAGCAAACCATCGCTATTTAGTCTTATCTGTAGTGAGGTACCTTGATGAAGCTCAATGATCCACTTCAAGATGTTCCAGGGACAATTGTTTCTCATTAGCTTCATAAAGAGTAGCTCTCTCAGAATGGAATCAAACCAAAGTTTTAAAATCGACGAATGCAACATACAATGATAGATACTTGCTTGATTGTTTTGCAATGATGGCATTTGTCGTCAGTAGATTGATACCTGTACCCAGGCCTTTAAGGAAACCTGTTTGCCATGGGTCCCTCAAGTTCTCTTTATCTAGCCAGATATTAAATTCACACAGGAGGAGGCGGGCAAATATGTTCCCTGGACAGTCTAGAAGGGCTATTGGCCTATAAGATCCAGGATCAAGTCTGTCCCCTTTCTTAAACAGCAGGATCAATATAGATTTTTTCCATGACTCTGGTAGCTTCCTGGTGCGCATCACTTCTGCAAATATTTTCATTAATATTAGAGACCACACTTCTACCTCTTGTTTGATCATTTTATTATCGAGCCCATCCGGGCCCGCTCCCTTGAGGAGCTCAATTTTGAGATGTAATATAAAATGTCACCTTGATCAAATTTTATCGTATGATCCCAATTTACACCTGTAAAAGGCATTTGATGGGTCAGTATTGGTGTCTGATATATTTTCAAAAAGTAATCGCACCAGGTTTTAGCAGAGATAGAGTTAACTTGAACAGAAGTCTGGTCTTTGTATGTGGCTTTATTCAAAACCTTCCAGATATCAGCAGAGGATTTTGAGGCAATCTTTTTTAGCATATCCTCGCTGTCCCTTTGGTAGCATAGCGCCTTTCTTCCTCTTATCCAATTTTTATAAACTGTCCGTGTGTGCTTTATTTGTGGGAGTTTCTCTTCCAATGTTAGACATTTTAACAACCGTATCTGTTTCCTCATGTCAGCTTTTTTAATTTTGACATTGCTATCAAAGACGTGAGCGTGTTTATAGCCATGTCCCTGTGAACTGTTTTTCACATATGTATATTTTTGCATCGTTGAAACATAATCCAAGCCTGGACATATGGATAAGTGTTTGTCAAAATCCCTCCTGTTCCCACACTAGACACTATTGTCTATTAATTCAGGGTATTGTCTATTAAGGGAAGAGTTTGCCTCAGCAGTTTACTTTGATCGTGTCTGGGCTGCAGCGGTGCACGTCATATGATGGTTACAATTCATCACTGTGTCAATAAGTTAAAAACACCAATCCCATTCCTGGATTTAATAGTGATGATGTAGTAAACCATGTGTATAGGGGAGTGGATTTAGATAAGTTGTGGCCAACTCATTATTATGTCAGTAATGTTAATTATAGCTTATCGGCCTATAAAAGATGTAATCCTTTGAAAAATCAGTGAGCTCCATGTCAGTCTTTTGCAAGTAGTACATCTTGTTTTCCCTTGTAAAGTCATGCAGTGCTTTTATGGCTTTTTGGATTATTTTTCAGATCTGTTTATGGGTTACTTTCCTTTCAATTTGGTGACCCTGATGTGAGCCCAGACTCTCTCTCTCTGAAGTCAGGGGTGTCCAGCCATGCATACTGGGGTGCTACGCCCATCTTCATCTACCAGTCCCTAGCGCATGACTTGAAGAGGTTTGCAGGCATTGTGTTGCCAGAAGGCCCATCTGCCTCTTTGGAGCGGGGCACTGCTCCCAGATTGTGTAGCCCGTTGTTGGGACCCTGTATTGGAGGAACTCGGGAGAAAGCATAGCTTTAAGTGCAGAAAACAACAGGAGTAGAGTGTGTAGGGATGGATTGAGTTGATAGTGAGTTTGGGGGATGTGAATGACCACCTGGCAATTTATAGGGCCTGATTCATGGAACGCTTTCCTATGGGATTGCACCATTATAAAACACTTCCATGAATCAGGCCCATAGTGTTTTGTATATAAGGTGACATCACAGTATGTATTATGAGAAAAAAGGTGAAGCAAAAGTAAACGGGAACTTCTCCATTTTGGAGGAAAGGCAGTTCTGCAAAATAACGTAAGAGGTGATGTCCAGTATATGGAGTATCTGGGATCCCCCCACTCGGCAAAAGGGAGTGTGAGGAGGTAAGTACCCTCCTTCCGAGCTGAGGGGATAGTGGAAGGGTCTACACCATTTGTAGATAAATATGATTTTGCTGTGTGGGCCCATTATATGGCGGATCTGGTATCCCTTTGACTGGCACAAGGTGTGAAAGAAGGTACCTTCTCTTGTTTCGAAGAGAAGTCTGAGGAAGGGTCTAAACAATTGTGTATATGAATTGTGGCAATATTGATATACCATTTAATGTTCTTTTGGAGTCATATGGTGTAAATTGGTGGCATTTGAATTGTGTGAAGAGTGATGTGGTGTGATTAGTGTGTGGTGTGTGGGGTGAAGAAGAACAGGGAGGGGCAAGGGGGAGTGTGGGGAGAAGTGGGGATGGGTTGGGTAAATTATCACTGCTGGATCAGTGTTTAGGAATTTTTAATTATTATTATGAGCACAGTATTAGACACAATTTTGAGTGCTCTTACCCCACTTGAATAAATGTATACAATGCTTCCATTGTACCAGGTGAAGATTATAAAATATCATAGGGAGTGGGTCGCTGATATAAGAAGAGAGATGTACAAGCCTTGTCCGGGAAAGGGAATGCATAATGAAGGTGTTTTGGACCATTTAGCTGTGAAATATAAGGGGAGGAAGTTGAAGAATAGAAAAGGAGTTTTGGAGTTGTGGAGTATGGTTGAGGATTTGGAGGATGTCCCTGAGGACCTTAAAAGCGGAGAAGTTGTAATATAAGTGCCTTGTGTCATCCCCATACCTCGTGTAGTTCCCGTGCCGTGTGATACACCTGCAACCAGCAGAGCCCTGCCGCTCCCACAGGGGTGTTACCCAATGCAAGCAGCAGCAGGTTATACTAACCCAGAGTATGTGCCCCCACACTCCCACAACAGAGAGCGCCCGCAGCCTGTGAAAATTTTCCACAGCCCAGTACAATGCGTTCCCCATTAGTAATGGAAACGGAGAACAGGGCACAAAGAGACTTAGAAACAGTGCTGCGAAGGACAGAGGCAAAGTTCGCAATATGAAAGCAGGTGAGGGAAGAGGGGCCAAGAGCACCAATAAGCACAGGTGAATGGATAGCAGGTGATATTTTTGTTAGAATTGATAGTACTGCGATAAGGGACATACATGTTGCAACGAGGGATGGGGTCAAAGGGATAAGAGCTATATAAAAGGATTTGCATGGGTGGACATTGTAGACTATGAGTCAATTAGATTGCATGTTGATGTAAGAGTGGCAGAGAAGGAGTGGGGCACAAATGAGGAGTAGGGAGAAGAAATGCCACATAGAGTTACACAGAGAGTAGAAGGTTACTGGGGTCCAAGACTGAGAGTGTGACCAGGTCGCATGGCGATAGGAAAGAGGAAGAGAGTGGATAAGACACCACCAGCTAAATAGGTGGAGACACAGTTACCATTGTTACACAAAGGTCCCAGCAGACCCCAGTATGTTCCCTGGCCACACATGGATAGAAACAACTTGATGAAGGCCTTACCATTGCTCGCAGCAGGAGCAGGTAAATGTATATGTGCACTTGAAAAACTGACTGCAGGCCTAACACAAGCGATAGGAGACATGAAATGTTCATTTGTTGCATTATTAGATCAAGCGGATGAGAGTTGGAAAAGAGCGGGGTATCCTGGGGTACGATTGGATGATAACAACCATGATGGGGCACATTCTATTATTTGTTGGGCCAAGGTGTGAGCTGCCTTAAGAGCAGCATATCTTAATACACCAGACATACACTCATTTATGGCACATACTATGAAAGGGTAAGAAGACCCAGCACAGTACATACTGCAGATTCAGTAGATGTGACGAGAGACAGGGGAACCATGGGATAAGGCTATAGCAATCTTCTACCACATGCTAAAGCAAGGGCTTCCCAAAGACATGCAGAAATACTTGGACAGGTAGTAGGGGTTGAGGCGAAGGGTTGGGCAGAGATTCATGCAATCCTAGTACATCATTGTAGGTGAAGGCAGGATAAAGAGAAGGAAGTAGTAGAAAATGCACAGAGGGCTGAAGTAAAGCTAGTGCAGAAAAAATTAGCAAAGTTGAACACTAAAGGAACATTTATTGCAAGCCTGCCTTTAGGGCAGGGAGAACCGTGGATGGCGCTGGTGGAAATGAGAATGGTGTCGGAATGGACAGGAGGGTATGAAGGTTACCCGACAACCGAGGGTACCAGGGAGGATACCAGAAATGGTACCACTGAAGCTATCCAAGAAGGAGAAGGGGGCTCCAAGGATTCTGAGGAGGTAGAGGGATGGGGTTGAGATTTGGTGGACCAGGACCATATTGGTCATGCAGAAAAATGGGCCATTTTGTGAAGAGTGTAGGAATAGACAAGCAGCTGAGTATGATCCTGGCACATATCACAGCATATCCCGAGCAGTATGGGATGATGCCTCCAAATGGCATGGTGCCCACACAGGTGCCCCAGGAGGTTCAAAAGTCCCAATATCAATATCAGGCACTGGTACGACCACCAATGCAATCCCAATACCCAATAGCATGTCAGTGTATGCGCAGCAACAAACACAATAGTCAGCGTCACAAGTATGGGGCAAAAATGCTCTCTCACATGGCACAGTGACAACATAAACAGGGGTGAGTGTGGTGAGCAGCAACCCCTTTGTGTTCCAAGGGTTGAACACATACTCAGATTAGGACAACACACAGAGAGCTCTGACGTGCCCAGTCCTATCAGTCACCACTGTCCGATAAGAGGAACCCATGGTAGGTGTGGAAATAGGTAGCAAATCATTTGTATTCGCAGGTGCAACAAAATGATGAATAAAGGAAGGGTACCATCCCTTATTGGAAATGTAATGGACATGGAAGCGTTCTCTAGGGCAATACATTTGGTTCCATTTAAAGAAGACTTCCCCATCAAGGTAGGTAAACTCCGTGTTTTGGAGTTGGAAACAAGCCGCAAAGGGTGCTGTCAGAATTTTTGTTTAGGCCAGCAGTGCCCAAGATTATGCTCTTGGTACCATCACCACACTAGATTTGGAGGGGGTGCTGATTGTTGGTGACAAGATAGTGCTCATAGGGACAGACAAAGAGGGAGTTGAGTGGTGTACAGTTTTTGTAAATTGACTCATCTATTGAGCAGGGTGAAAGATGGTCAGCTATTTGAATATGCGGACAATGATGGTGAGATGATTTTGGAGGTTTATATCTGATGTCAAATAATGATTTAGTATAGGTATGTACCTAGTCCAATATTGATTGCCAAGTGCATGCCCGCATATTCACATGATGATTTATTACAGGTCACCTGAATTTTATGGACAATCAACACCCATGATGTAGGGCTCTTAAAGAGGATAGGGGCAGAACGTATAAAAATGAAGCAGGGAGCAGTGTTACCCAGAGTGCAACAGTATCTATTGTCCACAGAGGCAGATGAGGGAATACACAAGACAATTGTTGTGTTATGGCAGCAAGGCATCATAGCGCCTTCAGAATCCCCATGTAACACAGCGATATAGCCTGTCAAAAAGACAAAAGGGTCAAGTGGAGGATGATACCAGATTTATGCCCATTGAATAACATTGTTGAAGCTTATTTCCCAGTTGTACCGAACCCTGCCATATTTCTTTGCAACATACTGACTGAGGTCACACACTCAATAACTCAACACATTTACTTATCACGGACACAGGTTCCAACACAATAGACTCTACTGTGATTCCCCCAGTATTCTTAACTGAGTATTTCACATGGATTTGGGAAATGTACATGTACTAAGCCTGGTCATTCAGTATGTAGATGACCTAGTGGTGTGCAGCATGACAGAAGAGCTATGTTGCTGACACTGCTTGCAGAGAAAGGATACAACAGTAACTCCAGACAAAGCAGCTGCAGTACAGAGCACACCACAACCCAATACAGTTAAAGAAATGCAACAGTTTTTGGAGTTGTGTAACTATTGTAGATCTTGGAGTTTTGACTATTCCAGTTATACAAAACCTTTGCTTCAAGGACTAAAAGAAGCACCAACAACAAAAGGACCACTCACATGGACAGAAGAAATGACAACATGTAGTTAAGAAACTAAAAATGCCATTAGCAATGCACCAGTATAGGCAACCCCTGAATACATGAGAGAGTTTTATTTGTTCTCACACTCTAATGGACAGGTAAGACAGACATCCCCAGGACAAAACCCTTAGCATATTACAGTGGCATATTAGATTCAGTGATGAAGGGTCAATTCCCTTGTGAACAGGCACTGACTGCAGTAGCCTTTTCCATTGAAAAACTATTGACAATAACTATGAGTTGTTCATTAACACTACATGTAGAACATGCAATGTTCTCAATTCTGGAACAGTCCAAATCCAATTTGACCACTCAAAAGGCCTCAGCACATGAATTAATGTTATCAAGCCAATCCATTCACATTGTAAGATGCTGCACAGTGAACCCTGCCACGTTTATTACAATACCTGTTCAGGAAGGTGAATAAGTGCATGATTATGTTACCTAGGAAGATACTGAAGATGATCAGGTACGAGCAAGTGAGGACGTAGTTAAGGAGGGGAAGGTCCTCTTTGTTTATGGGTCATCGATGATTGATCAGGAGACTGACCAGAGACACACAGGTGCAGCAGTGGTGCAACTTGTAGATGGAGAATATGAGGTTCTAGTTCAGAAAAGATCACCAACACACTGTTCGGCCCAGGCAGCGGAACTGATTGCATTAATTGAAGCATTAGAAGCATCCCAAGGATGCTTAGTGACCATGTATTCTGATTCCGCATACGTGACTACTACAGTACATTCAGGGTTATCCAGGTGGAAAAGGAGGGGATTTCAGAGGTCTGATGCATCACCTGTGTACCCTGCAGAGTTATTGGAAAGATTAATGTATGCCTTGTCCCACCTGACCCTTATAGCAGTGATTAAATGTGCTGCCCACACTCAAAATACAGATCCTGTTTCTCTTGATAATGATGCAACTGATAAGGCTGCCAAAGAGGTGGCGAATCATAAAGACGCCCCCATATATCACGGCATATCCACAGGTGGCAATTCAACAGTTGCAGTTAGATATTCCATACACTGCAGTACCGTTAACACACATAATTGAGTTACAAGGTCTGGCAGCCAGAACGAAAAAGAACTTTGGATAAAATGTGGGTGCTCACAATCATCAACTGATTTGATTTGGCAAGAAAACATTACAGGTAAAATAGTAATGCCGCGGGAATTGCTTATGGTTGCTTTTGAGCAACTGCATTACCCAGTGCATGTTTCAAACAGCATATCACAGCCAATATTCAGGAGGATGGGTTTGTCCCCAATCTACAGGAATATGTTAACCACTTTGTGGCAAATTGCACGACGTGTCATCTTTACAGCAGCAGCCAGACTCTCAGGAGGATGTGTGGCATATTGCCCCGTCCCAACTGGGCCTTTCCAGGAACTCCACATAGACTACGTGGATATGTTAAACAGGTGCAGTAATTACCATTACCTTATTGTTGTAGTGTGCCCGTTCTCTGGTTGGGTTGAGGCTGGTCCCTGCGCACACCCAGATGCAGAATCAGCTGCAACATTTTTGGTAGGCTCAGTATTTCCTCCCTGAGGGGTATATGAGGTCCTCAAATCAGATAACAGAACTAATTCTTTAATGATTTGTTCGAGGAGATCGCCTCTCTATCAGGGATTAAGCATTAACTGTGCTCGATCTACCATCTCCCTCAGGGTCAGTCGCTTCTCCAAGCAACAAGTTGGTGGTAGATCTCTCTCTTCGGCCGTGGCCTCCCTCTGGAACAGACTCCCTGCCCCCCTAAAACTTGATGAGAACCATTTCCGGTTCCGAAAGCACCTCAAAACCTTCCTCTTTGCTTCTGCTTTCTCTCCTCCTCTACCCTGCTCAACTTCTGGCTGAAACTCAAACTGCACTGGTCGCCTGGCCACCCTCTTATGTTGAGCCCAGGTCCCCTCCCCCACCAGTTGCACACCTGCACTGCCTTCCTGGCAACCCCCACACTTGTGAACTGTTTCTGTATCCCGACACTCCACTACCTGCACTTGACGCCTGATGTCTGCACTTACCTTTGCACTTGCCACCAGCTGGCTGCAACTTTTACTCAGGGCTTTCTGTTTATTCTATATTTTCTACAGTTGATCTCATGTACTGCACTGACCCCTCCCCTTTCCCCCCAGCACTTTTCCACCTTCACCTTCCCCTGCACTTGCGCAATCTCAATGTCACCTGGCCTAGTAAGATCGTTGTCTCTCTCTCCCCTCAGTTCCCCCTCCCTTTGCTCGTTGCACCTTGAAACACTTGTGTATAGGTGCATTATAAATGCCATATCCTATCATATAATCTTCAAGCAAACAGGATTGTTGAGAAGATTAACAGGCTTTGAAGTGTAAACTGTCCAAGATGTGTACTACGCTATGGAGGAAAAGGCTGTAATGTCGCCCTCTGGCTTTGTTCAACCTGAGAACGCAGCCAAGTAAGGATCACCACCTCTCCACACACAAGATAGTGACAGGGAGAAGAATGCACACACCTCTTTCTCCTACACGCACAACATCAGATGCTCACAGGGTAGCAGGAGAGGAGTTTTGCAGGAATTAACAAGGAGCATATAGGTTTTGTCTCACCAGATTGCACCTAGAAAAGAAGACACAGTTGTGATATCGCCGATAGATTAACTGAATTGACTGTACTATACCCGGTGGATCGCATCTACATCCAGATTTTTGTTCAGCGCTGGAAGGACCAATAGTTCCAAGGCCCCTATACTGTAGCGTATTGTACCTCATTTGCAGTTTGTGTTAAGACGTTGTGGTGCTGGGTTCACTTAACTGATGTTCAGATAGCAACCGGCACCGCTTCAACATCTCTCGAAAATTAACACATTCTTGAGTGATATTAAAGCATATTTTATAGTGCATACCCTTCTAATAATTCCGTGGACCACACAGTTCTAACTGTTAATAAAGCATATGTTGCAGGATGTGTCCCTATGATATTAAAGTGGACCAATCCCTATGTGGTGATGAAGAGTGTGTATTTTCTTGTATGGAATTCCATTTCTTCTACCCCTCTGCAGGTTAAGCACTTCATGTGTCATGTAATACATGAGTTATGTTTGATATGTTGTTTTCTTTTTATAGTAGGCAGTTTTTTTTTTAATATGGTTGGGGCATATAAAGGGGGGTATGGGAATGGAACAGATGTATAATTGGGGATAACACGAAGCAGGAGGGAAACTGAAGCTGAGATAGAATATATCCAGTATAAAGGGGTAGTACTTGACACTGTGGCGAATGTGAACCACTCCGAAACAGACATGTGGTATAATCACACACGCAAAGTGGGTAGACAGATGTCAAATGGGAGCTGCTATGTATGCTCTTTGGTACCTCATGCGACAGGTGCACTCAAGGTGTTTATACTTAAAGAAATGCCACCTCTCATAGCCCAACGTCTCGTACACCTGGCCCTGTGCAGAGTACGAAGTCTTTTCCAAGGGCACTCGGTCCAAGCTGCAATAATGGAAAGAGATGATGAAGAATGTGCCAATAACAAAGAACAAACACAATGTCAAATATGACTTTTGCTGAAGATGGAAGGAACACTGTTTTCCAACAATATATGGGTGACAGGTGTGGTGAGCTGTGTAGTAGGGGGCTTACTGGAGTTGTCAGAAGATGTAGTGGCACGCATGAACCAGAACTGTGGTAGAACATGGGGAAATGATGTGCCAAAATTGATATGGATTGAGTTAAGTGAAAACCCAGCAAAAATACAGAGGCTAGTAGAGTATTCCTTTTGCTTCAGAGGAAATGGCACTATACCGATAGGAACAAACATGTGTTGTCATTTACACCTCCCACAATCATGGAGTGGTGTGTGTTCACTGACCACCTTGCACTCAGCAGTCTTGGTAGTTCCTGACGAACATCTAACTGTTATAAATGTGCCACCCCAGAACCAACTATGCCCCCATCCAACAAGCATGCCCGTCGCTCATTGAGGATTCATCACCAGAAAAGATCAAACAACCTTTCCAAAGACTCCACTGATAAACTAAAGGCAATCCTGGACGAATATAAACTATTTACTAAAGCTGAGACTTTTTTCACCTCCCTCCTGGTGCCAGGAATCCAGACTGCAGCCAATGCAAGGTGGCTGAGGATTACCAGGTGGGAGATGCTTCTGCTGGCAAAACAGATGGAGCAGGGTTTAATTCCATCAAGACATAGTTAAGAGCAATACGACTCATTATCCTCCAGAACGGGTATGTTCTGGACTTGCTCACAGCTATGTAAGGGGGCGTGTGTAAGAAAAGTGGTTTGTCTTGCTGCACATGTACACCCCCAAATGATGCGGACAGTGGTTTTTTTGACCCATGTGATAGGGGTTTTGTTTATGAAAAGGGGATAATTGTATTTTGCGCCAACAAACATCTTCAAAGTGATGATGCTAGTCGGTGATTAAGGAATTACTTGCCAATTTTGATATTTGCTCAAAAAGAGAGGTATTTATTTTCAGAATCTCAGTTTTCAGACTCTCAACACATGTTCCACCATTCAAAATTCAAAATGGCTCATCAGGTGAGGTTTACCAATTGTGTCCATGTAATCATCCTAAAAATATTTAAATAATAAATAACATTTTAACATTTCATGTTCCGTTTTTCATTCAAAAATGTGACTTGAAATATCATGCTTAAATTTAGTAGCTCACCCATAGGTTAGGTTTTCCTGTATGGAGTTTTCTTGTTTACTATGGTCAATCAAAAACATTTTCTTGTAATTCAACAAATGAGGTGAATCTTCATTAACTGGCAATTTGCTTTATGTGCCCCAGAAAAAGAACCAAGATAGAAAAAAACAGTATACTTAGTTAGCTGCAAGGGGAGGAAAAGGATTGAGGAAGGAAATTCAAAGTTTGAGTTGCACAGTCACTCGCTACTTAAGACTTACCTTTGGAAGCTGTTTTAAATTATTTAAGTATGAGGCTTTTGTTCGCCTATCCGCTCCCAGATACTTCCTGTTGGAGGCATAGTACAGGAGTGGAAATGCACGCTTATATAGTGCGATAATTGTGAAACGCAATGACGTCATGCGCTGCCGCACATGAACGTGCAGCAGCGTCATGATGTCATCACGCAACGTCATTGTGGCCATTTTGGATTGTGTAAATGGCAGTGCGCTCAAGAGTCAAATGTTTTTGTTTTTATACATTTAGTGTAAATATTTGGTTTATTTCTATTCAAAAAAGACAAATACGCTACAATCCTTGAATTTTAATACGAGATAGGCTCATAATTCGAGGAAAAAGTTTTTCTTAGTTGTATTTTTCTGGGCATGTGATAGGGGCCCTGCACAATCCGAGTGTTGCGATGGAGAAAGAAGCTGGAGTTAATGCTGACGATTGGTCCAATTCAATGTTTTCGTGGGACCTGTCGCGGTTAGAACCAGCAGTCAAAATTCAGGTTGCCATCTTGGTTTTTTGCGGGTACTTTTTTGTTCGTTCCAGATGATCCTGATATGCTGCCATGAAAACGCTGCCTAAGAGTGCCATGATGATGGTGTCATTGACAGCAGACAGAGATCCTCTTTTCACAAAACACAAGCACCCCCGGGCCCCCACATGAGATACAGTGTAAAACCAAGAATGGTGAAAGTAGAATGGCCTGTTGACCCCCTAGGGATCCTGACAACACCCCCACCAGACCCAGAAAATTATGTCAAGCACTGGGTCGACCTAGAACGAGATAGATGGTGCTGTTATATGACAGGCACCCAGGAAGCATATGCCCAAGGGGGTGGGGGTAACGCTATGTGTGTAGGGCATGGGTCCCCAACAATGAATGACTATAGGAGAAAGGAGACAGCGGGGTAAATTAATGGAGTATTAACTAAAGAGGGGAATGTTGCGATGCACATACAGTATCCCAGCCAGCTGAAAAGGACCTGGCTGAGAACACTCTATTAGTATGCATTATTGTGGAAGTAGATTAAGGTTTGTGCAGCAAAAGGCACATGTAGTGTTTAGTTAGGTCTGATACATATTAGACATGCACATATAGCAACACAGAAATAGCAACAAATGAACTAATGTTACAGTTGCAGAGGTTATAGATAGAGCAGTATTATAGGCCCTGTGTTTAATTGTTGTATTCATAGTCATGGCCTGCAGTGAGAGGTGTGAAAAGGGTTGAAACAGGTGGAAGATGGAGTCAGAAGGGTATTTTGGTTGAAGCGAGGTTGGTGTGTTAATATGGCAGAAGTGTCACCATATTGGACATTAAGGATCAGTTCATTATGAACAGAATACTATGCAGGCCTTGATGTGGAGCTGTGGCTCTATTTAGTTTAGTTCCAAAAAACAAATCCCCTTTCCTGTTCCCCAGGAGAGAAGCCGAGGTTAGAGTCACCCCAGGTGCATAGATAAATGCTAACTGTATCCAGCCGTAGGGCTGAGCATGGTGGTAACGAAATGTTAGCTGTTGGGAGAGCTGATAGAGGTACGCCCTTGGAAGGACACATTCAAGAGGATAGGGCAAAGGGTTTTGTTATGCTAACGAGCAAGAAGATGATTTCTGCCCTCACCAAAATGTGATCATCCCATTTGAATTATACATACATCACACAAGATAAATAAATCCCTGAAATTCAGACTCAGGAATGGCGTCTTGGCCACATAATTACTGGGCACCAGTAGTTTGAAGGAGATAAGCGGGAGCTGTGTCTGGAACGTTCCGTGATTTGGGACAGGAGGAGCAGAGGTGATGCCAATAAATTAAGTGCAAGGTAGGGGAGGAAACTTGTGTGCTCTATGTTGTCAGGTATAATGAGAAGGCCTATTGTCTATTAATGCAGAGTTGGCCTTGTCAGTTTACTTTGATCGTGTCTGGGCTGAAGGGCTGCACATCGCGTGACGGTTATGATTCATCAATGTGCCACTAAGTTAAAAACAGCAATCCCATTCCCGGATTTAATAGTGATGATCTAGTAAAGCACGTGTATGGGGGAGTGGGTTTAGATAAGATGTGGCCAATCATTCCAGGGACTATAAGGGAACATTAGCATGTTATATATGTGGCAGCCAATGAGGGTGGAGGAATTATTTTGTAACTCATTATTATGTTATTTGAAACGTTTTTGGTTTTGGAGGTCCAGTCTATCGAGGCCACGTACATAAGTTGAACAGAAAAAGTTATTGAGTTCGGACATTGTAAACTGTATGTCGCGTTTTAGTGAGTTGTGGTTAGAAAAAAGCCAAGTAAACCACTAACAAAATGAGTTGCTCCAAAAGTACTCAGATAGAAGACAGCGGCAAGTCTAAGTTTCAATAGCAAATATTTGTTTTATTCTGATAAAGGTGCCCTTGGTGATGACACGTGTTTCGGCTGTACTAAAAGCGTTTTTCAAATCAGGGCCTTGTTGCTATATATTAACGCAATCTATTGTCACAAATTAGAAATGAACATTGATTCAGGTCATAATCCATTCAAAACTAAACATTGTAGAGTGCATTGATCTTCATGAATGTGAATTAACATTCCGTACCTCTCTTCCACTTCCTACTCTCTTTTTCATTTCGTTTAACCCAACAATGTGGATCAATGCACTCTACAATGTTTTGTTTTGTATGGATTATGACTTGAATCAATGTTCATTTCTAATTTGTGACAATAGATTGCGTTAATATATAGCAACAAGGCCCTGATTTGAAAAGGGCTTTTAGTACAGCCGAAACACGTGTCATCACCAAGGGCAACTTTATCAGAATAAAACAAATATTTGCTATTGAAACTTAGACTTGCCTCGGTCTTCTATCTGAGTACTTTTGGAGCAACTAATTATTATGTTAGTACTGTTAATTATGGCTTATCAGTCTATAAAATATGTAACCCTTTGCAAAATTGGAGGGCTCCATGTCAGTTCAGATGTACGGGATCGCCTGAGACCTGTATACATGTAATAAATCTTGTCTTCCCTTGCAAAGAGATGTATTGCTTATTTGGCTTTTTGGAAAACATTTCCGTCGGTAATTTCCTTTCACAAGCCATAAGCCTAAAATATGGTTCATCTGTAGGCCTCACTCTTACCTTGAACTGGAAGTCACGGTGGTGTAAGACCATCAACTGCATCAGACCCTGCTTAAGTTTGGCTAAGGTGCACTGGAGCCCCTGCACTGTTATATTCCTTTATACCAGCATGAAGCTATGGGCCTTCACCTGGGCTCAGGCCATCCTCTACAGGCCCTATCAATGACAGCCCTGACTGATGCCTATCGTCATGCTCCTTCACACAGTGCCACTTTCTTGCATGGTCCAAGAAAGGCACCAGACCACTCATTCCCTCACTTTCACTCAAGCTGGGGTTCCTTCCAGTAGACGTTCCCATCAACAGTTCCAGTCAACAATGTATCATCTGCCTCATCATTAAGGAATCATTGTTCTATTCTCAGTTCCTTGTGGCTTCAATGCACTACCATATCAACAGTCTTTGTGCTAGCTGCATCATCTTCCATTTTGTCACAAGGGGTTTCGGCTGGCAAAAGCACTTTGCCTCAAGAGGGATGTTTCTTTCGAGGGGCATGACTGTTTACGGTTGCCTACATCCATTTCTTTCCTCATTACCATTGTTGTAGTGTGCACTCTCCAAATTGATCAGGTAGGCAACAGACACAGAAACAAGAATGAATTCCTTTATTTATTTAAGTCACGGGTAGATACATCAGGTTACAGGCAGATAAGGGTGGGGGGGCACTAGTGCATCTTCACTCCTCAATCAGCTATCTTCTGCTGACATCAACTGACATTGCCAGAATGCTCACCCAGCCCAACCACCTCGTCAATCATGTGTCCACAAATTCATCTATATTGATAGCGTCCCTGGCTTCACTCACACAGCAACACATATAAGCATGTCAGAATACAACACCCCAATCCACCTCTCCTCCCATGAGTTAACTACAGTCCTTCTGCTCATGGAAGATCCCGCAGTCCTTAAAATGGAGCCTTTCTCTTGACATTGGCCTGAAAACACAATGGAACACAGCCCTGGGGTCAGAACCTGCAACAAGGCATCTGAAACGGTTTCCTTTGTATGCTTCCTCCAAACTAGTGGCACTGACTCCCGGAGAGGGAGAAAAATAGGCCCCATAGTCAGGAGGCTAATTGGAAGGGGCAGGACTGGAGTGACTTTCATAACGAGAAGGTTGCCACTCTGCCTTGAGCTGTACCCCTTCCCGAGGACCGTGGGGTAGAGTAAGAGAAAGTGAAACATGTCTATTTGGAAGGGAAATATCTAAGAGGAAGAGCATAATGCGTGGGCCATACAGAAAGGTGTAGTTTAGAGTCCTTGTTAATTGCATAACCAAGTCTCCAAGGTGGCTTCCAAAGAGTTTCTGTCCTAGTAAAGGGAACTTCAGAAACAAGGCTTTCTAGGAGGTACCACATCCAGGCCCAATGCCAACAGTGCCTTCTGACAGTCACGGCCGAAACCAAGCAAATTGAAGTGGTTCAGAAAACATAAAGCTAAATTCCAGAGGAAAGATGAAAACACGTTCCAGATACAGTTGTCCCCACCCTGCAAGTCAACAGTTAGATCATGGAAATCCCTCAAGGGGGCCAAGGAGCTGTAAAGGCATCACATGCTTCAGTTCTAAGAGATAACATAGCGCATCAAGAGTTCATGCTTGGGCGGTGAGGAAGACATGTGCAGTCCACTGCAGCATACCGCCTGCATGCTGAAGTGCGGCATGTGCGGATGAAGTACACCACTGGCAACGTCCACAGCCTCCATTCAGTTTCACTAGGACTGACCGCTGCATCACTGATTCAAGTGGACTGATGAGCCAGGTACTCTGGAATTTACCCAGGTTACACTGCTTCGAGTGTCTCCTATTGCAATGTTTTCAAATGATTCCGAGATAATGACTACATGAAGAACGACAGAAGCTGGGTCAGGTGCTGCCACAAAACGTCTGATGGGTCAGGAGCATGAGGGGAGAAGGAGAACCCCTTTACTGCTTAAAATACCCAATCCTGTTTTCATATCTAACCCTATCCCGCGAGGAATTAGGAACAGTAATCTCTGTCAGGAAAAAAGAAAAGTCTAGTACACTTGTTTTTTTTATCATTGCTTTGATTCTCAGCAGCATCTGGCTGTCAAACAAACTGGCCAGAAGGTATGTACAGTGTTATCAAATGGAGTTCAAGGAGGAATGAAACCTACATATTTCAGTACAGGAATTGGGCGCGATTTCATCAGAAACGGCATCCATTAAAAACCGCCTTCTTGGATCTTAGGTCCAAGAAAGTAAAAGCTCATTCCTGGGTCTACATACAATGTTTCAACCACAGTGATTCACTGTGAGGCATGAAGGCAAAGTGTGCACTTGCTCTGGGTGCAGAATCTAATCAGCTGTTCACAATGCACGTTGACTGACATCCGAGCTCAGAAGGGATCTGCTCCAGTGGCACTATCTTTCCTTTGCATGTAAGCACATAAAATCCACATATCAACATAGGGGCCTTGCTCACAGAGTGGTCCGTCAAATTTCCTTTCAACCTTGCTTTACTAAAGCCTTCAATATGAGAAAGGATAAACAATAGATGAATGCTAATGCATCAATGAGTGGAGAATTGGAGGTGGATATGTTCTTGGTCATGCCATTCACAAGGTTAGAAATGGAGGAGGTGAATAATGACTACAATCAGGTGTGTTATGTTCTTTATTTTTTTATTTGTTATAGAGTTATAAAAAACATTTAACATTATTCATTTTATCAAACACACAGAGCAAAATAGACTAAAATTACATTACATATATCCCCTTATAAAACCACATCCGTACTCACATGTATACTCTAAGAAAAGAATAAATAAATCCTTCTATTACAATCAATATGACACTATGCAGGTTCAAATAATATCAAACAGTAATTACATCACCCCCTACCTTGGTACCCACCACACAATATATACCAGGTAATTCATAACACTAATAAAATTACAAGCAAATTCATTACATTCATAAAATCACATCACTCGTTAAGTGTACCATAAACGCCGAATGCTGTAGTGATTCTAAAAACCTGATTCCGGATAATACAGTGGAGGTGGTCCTTCCTGCCAGGGAATAACTTCAGACCATTTCTTTCTCACCCATATCTTGTGAATGTACACGTTTTTTTAAGTGGGTTGTTCTCTTACCATGGACTGCTGGGGGTAAAAAGATTTTTCAGTGACTCCAATTGGCCTTTCGCCATACAAAATCTACAGTCAGCTTGCTCAGGAAGTAAGAAACCAAATCGCAACTGAACCTTCTTCGTTCAAACCAGATTCCACTTGAACCTTATCAAACCGCCTGACACTTTTATCCAGATACATTGCAAGATGTGGGGCTAGGACCCCAGGTCTTTTATAGTCAAAAGCGAGATGTTCTAAGGATATATAGGCATGCATTTCATCCATGGTGGTAGCCCAATAAATCTTACAGAGAACCCTCTTCACTTGCCCCAGATTCTCAACTAGGTCATCACTCGATAACCCTATTTTCTCGGGCAGGGTCTAAAATATTTCTTAAGTTACTAAAAAGGGAATTATTCACTGGTACTAAAATCTTAGAAAAAAGGGAAAGAAACTTCCACTGAGTCATACATTTTAGTGAATATAGTCCAAGCTCATATCTTACTGCTGCTACCGGTGAGGAGCTGGGTATTCTAAGAACACGTCTCCAATCCATTCTCTCCAGGTAGGGTAATAAATCTAAGAACCAAATCGCATATCTATTCCGTATAAAATCTGAGCGACTATTTTCCCCCCATAAAATTCAAGAATGGGAAACACACAGAACTTTCCAAACCTAGAGTGCACACTGCTCAGTTGATTGGAGAGTGTATTCACAGGCATTTTAAACCAATCTTTAGTGTGTGACTTGTGTGCTTTCAATGTAATTGGGAAGCTATCTACTGTTTCTGATGAGTCAGGTTCCACCGCCAGGTAAATGTGTTGTATTTCTTTTTTAGTGCACTGCATAACCTTTGTTTTCGAAGGATTTACCATGAGGGAATGACGTGTATACTCAGTGAAGGCTGTGAGCAGATGTTGCTGGACAATCTGTGTGCAATCGAATATGAGGAAGTCATCTGCATAGGCCAGCACCAGCTTTGAGACAATCTTCAATGTTCGATAAATAAAGATTGATCAGGTGGGGGAGCCAATACGCACTTCTGCCTGACTCCACTAAATGTGGGCACAATAAACAACAGAGATCCCCCTGGTTCAGTCTAATCTGAAAATTCGAACCCTCGTGCAAAGTGAAGGTGGTCATTCTCCAAAAATACAAAAACCAAACTCAGAATAAAAGGACACACCCCAGTAGGGAATGAGACCAGGAGAAATATTGCAAGTTAAGTAAAGGTGTATAAAGTAAAATGATGCACGCAGAGGACTGCCAAAAATTCAGAAGCAACATATCTTTATACACACATTTGGTCATGTGTGACAAATAGTATAAGGGATGAATAGTACGAGTCCATTAGTACGTTGTAACAATACTGTATAGTCCATAGGGGGTTGGTGCAACTTGATTGGTTGGTGCAGAGGTGTTGCTCCTAGCAGCACTTGGGTCAGCTGGGCTCATCTGGGTGAGGTGGAGGTCAGGTTGGATCAACAATGGGTGATTGTTCTAACTAATCTAAACTACACAGGATCATCGACATGCTATAACTAATGTAACACATAAAACTTATACCAGAATGCAGGGTTGCCTATAAATTGTGAGGAAACCTATACACATTCTGCACCTGGGCCTTTGTGGGGCCGGGGTGCGGTGGTCCTTTTTGCCATATGGCTTATCTGAGGGTTTCGGTCTGAGATTTAGTCTCCCTTGTGCCTCATGGTTCAAACGAGTAGATTGATAGGTGTTCATCCAAGAGGAATGTATGATCACACAGGATTAGTTATATTGGGGGCAATCAAGGGTGGTCCGTGGGGACGGTTCTAACCAACTGCTACATGAAAGGAGAGTAGAGAGGCAAAAGGTTGCACAGGCAATAATTCCTAAAGGTGGGGGCCAAGGAGCAGGAGCAGGTTTGTGGAGACGGATGAATATACAAGTCAAGATCTGCCCCGGTCACACACAGGGCAGAGAGCTCAGAGGAAGAGAAAGAATACTGTTTTTTAGTTTGCAACAATTCGCGCCTGGGCTTCCGTGAGAACAGGACTGGCGCAGCACACACAGAGGAGGAGGTGGTGGGGGCTGTTGGAGCTGGCCGTGCGCTGGGTAAGGGGAGAGGAGGCCTTTTAGAGATCATTGTGCGGCCTAATACAAAAATGGAGACTGATGTGGCACAAAATGGAGTCTTAGTGTGTCGTCCCATGGCTTCTTCCCACTGTCGTCAGTGAAAGACAAGGGGGACGTCTCCCCATGTTGGGATGAGCAAACAGACTTATTTCCTGCAGAATGTATAGGGGGGGCATACAGACCCTTCCTCCATTTCGTTACGCCAAAAGTAACGAATAACCGTGGTTTTTAGTGCACCTACGTTCTTCTGTCTCCATTACCACTTCATCTGAAGCCGGTGATCCCTTTATTGGCATCCATTCCCTGAACACTGATCTCAGGCTTTCACCCCTTCTTGCATATTCACCAGGGGTACAGGTCATATAAATTCACCCACCCTCTCCAGCCAAATCTACCCACACCTCCTTATACCATTCTAGTTCACGGGGTTCTTTAATGGTTGTGTGCAACAAATTATCCACTCTTTCCCCTTTTTTGTACACTGATGTCATGCGGAATTTAGGCTCCTGGTTGTCCCACGTTTGCACTTGTACATCTCTTACATCATGGGGCACTTTTGTTGGGATACCCATTGTCACCATCATCATTGCACTACTAGGCATTGACTTTGCACAACATCGAACCCCTACCTGGCACACACCAAATATTTGCAGCAAAAATACGATGACGGGTACCAGTAGCTTCATTGTAGTCCCAAACCAGGATGGTACCCAGTCAGAAATTGTGTCGAACCAGTCACTTGACTGTACCCCACCTTCCTTCTTCATCCTTTCTCTGAGGTTATGCCGTGCAGTTATCACGTGTGATAGTGTTCCATTGTCAGCATCGGTAGAAGGCACAAATGTGCAACGTGCACTCCCGATTTTTTGGCAAACACTGCCTTCCATTGCTGTAAGGAGGTTTAGCACATAACAGTTTTGCATGGTCATCAACCGCAGGTTTCTTAATTCTATCTTGATGACGTTGAACCCTTCTTCAGTGTCGTTGGCTAGCTGGATCATCTCCCAGTGCACGATCTGAAACCACTTGGAGTTTGCACGTGCCTGGATGCTTGGTATGAGTGATGCAAAAAAATTCTCTGCCGAATTGAAGAGTTTAAACTGTTCCGGTATCTGTGCCAAAAGTTCAGAAGAGTCTTGCGAGATGTAATGTGATGCCCTTCTTTTGCGTGATACTCTGTCTTGCAGATTATCCTCCGACAGCACATCATATGTGGGGGGTTCTTTGGTTTTTGACTGGGGTGCCAGAGACATTCTGGCAGGCATCCTCTCCCCCTGGACATGGCTCTCCAGAATTACCATCAGGGCTGAATGCAGCGTGGTTCAGGCACTAGTCCCTCTCCATGACGGTGGGAGGTGCAAGTACGCTTGTTTGCCGCATTCCCAGTAATTGTCCATTAAAGCAGCTGTTCCTTTATTCATATCGGGGAGGATAAGTGTTTTGTTGCAATGTTTGTTTGCCCCCATGGGCACCTTCCCCTCTCTGTGGAAACAAAATTCAAATTGCACTTCATGTTGGATCTTGATTGGCTTTTCAAGAGCTGTTACCCATGTTAGCTTGGCAATGTGCTTGGACCAGACCTGAGTGCATGTTATCTTGACCCATTGGAATTTTTCTTCTGACAGTCCCCACCATCGTTCTGCTTTACACATCACTGTTTCTTCTTGCCATTTGTTTTCTGCAAACATTGTCCCCTTTATAACAAAAAATGGTTCCTTCACACAGAGTACTCCTTGGGGCTTGCTGTGACAAGTCTACTCATTTTGGATCAGTTGTAGTGCTACAGTGTGTGCCTGGAAGGTACTTCGAATTCTACACAGTGCTAGGTGAATAAGACATTGGGCATCCGCTATAGGAGTCTCCTGGGGTATTAGAACTTTAGGTGTCCCTGATACGTGGGGTATCAAGCAACACACATAGCAACTCTCGTTAGTTGCTTGTTTACCCATGGTGCTCATGTCAGAGGACCACTTGTTGGACTGATCTGGGTGATGGGGATCTTCCACTGCATCTAACCCAGACCATGGTATGCATCATACAGTTTTTGTTCTGCCCCCCTTTTCCTTCTATTCCTCCCCCTAGGTCATTATGTAATCTCATTAGTTTTTGATAATGGATAGGAAAAATGCCTAAATTCATGTTTTCCTTCTGACCATAATCATATAGCCTATGCTGTGAGGTAGGATGGGTGCGTGAGGTGGGTGCTTGAGAACTAAAGTGCCTGTTATCGCTGCTTGAGGTAGGTTGAACGGTCGTTTGTGAGTGAGCATGTGGCAGCATTAGTACATCAGCAGTTAGATTGTCATCATTGTAATCATTAAATACATTTGTATCAGTATCCATCATTAGCAGTTCATTCAGTGGGGCTTTCACTGTACGTTTTTTGTGTAGGCAGGTAAGGTTTGAGGAGACATTGTCGGTCCAGATCAATTTCAACCCATCCCATACTAAGTGAGTTCCCTCTTGCACCAGTTTTGCCCCCTTCACCCCTTCTTTTATGCCTTCTAAAATAAAATAAATCGACCAATACAGTCCTAAGCACAATAAAATAGTCAATAAAACGATGGCCATGAAATAAAGGTCACAGTTGTAGGAGTAGGCTCTAGTAGCACTAACATTTCCCTTATTGCTATCTACATTTGTTGCGTTGTCATTGAGAGCCCTTGTTTTTGCCATGTGTGTACCTACAGAATGAAATACAAGGGGTTAAGTGCACTTTCAGTTATGTAAAAACATATTTTTTCCATTTAGAGAGAGAGATAGTATGAGGGAGAGAGAGAGCATTTACATTCAAACAATCAATCTTTTGATTTTGTCCATCTCATTAATTTAGTCACTGTACACATATTTAGACATTTGCACATTGCTGATATCGTCTAGTTTTTCTCTTCTATTCAGTTAGTCCCACAAGGGTACAGCTGCCTCTCCTTCATTTGGCTGTTCCCCTTCTGGTACTACACTGCCATGTGCTTTTTTGACATCTGAGAGGTGTATCCAATATTTCAGGCCCTTAACTTTCACTGCAGAAGGGGTACAGTACACTACCTCGTAAGGGCCATGAAATCTTGGAGAATTCCATCTTCTCACAAAGCTTCGACGTACACCAATTCCCTGGGCATTAGTTGTGTGCTTGGGCTATCTGTTGCTTCGGTGCTTGTGTCAGTTTCATTTTCCCTTGTGAAGGGTGGTGCAATTTTCTTGGCTATACTCCTTACCGCCCGTGTGAGCTGTGTTAGATATTCTTTGAAGTCCTCTCCCAAAACTGTGGCTGTTCTATGAGCATCTGATGCTCTCCTTATAGGGGACAATGGCGTCTGCATGTGCCTTCCTGTAAGTATTTCATGCAGTGACAAGTGGTGGTCTTCAATAGGTTGTGTTCATAATTGAAACAACGCTAGGGGCAAACAATACACCCAATTCTTTTTGAGTGTGTGGCATAGCTTTGACAATCTGATTTTAAGGAGGCTGTTGATTTTCTCGACCACCCCATTCACTTGCGAGTGGTAAATGGAACATAGCTTGTGCTTAATCCCTAACAGGGATGTTATTTCCTTAAAGAGGTCATTGACGAAGTGAGTTCAATTGTCGGAGCGTATGACATCACAAATGCCCCGTGGAAACACTTCCCTCACCAAAAATGTTGCCACGCATTTTGCATCCGGGTGGGCACATGGTCCTGCTTCCATCCAACGTGAAAAGGGGCAGACCACCACATTTAAGTATCTTGCTCCATTGTACCTTTCTCCCATATCTGCATAGTCTATATGCAGCTCACGGAAAGGTCCGATGGGGCGGGGCAGCGTCCCTCGTAGTGTCCTGAGTGTCATTCCAGAATTATATGTTTGACACGTTACACATTCTACTGTCATTTTAGCTAGCTGTTCCTGTAATTTTGGGACAAACCAATCTTCCTGCATGTCTGCGGCTATGTGTTGCTTTGCTGTGTGTGCCGGAAAATGTAACTGTTGGAATGCTAGTTGTAATAATTCTACAGGAATCACTACCTTTCCTGTAAACTCTTGGCGCCAAAAGAGATCAGTGGGTGACTGTACGCATCCCCTCTTTGACCACATTTCTTGTTCCTCAAGTGGGGCCCTTTTGTGCAGGTAAATTATCTGGGTTATGGACAGTGAGTTATATCCAGATTCTTTTTCCTCTTGGGCATTACATTTTAGCACATATTCTGCTACTTGGGGTTTTTGAAACTAAGTTGCCTGTTTTGCAGCAGCATCCGCTGCTGCGTTTCCTAATGAGATGACATCACTGTCATTGGTATGGGCTTGACATTTTACCAAAGCCACTACTGATGGTTCCGCTAGGGCCTCTATTAGCTCATTTAAAAGTTCTGCATGCTGCACTGGGGACCTGTCTGCCCTTCTGAAACCCCTCCTACTCCACCTAGACAACCCAGCATATAATGTTGTGGTTACGTATGCCCAGTCTGAGTAAATTGTTACTGCGCATACCTTTGCCGCATGTAACACTTCAATCAATGCTACAAGTTCTGCAGCCTGTGCTGAATAATGCATGGGTAATCTTTTTTGCACAAGGATCTCATACTCCCCTTCCTCCAATCTTACTACCGCTGCACTCACATGCTTCTCCCCTCTGTCTGGGCAAATAGATGCTGACCCGTCCACAAAGTACACTTCACCTTCGTCTAGGGCATTTTCATTCGCTTTGGGAATGTCGTCGCCCTCCCGCTCCTATGTGGCACAATCATGGTTTTGCATGTCTTCTACTATGCATGGCTCAGTGATGAAGGTGGCTGGATTTACTGTCTTGCAGCGTACTATGTGGATGTTGGGATTCAACGGTATTATTTCATAAGCAGTTGCCCTTTGTGTGGTAAGTATGGATTTGGATCGTTCGAGAATTTCAAACAGAGAGTGTTCTACAAACAATGTTTCCCCATCTGATTTTGGCGTGTTACTCGATGCTGTGTTCCCTGTGGTGATCCTCCGTGTTCTTGTGTGTGCTGAGTGTCAACCTGTTCTCCTTGTCTGTATCCTCCCATTGGTAACCCATAGGCACTGCCGGGGTGGGGGTGGCCGTACTGTTGTTCATTGTTGAACCCTTGTGTGTTCTGATAATATGCCATGGGACGGGTGTGACATTCCCTTGCAAAGTGGCCCCACCTTCCACATGGCCAACATGCTCTCTGACCTCCTTCTCTGGGTCCCTGTCCCCCATATCCCCGTCTCTGTCCCCCGTACCCACCTCTTCCTCTTCCAGGTCTTCCTTGCCACTGTGGCCCTCCCTACTGTTCTTCACCAGCCCATTCTTCTTGCCTGTTTGCTGCCCGGGTGGCTGCCATCCTAGCCTGTATTGCTATTTGCCCCTCCTCCCCATCTCCCTGCCTATCTGTGGGGAGGGCGTCTGCTACTTTTGCAACCTTCACCAAATTATTTTGTACGAGCTTCGATTCGTCTGTCAATCTCTTCTGTGCTATTTCCTTCTCCCTCTCTTTGATCCTCCTATAGTGGTGTACTATAATGCTTTGTATTTCTGGCAAACCCTTGGCTTTAATCCCAGCAACTGTATCTAATGTCTTCTGTACCTCCTTCGGAAGGCCTCTCTTGGTTATAAAGTAAAAGACGGAGGTCGACTGGTCCCAGGCTGTGCCCGTCTCCGCCCTCCACATATCCTGCACCCGAATAATGAACTGCACAGCATCTTCATCGTCCCCCATTGTCCATTGCATCACTGAGTGTAATTCGGGCATGTCAGGGAAGGTTCTCCGCAGTGCATCCCACACTTGTGCTCTCACGTTATTAAATGATGCCTCATCATGGCAGTCGCAGTCTATTGTTACTCCCGAGAACCCCGCCTACACCCATACTCCATTTCCCTGGTCACCCACCGCGGACACTAGTATGCTTATGACATCAAGGGAACCCCTGCTGTGTGTTTCTCGAAGGCATATATCCATTTCACCGCCCACCCGAAAGTGGGGGTAGTGACTTCAATACATTCGTCTTGTCCATCAGTGCCCAGGGAACATAGTGCAGCCTTCCTGCCTCCTTGTGGAAAAGTGGCATCTGCAGATTTGTCTTTTCTTTCCCTTTACCTACCTTTGTTCCTTTCTTTTTTGCCAAAGCCATTCTTCCCATCCTGTTTCGCAACCTTCCCTGCCACCTCTCTTCTTCCCCACCCACCTGTGGTGTCATATACTGTACTTGCAGGCCTCCTCCTGTTGCTCCTTCCTCGTACTCATCGATATCGCTCCAACATTCCCCTTCCCTCTCAGATGGCACACTACCTTGTCCCGCACTTACCTGATCACCTTATTGCCCTACTCGCACTATCTTATTGGGGTACTATCAGTGCAGAAGAGGAAGTCCCCGGACTTCCATTCATCTTCGGTTAAGATGGAAGGTGTTTTTGGGGGTGGTGGTAGCAGTGTCTGCCCACCCCCTGTCACTGGCACCCTGTCGACGCACCAGGACACTAATCTGGCCAATTCTGTTTGGGTACTGATGATGTGCTCTTCTATATTTCGGGTTATTTGCCCTATGTCATCAGGGGATGTGCTTGTTGGGCCGTATGGGCTTTTAGGGTCATATGGAGAAGGGGGCACTATTGCTGGTGTAGTTGGTGCACTAGGACAGAGTAAATATAGTGGGTCACAATATCCTTCAGCAGGTTTGAACAACAATGGGTACAGCTTTTTCGACTCCTCTCCTTCCTTCTTTTCTTCCCCGCCCTCCTGCTTGCTTACTGTCACTGCAGGCTGTGATTCCCTGACCTTATTTTTCTGAGCAGGCGCTTCTTCAAACATTCTCTGGCGGTCCAATACCTCCCTCCTGTTTTGGAGATGCTTTCCCTTATATTTAGCCAATAAATATTTCGCCACCAAATCCAACACTGTCTTATCAAAAGACCCTCCTTCTGGCCATATCTGAGACAATCCCTCCCCCTTAATCTCGGTCAGCCATTGGTTATGATACTTTTAAATTTTTTCACTGTATAGGGGGAGATGTTGACAAATATGCGAAAATGGTTTATCCGTGCCCATAATTTCTTTCCACTGTCTGTGTGCATGCGTGCGTTCGTGTATGTGTCAGTTCTCACTGTCAGTACTTCAACAACCTTGTATATCATAGCATACACATTTTCAAAATTGCATTTGAACATGTTTCACTTACACCTTATTTTACTTTCACCAGTTTATAGATATAACAAAAACCTTGGAAACATGAGCCACTGAACAGACAGATAGGACACACTGATGCACCTTTACTGCCAACAGGGAACATGAAACATATATTTTTAGGCTAACTTTTTTAGGCCCCACTCCCCTTCTTTCACACTTCACAGTCACTCCACCCTGGCCCCTTCTGGGCCGACCTCTAAAAATATTCTCCAACACTAAAAAGAAAGAGAGAAACGAATTACTAATGTTCTCAGAGTCTACTCAATATGTAAGACTCCTACTTATTCCTTTTTCCTCACTTATTAATCTGCACTGGTCGAGACAGTACTATGTGGCACCGCCTTCCACCCCCTTTCAGAGCTAGGTTCCCGTATCTCCTCTTATTTCATCACCTTATATAAAAACCTAATGGCCCTATGAAGAAGAGAGAAAACAAACTCACACCTAACCCCTCCCACAGGCTGTTCCCCTGCTGTTTTAATATGATCCTTTTCCTGTTAATTTCCCCTCCCTTAATTCTCCTTACAATCAATACTCACGTGTTCGTGGTGATCTGAGAGCCTCCGTTCACGGTCTATCCACAATCGGGGTGGTGCCCCCAACCAAGCCGTCGCCCGCTCCAGCGACCAGTTGGGTATTTGCAAAGCTGGGACCCTCAGAGCCTGCTCAGGAGCGTACGCGTTTTTAAATACTGTTCGGCTGTAGGTGGCAGTGGTCTTTATGGGGGTGTCCCGGATCTCGCCACAAGGCACGGGGGGTCTTCTCGGAGCAATCACTTTGTCGGGGTCACCAGGTGAAGGTGGTCATTCCCCAAAATACAAAACCCAAACTCAGAAAAAAAGGACACACCCCAGTAGGGAATGAGACCAGGAGAAAGATTGCACGTTAAGTAAAGGTTTATAAAGTAAAATGATGCACGCATAGGACTCTGCTGCTCTGAGAGCAATCTGCCAACAATACAGAAACAACATATCTTCACACACACATTTGGTCATCAGTGATGAATATTATAAGGGATGAATAGTACGAGTCCATTGGTGTGTTGTAACAATACTGTATAGTCCAAAGGGGGTTGGTGCAACTTGATTGGTTGGTACAGAGGTGTTGCTCCATGCAACACGTGGGTCAGCTGGGCTCATCTGGGTGGGGTGGAGGTCTGGTTGGATCCGCAATGGGCAATTGTTCTAACTAATCTAAACTACACAGTATCGTCGAAATGCTATAACTAATGTAACACATAAATCGTATAACAGAATGTGGGGTCACCTTTAAATTGTGAGCAAACCTATACACATTCTTCACCTGGGACTTTGTGGGGCAGGGGTGCAGTGGTCCTTTTTGCCATGTGGCTTATCTGAGGGTTTCGGTCTGAGATGTATTCACCCTTGTGCCTCATGGTTCAAACGAGTAGATTGATAGGTGTTCATCCAAGAGGAATGTATGATCACAGAGGATATGTTATATTCGGGGCAATCAAGGGTGGTATGTGGGGATGGGTCTAACCAACTGCTACATGAAAGGAGAGTAGAGGGGCAAACGTTTGTGCAGAAAATAATTTCTAAGGGAGGGGGTGAAGGAGCAGGAGCAGGTTTGTGGAGACGGATGAATACACAGTCAAGATTTGCCCCTGTCACACACAGGGCCGTGAGCTCAGAGGAAGAGAAAGAATACTGTTTTTTATTTTGCAACAATTCGCACCTGGGCTTCTGTGAGAACAGGACTGGTCCGGCGCACAAAGGGGAGGAGGTGGTGGGGACTGTTGGAGCTGGAACTGCGCTGGGTGAGGGGAGAGGAGGACTTTTAGAGATCATTGTGTGGACCAATACAAAAATGGAGACTGATGCGGCACAAAATGGAGTCTTAGGGCCTCATTACGACCCGGGCGGTGAGGGAATACCGGTACCGGTAAGGGCACTGGTGCCGGTAATCCCTTACCGCCCTATTCCGAGGTCCCTTTGCGGGTCCTCCCTTAACGTCTGATTTTACCAGGCGTTAAGGACAGGACCCTCAAAGGGACTTTGGAGCTAATAACGGTACCAAAATTAGCGGTACCGTTATTAGTGCCTTCCCCATTCCAATTGAGCCCTATGGGAGAGTGGCTCCCTCTGCACTTACCCCAGTCTCAACCGACCAGGTGCACTTGACCCTCCCCTCCCTGTGACTCTCAGTGCACTTGCTCGATCTGTATGCACCACGCCTGAAGATCGTCTGTCTGTTTCTCCCCTGTCTTCACTCTTAATTGTACTGTTAAAATTGCGGAATCGCTGCCAGGCCTATTTGCTATATCCTATACTGTTAAATGTATTTTATGCACTTTCTCTGTCTATGCAGACTATTATCCTCTCAGATTTTCAAGGGCTCTGAGCGACTGTTGTTTTTTCCCTGTGTTGCCACCCTCCTTGAGTACTTTGAAACACTTGCCTGTGTATAGGCGCTATATAAATAAACAATACCATACCAAACAACAATATCATACCAGTCGGTCGTTAAACTTTCTGCAAGCCATGTTTAAACTTTAACATACAACTTTAAGCTTTAACAAACCACCCACCAGGACCTTCCTGTAGAGGTGTCACTGCCATTTAGTCTACCCCCACCTTAAACTTGACGGCTTAATATCGTCGCAGTATCTTCTGATTCCTAAATAGAAACGGGAATGGGGAGTAAACCAACAAAAGAGGGTCAACAGTAATTGCGTGTCAGTTGTCCTGTCCCTTCGCTCTCCAGTGATCTGGGCCTGATGAATCACCCAGTTGCATAAACAGTCTGTTCACTCCAGTACCATAACCACAGCACTCTCTAGTGCCTCTGCATCCACAGCTTTATTCACATTGCAACATTCCCCCTTATGGCCTGACATCAAGTATTTTTCCTCCTCTCTTCCATCGGTTTAGTATGGTCCGCGTCCATCCACGAATGTACCTACTCTGGTGCATCAAAACACAGAGTCTTCCCATTGTGTACCACTTGCAATTTTGCTGGATACAGGAGCATATATTTAATGCCCTGCTGTCACAACCTGTCTTGTGACGGAACAAACTGGCTTCTCCTCTTCTTGACGTGCAAGGTATAGTCTGGATAGATAGCTAGTACAAATGATCCCCTTTGGATCACCCCCGCCCCCTCTCTGGAGAAGGCAACGATCCTCTCCTTATCTCTGAAATTCAATATTTTAGCTATTATCAGCTGGGGTGGTGCTCCGGGGGTCTTTTCATCAATGCCCGGTGGGCTCTTTCCACTGTGAATCCCTGTGATAGCGTACCAGGGACTATTTCCTGGAGCAGCATATTCTGAATATATGTGGTGAGGTCTCTGCCTTCCTCACCCTCCGGCAGAGGATGCGGATTTTGCTCCTCTGCGCCCTCCATTCTGCATCCTCCGACCAATCTTGTAGCATTCTCGCCTTCATTGTCAGTTCCTGGACCGCAGCTTTCAATTCCTTTGTGGTGGCCGACACTTCCTCAACTATCTCCTCTGTCTCTCCCACTCTACTTTCCAGGTTCTGCAAGTCTTGCCTCAACAGTCCAACATCGTATTTCACTTCTCCTATACGAGATTCTATTGATGTCTGCGATTGCCTCGAGTATTCTGTCATCTGTCCCCTCGGTCTGCTCTGCTCTGCTCTCGGCCCCCACACAGTATCTCCTGGGTCTTGATTAGGGTCTCCCTTCTAGGCAATCGCCTCCATTTTGGTTTGCCTAGGATTTGCCAGAGTTTTCTTCTTGCCCCCCTCTAACATGAGTTCACTCCTGCACACACCAGTCTCTTGTCTCTTATATTACCTACTCCGGCCCCAGTGCAGTGCTTCCTCGGGGTCACTCCCTGGTGTTGGTTGTGTATCCGTCTCTCTTTGTTGCTAATTGTTCGCCACTAGGGTGCTATTCTTGGGACACCCTCCTGCAGGTGCTTCCAGCACAGACTTCTCTAGTCTTTCTCCTGGTTCTCCAACTCTGTTCCGGCCCTGGCCGCCTCCCTGTTAGTGTCCTGGCTTCCCTCACCAGGCAGTTGCAGCCCTAGGTACTAAGGGGGTCACCGTGCTGAAGACTCCCTTTAGATCTACTGTTCTCCTGTTGTATTGGAGGGGCAACTCCATTATGGTGAGGAGGAGGGGGCCCTGATGGACTCCAATGGCCACCCCCTGTCCGTGGCTTCCTGGAGGGGAGCCGGGGAGAGGCAACGCTTCACACTACTCGGGGCTCAGGATCTGTGCTGCGCTCCAGGCGACTATTCAAACTGTGGGGCCGCTCGAAGCGCTGGTCCTCCCACTCACCGTGGAATGCAATCGCTTGCCGCAGCTGTTCACTTTACTGGTGCTCCAGAGTCAGCCTCTGCGTCCTGCTACCTCCTCGCTTCCTGACCCAGGCTCCAGCTGATACAGTCCCTCTGGTCTCCTGCTGATCCCCTACTTCCCTGTTCCGACCGGGGTTCTCAGCCGTCACCACTGGCTGACTCCTACGACTGCTCCTCTTCCACAGGTCCCACAGCCCCTCTCTGCTCCTCCCATACGCCATGTTGCCTTTTTGGACGCCGCTGCTTCTTCTTTCCTCGGCTCACCAGTCCACACATGGCTTCCTAATCTGCTGTTGGGAAGGTTCCTCAGGCTCTCTGTGATATCTCTGTGCGATCGCTACAACAATTGTGTCCCTTTCGGTATAAGAGATGCTTATCTTTGTCAGATCCTTATGGGAACTTGAGCTACACACGTCCAGCTCACATCGTAGAAGGCCACATCCCCTCCACATTATGGCATTCAAATGTATGTTGGCCCTTGAAAGCTTTCATTCGGGATTGGAGACATTAATCTACAAACATACTCGTTTTGCTCACCTTATTACCATAATGATTTATTTTCAGGTTAGTTACATTTGTGATTTTTGCACTTTTCAATGAATCACTATACAATTAAGTGTTATTTTATCCCTGCGTTTTGTAAAAAATTTTGCAAGCCTATAATTTTCCTGCGATTAATGTTATAATTAATTCATAGATTTCCAGTCAGTACGTTTTAGTGTCCCAATAGGCACTGTGTGTGGGAGGTTGCTTTTCGGGTACAGAGAGGTTTAGGATATCTTTGAGGACTTTATAACATAGGGCAAGATAGAATAGGTCATGCAATGATAGCAGTAGGCGTCTGATCTGAATGTGTCTTCGTTAACAACTCAAACATTGCTTCCTTGATTTCACACTACACACACGAATGCATCCAACACTTCGCATGCAACCCAGATATGCGTTCCTGGGTAAACACTTTAAAATACCTCACTCACACTTTGTCGCTCGATTCTACGGTAGCATTCTTGATAAAGAGTGCAAAGGGACTGCTCTGTTGTGTGGCCTCCTCTTAGGAGTTATAGATATCTAACACACACCTGCGTTTTCACTATTTTAATGTCCACAAGATGATTATGCCATTGCTCGACCGGCCACTAGATGACGCTGCTATACCGTTGTTAATTTGGTCGGCAATTGTCTGTGGAGGATACCAACGCAGCATAATCACATTCGTGGAATCTTGCTCTCATGTACTTGTGACATTAGAGAATCTGATGTTGTGGTTAAGTCCTAAACAAAACAAAAACGGTTGCTTGTAGCGAGGATCATCGAAAGCACAAACACACACAACATGAACAATGTATCTGTGATGCATAAAGAAATGCTCACAATGCTTTCATTTTCTTACGAACAATAAAATTAACAAAAATGTCAAACATCATTTTATCATCCGTTGATGGATGTCTATATTTGAAATACCGAGCTGTTCAAATTCTGTGCTAAAGCTTCACATTTTGAATATGGGTGCATATGCGGTGTGTGGCGCTGGTTGCTGTAAGCTAAACACGCCATATTACAAATTAAACCTTAACTCGCACAGCACCACTAATTAACAAGACTCTTAACGATACTATCAATGTAATGTACCTAATATTTCAAACAAGGTTCTTTGAACCTTATCGTTGGTATTTCGCTGGGAATGGTAGAAAATATTACTTTGATTCTTTAACTGATTTCTATCTTGTTTATCATGTTGTCTGTTTGGCTGTGTGTGTTTGTATGTGGGTGTGTGTGCGTGTGCGTGTGTGTTGGTGCTGCTCAGTGTTTGTGAATGGGGTGTCTGTCGGTTTCCAGGATTTACAGTTATGTTTGTTGTGTGGATGGGTAGGTAAGGCATGATATGAGAGTGTGTGTGTGGGTGTTTATACAGTGTAGTCTTTCTGTGTATACATATGTAACGTGTGTTGTTTAAGCGGATTTCGTATTATGTGTATGTAAGTAGATTCCAATTGTATTTTACCTGTGCCCATGTGTACTCTATGCATATTGTATGCATGTGTGTGTCTATTGTGCTTGTGATATTTAAAGCATAATGTATGTGCGCACAATTATTCTGAGCATAGTACGCACTGTTTGTGCACATGTAGAATCCGATCATATTGTCTGGACTCACCTGCGTTCCATTGTATCAGTGTATTCTGCTTAATGATATTCATCGTCTAATGTATGTGTGTGTGTGCTTACTTCAAGCGTATTGTTTTTAGGGGGGGCGCTGTTGAGCAGCCGACAAAATGGCTGCCTAGCTTTTCAGCTCCGTGTGCTGCCGCTTTGCATCTGCTTCCATCTGCGGTTTGCTACTCTACCCCGTCTCCAGACTTGGCTCCTACACTGCTGGCACCAGGGGCCACCTGCCTGTGAAATTTGGCCTCAAATCGGACCTTTTAACCCTGTATTCGGCCGCCGGTGCTGCCCCCGCGTGTGGCCGAACTGCGCCCTTGCGCTCCCAGTGAGCGGCGCGTGCGGCGGCGCCGATAGACATCCGTGACAGCTGACGGCCCGGGGGTTCATCTCTCGCTCGGCTCTCTATCCTACCCCCGCGCCCGGCTGCCCTGTGGCCGGGTCCGGGCCTGATACGCGGGGGCCGCCTGCGCTGCCTACGCCGACGCACGTGGACGGATCCAGCGCGGAATCCGCCGCCTGACATCTGGTACTCCTGGCGGCCGACCGCGGCTCCTGTGCCGCCCTTGCCTGGTTCTACCCCCGCCGCCTCTGAGACATCGCGGCACGCCCCGAAGACAACGCTCCCTCCGCGCCTAGACTCTGCTGAAGACGCCACCATCCTGATCCTGCTTACGGAGGTGAGCCGAGCCTGAGGTGAGGGGTTGGGGAGGCCGTTGCGTGCCGTATTTTTCTGCAAACCCCCCTGGATCAATCTGACTGCTGCCCTAAGATCCGCGCTGTGCCCCAGTGGGGCGAACCCCTTTGGCCGCCACTCCGGCGCCTGAATTTCTGGCTCAGGGACATTTATTATCCTCACGACTCTGTGGGCCGTTGCTACGCCACCAACAAGAGTGCAGCCTTTTCCATCTGGTCACTGCACCGCCCGCTTCAGGGTACATGATACCCACACGAGTCCAACCACTGTGAATACTCTATACCACACGCCACACACGATGTCCAATAGGTCCAGGAACAGTGGTAAGACAGGGGCCATGGACAAATTTGCGAAAGTCGCCCCGAGGCCCGATTCGGCCCATACATCTTGCGACCAGATCGAATTACCACTCCCCGCAGAAGCCCCCCCCAGCGGACCTGACGGTCATCATGGAATCAATGGCTAGAAATTTTGCAGCTTTCCATGAGAAGCTAGATGACATCAATGCAAATGTGGCCTCTCTCAGGACCAAACTAGACCAACAAGGGACGCGAATCACCGAAACTGAAAACAGGATCAGTTCCAATGAGGACAATATAACCACACTGCAGAACACGGTATCCACCCTTGTCTCGGACATGAAGCTGGTGAAGGCCAAATGTGATGACCTTGAATCTAGATCACGGAGGAACAATATACGCATTATTGGAGTCCCGGAAAATGCGCTGAAGGGTCGACTTGAACTGGCTGTCGAGAACCTTTTGAAAGACCTGTTGGGCAACCCGGATATGTCCCCCTTCTTCACCATCGAAAGGGCCCATAGGGCACTGGCCCCACGTCCCAAACCGGGAGATTTTCCGAGGCCCATTGTTGCTAAAATTCTGAGTTTTAGGGACCGGGATCAAATCCTCCGCCTCGCGCGGGAGAAGGGTGAGCTCAGATTGGACTCGCAGGTGATCCGAATCTTCCCTGACTTCTCAATCGCAGTTCAACAGGAGCGACGCCAATTTCTTGGAGTCAAGAAACTGCTCAGGGAAAGAAGCATTCCATACGCCATCCTATTTCCTGCCCGTCTAAAGTTCACATTTAACAGCAAACTTTACTTCTTTACGGTGCCCTCGGAGGCGGTGAAATTCATAGAGGCACACATTCCCCCACATCCGTCTGCTGTGGATGTGGGAGAGAATGACTGAACCTGGTCCGAAACTTGTTCTTCTTGATCGTCGTTTGCTCATACGGGCTGGCGGCTCCACTATCCACCGGCCTCCCCCACAACTACTTTGCTGTTATATTTTCCATGCCCTCCGAGCTGTACTCACTGTATCTAAACCTTCAGATACGCACTGTCAATTTTTCATGTTGTTGAACCACTCATCATGATTATGCTAACTTCCTGTCTTCGTTGAATGTTGCATGTCTCTGTTTTATGCTGGGGCCGACACAGCTGCATACAGATGTTGCGACAGGCATTACTAAACCGCGAACACTGTTTAATTTCTTACGGACACCCTTGGGTCCCAGGCGTGCTAGCACACGGCAATAGCGCACCCCACTGCGATTGCACTGCATTTTGTACTTTTGTTTTGGTTCTGCCCCTGTTGGGCTTTTGCACAGGCCGATCCATGTTGGGGCCGATCCGACTGTGCGCTGTTTGGGGTGGGTGGGGGGTACACTGCTAATCTTGGGTTGGTGGTGAGGGTGGGGGGGGAATACTGGGTGTTTTCTATAAAGGCACACGAGGTTGCATGGAGCGAGCACTAATGGGCCGTGATTGCGAGTTTAACTTCAAGCTTAGGGACACACACTATTGTTGGATCCTAGATGTTCATTGAGAATACGTGTTACATAATGGTGTATCAGTTGCTGCGATGGCTACCGTCATAATGTCATGGAATGTTCGTGGGGTAAGCAATCACTCCAAGGCGCGTAAAATCGTGGCTTATGCCAACAGACATTGCTGCAAAATACTGCTCCTACAGGAGACACACTCCAATGGCCACATTCCTAGAACCATGGCCCCAGCATGGGGACCTGCTAGATTTTTTACCTCCTACTCCACTCAATCAAGGGGGGTTCTAACCATGATTCATAAATCCATTAAGTTTACACTACACAAAAATTACACTGACCCCGAGGGACGTTATGTAATACTACACTGTTCCTTGGCCAACAAAGAATATCTACTTGTCAACACCTATTGCCCCAATGTGGACTCTCCCGATTTTTTTGACAAGATCACCACCATACTGCTGGGATATGTGGGCACACCGATCCTTTGGGGGGGTGATTTAAACCTTATCCTTGATACGGCCCTGGATAGAACTGGTACCACTTCCCGGCCTTTGTCCAGTGCTGCACGCAGACTGGACTCTCACATTAAGACCCTTGACATCTGCGATGCCTGGAGAATGCTACATCCCCATCTAAGGGATTACACTTATTACTCATCAGTGCATGATAGCTCCTCTAGGATAGACCTCTTTTTTGTCTCCAAAGGTGTCATGGGAGGGGTTGTCGACTCCCAGATCCTACCTCGCACGCTGTCTGATCATGCCCCAATTATACTCTTGGCTAGACTGGGGATACCTGTTCCGACGTTTAGCACCTGGCGTTTCAAATCTGATGCTCTACGAGATGTTGTATTCAAGGCTGAAATACTTGCTGACATTCAGTCTTTCTTCGAATTAAACACTCTCCGAGACACTTCTGCTGCAGTAAGGTGGGACGCCTTCAAGGTATATATAAGGGGAATGTCCATCTCCCGGGAGGCTGGGGTGTTGAAATCAATTAGAACAGCATTGGGCCGGTCTGAAAGCAAACTGAAGCAACTGGAACTGCAAGGTGCCTCGGGTGCCGACCATGCCACACTTGCCCAGATCTCCGATGAACTTCAGGCATTCAACAAAGTTGCCGTCAGCGAAATACAATTCCTTGGCCGCCCTCAAGCAGCCAGGAAATATGGTGAGGGAGATAGGCCCGGGAAAACGTTAGCAACACTAATCAAATGGGAATCTGGCCGAACGCAATCACCCCTCTTAAAGATGAACAGGGAAATGTTCAGTGGGCTGACCAGCAAATCCTAGACACATTCACCGAGTTCTACAGGTCTCTCTACTCTCAGCCTGCTGAGCACACTGAACAACATATGCGAGAACTCCTCGACCGGATCCCCACCACAGAGATCTCCTCCACCACTCGAGATGAACTAGATTCCCCAATTACACTTGATGAGATAGTGACGGCCATCTCCGACCTACCCAAGGGCAAAGCCCCGGGGCCTGACGGCTTGACCGCCGATTTCTAACGGGAACACGTTTCCATACTCGCCCCCAAGCTACTTGCGGTCTGGGATGAATCGCTCCGAGTCTCTATCCTCCCCCTCTCCATGCGCGAGGCAGCCATCACAGTGTTGCTCAAGCCTGACAAACCGGACGATGAATGTGGGTCCTATAGACCCCTCTCTCTTATGAACCTCGACACAAAGATCTTCGCAAAAATTATAGCGAACCGATTTCTGCCCATTATGACATACTTGGTCCATGAAGACCAGGCCGGCTTTGTACCTGGTAGGTCCACCTCCCATAACATCAGAAGACTATTTAACGTAATGTCCCGCATCGACCAGGATGTGCAGGCGGTGGCGGTCACACTGGACGCACAAAAGGCCTTTGATATGGTCTCCTGGAGATACACCTGGCTGGTGCTGGAGACTATGGGCATTGGACCGAACATGATTAGGTTCATCAAATTGCTATACACCTCTCCCGTGGCGCGGGTTAGAACCAATACACTAACATCTGACCTTTTTACACTCTTTAGAGGTACCCGACAGGGATGCCCTTTTTCTCCAATACTGTTCGCTCTAGCAATAGAACCAATGGCAGATTATGTCTGTGCACATCACGCCCGCAAGGGAATAAGATTGAAAGACAGCCCCGAAATCATATCTCTATACGCCGACGACGTTTTGTTATATATCAGAGACCCAGCGACACACCTGGACTCAATACTGAGGGATATCACCCGCATTGGCACTCACTCCGGCTTCACTATTAACTATTCCAAATCGGAGATCTTCCCGCTCACTAAATCTACCCAGCAACCCGTCTCTGAATACCCCCTCCGCTGGTCACCGAATGGTGTTAGATATCTGGGCGTACACATATCCTTAGCTAAATCCACCCTCCTTGCTGATAATTATGTTGCGGTATCACGAACAGTTGAGACCAAAGCCCTCCGGTGGCGTCCCCTCCCACTATCCATTGCTGGACGGCTCTCCCTCATTAAAATGATTCTGCTCCCCAAACTTCTCTACACTTTTAGCAACGTACCCGTATGGCCTGGGAAGGCCTATTTTTCCAGGCTACACACATTATTTGCGCAGTTCCTTTGGCACTCGGGCGCAGTACGTAAAAAGTGGATGGACATGACGCCTCCATACAAGCTAGGGGGACTCACGGCTCCGGATCTATCACTTTACTGGCACGCAGCTCAGGCCCAACATGCTACTCACTGGTATCCTGGTACACCAGTGCGTCCCCATGTCAAACTGGAAAAACTTGCAACTGCTGGTACCGATCTAATGTCCATTATACTGCATCGTCAATACACACCCGACTCTCCCATTGACCCTCTCAATACGACTCTTTTAGCCTGGGCGCGCCTACTATTCCAGACGCCTGGAGCCTCCCCGTACTACAAGTGGCTCCCTGTGTGGGCCTTTCCCGGCCTGGAACCAACCCACGATGCAGCGCTGGCCCGACACTGGGGGATGCTGGGTTACCAGGCACTGACGGATTTCTATCCCGAAGGCAGGTTCATTGACCCCCTCTCTTGGAAACCGGGACATACCGGGACCGCCTTGGAAACCCTCCAATACTATAGATTACGGGCTGCGTTTCGCTCCAAATGGCCCACGTTCCCGGACGAGCCCCCAGACAACCCGGCCATCGCATACATTGCCAATTCGGGTGGTGCTCGTGGAGTGGTCTCCTCACTCTACAAGATATTTCAGGCTGCTTCCCCTACTCCCACTTTCAGGGCACGAGATGAATGGGCCAGCGACCTGGGCCTGGAACTATCGGATGGGGCCTGGGAGGGTATGTGCCTACACACCCAAAGAGTCTCTCTCAATTTCCGTTTTCGCGCCATGCAATACAAACTTCTAAATAGACTGTATTACACTCCGTATAGAACCTCGAGGTTCGCCCGTACTGCAGCGCACCCCTGCCCCCGCTGCGGGGCGACAGAGGCTGATCACCTACACATGTTCTGGTCGTGTAACAAACTGCTTGGATTCTGGGAGGGTATCCTAGAAACACTCTCTGCTATCACTGAAACGGTGGTAGACCCGGACCCGCTGGCCGTCCTGTTTGGTGCATGGGGGACCGATGACACTAGAAGTTCAGCTAGATTCCTTAATATTGGTTGTATGATAGCCAAAAAATGCATTCTTCAGAATTGGAAGAGTCCCTTCCCTCCATCCCACCGGAAGTGGCTCCATATGCTCACTTGGTCACGTAATTGTGAGGAAGAATTCATATCAATGCTCCCTGCCACCTCTCGCCCCAAGAACATATGGACGGAATTCAACTCTTACCTTAACAATAGAAGCACGAACGCCTCCAGCCCCGGCTTCTCCCCCACTCCTTCCGTAGCTACCCCTACTATATGAACATATACTTGTGTAAATCTTATGTGACCTATGCCTGACGTTGCTGTTACCATTGTACTATGCTTTATGTATCACTCCACTTTGTAACATGTGCCCATGCTTGAAATCTTGCTGTTTGTACCATGCAACCTTCTGCCGCCAAAAATAAAATTTTAAAAAAAATTAAATTAAAAAAAAAACGTATTGTTTGTAGTTTCAAGCGTTTGTTCCAAGCACCCTTCTGTCTGTGCTCGTGTGGGGTGCCTGTGGGTGTGTTGTGTGTGTTCATAATTGCATACGTTCCAGGCATCTGGTATGTTCTATTATGTACATTATAGACAACATGCGCAACAACATCACTTGAAATCGAATGCCTATCATATGTGCATATTTGTATTGCTTATATTCTGAGTGCATGGTAGGTGTGCAGGCTTTTTCAGAGTAAAATGGTTGCAGTTGACATGTGTATGTTTTTGCTTCTTTGCGTATGCGGGATGCTTGTGTGGGTGGGTGTGGTCATGGAGTGTGTAATCACATTCATATATGTTAATTCACAGCATGTTGCTATTGTTATGTATGTCAATTTCAAGTGTGTTGTTGATCCTTTCATCCCGAGCATATCACAAATCTGTACTGTGCTTACTTGTAGTCTTACTTGATTTTCCCGACCACAGCCAGGTGAGCTGCACTATCCTGAGACACCCATAGCCTCCAAATTGAAAATGTAACGCCCCAAGGCCCTGCGCGCACTGCGTTGCTCCAGCGCCTCCATTTCCTTTACCCGCGTCCCTCCCGCCTCCAGCCCGCCCACCACCCCTGATTGGCTTCCCCTTGTATCCATTAAAAAGTTTGCCACAGGCGAACTTGCAGCGTGCTCACTTGATTTTCCCGACCACAGCCAGGTGTGCCGTACTATCCTGAGACCCCATAGCCTCCAAATTGAAAATGTAATGCCCCCAGGCCCCGCGCGCACCGCATTGCTCTGGCACCTCCATTTCCTCTTACCCGCTTACCTCCCGCTTCCCGGCCCACCCAAACCCCTAATTGGCTTCCCCTTGTATCCATTACAAAGTTAGGCACAGGCGAACTTGCGGAGTGGTCACTTGATTTTCCCGACCACAGCCAGGTGAGCCGCACTATCCTGAGACCCCTATAGCCTCCAAATTGAAAATGTAATGCCCCCAGGCCCGCGCACACTGTGTTGCTCCGACGCCTCCATTTCCTCTTACCCGCTTACCTCCCGCATCCCGGCACGCCCCCCAGCCCTGTTTGGCTATCCCTTGTATCCATTACAAAGTTAGGCACAGGAGAACTTGCAGAGTGCTCACTTGATTTTCCCGACCACAGCCAGGTGAGCCGCACTATCCTGAGACCCCCATAGCCTCTAAATTGAAAATGTAATACCCCCAGCCCCTGCGCGCACCGTGTTGCTCCGGCGCCTCCATTTCCTCTTACCCACGTACCTACCACATCCCGGCCCGCCCTCCACTCCTGATTGGCTATCCCTTGTATCCATTACAAAGTTAGGCACAGGCAAACTTGCAGCGTGCTCACTTGATTTTCCCGACCATAGCCAGGTGAGCCGCACTATCCTGAGACCCCATAGACTCCAAATTTAAAATGTAATGCCCCCAGGCCCTGCGTGCCTTGCATTGCTCTGGCACCTCCATTTCCTCTTACCCGCGTCCCTCCCGCTTCCCGGCCCCCCCCCACCCCTAATTGGCCTCCCTTTGTATCCATAACAAAGTTAGGCACAGAGAACTTACGGAGTGCTCACTTGATATTCCCGACCACAGCCAGGTGAGCCGCACTGTCCTGAGACCCCCATAGCCTCCAAATTGAAAATGTAATGCCCCCAGGCACCGCACGCAACGTGTTGCTCCGGCGCCTCCATTTCCTCTTACCCACGTACCTCCCGCATCCCAGCCCACCCTCCACCCCTGATTGGCTATCCCTTGTATCCATTACAAAGTTAGGCACAGGTGAACTTGCGGCGTGCTCACTTGATTATCTCGACCATAGCCGGTTGAGATGCACTATCCTGAGATCCTGAGACCCCCATAGCTCCAAATTGGAAATGTAATGCCCCCAGGCCCTGCGCGCACTGTGTTGCTCCGGTGCCTCCATTTCCTCTTACCCACTTACCTCCCGCCTCCCGGCCCGCCCCCACCCCTGATTGGCTTCTCCTTATATCCATTACAAAGTTAGGCACATGCAAATTTGCGGCGTGCTCACTTGATTTTCCAGCCACAGTCAGGTGAGCTGACTATCCTGAAACCCCCATATCCTGCAAATTGAAAATGTAATGCCACCAGGCCCCGCGTGCACCGCGTTGCTCTTGCGCCTCCATTTCCTGTTACCCGCATCCCTCCCGCCTCCCAGCTCCCCCAGAACCCTCATGGGACCCAAATAGCAGCAAGTTTGTCCACAATTAGGTCCCTGTGCCCCATTCGCTGCCTCGCTCTCTCTGGACCCATCGCCACTTCCTTATCCCTACTCCCACCTCCCGGCCAGCCCCCGCAACGTGATTGGGTGAATATCAATGGTGATGAGGTCAGACGAGCTTACCCCCTTCCAATTGGTCAGACTGAGGCTCATAACTGACCCTCCCAGGGCAGCACTCTGCCTGTCGCAGCCCCCCTTCGTCAAAGGGCCCCAAGGCAAAGGGCGGCTCCAACAGAGGCAGCTCCAGAAAGTGTCAGCAGGTGTCCACAGGGCAAACCAGCGACCAGCCGTCAACCAGCAACAACCATTAAAGTAAGTTTGGTATTGGTGGGGAGTAGAGCAATTACTTTGCTCCGGAAAACCCTGCCACTCACCATTACCTTACCTCTGAACTGTGAATGTTAGCAATGCCGCACTTAGTTAGAATTGTAAATGAGAGCTTGTCCCACTCTAAGACAGAACTGTGAATGGTGGCATGTCCCACACTTTGATAGAGTTGTGAATGTTAGCATGTCTCACACTTAGATGGAATTGTAAATGATAGCTTGTCCCACTCTTGGATGAAATTGTAAACGAGAGCTTGTCCCACTCTTAGACGGAAATGTGAATGGTAGCATGTCCCACACTTAGATAGAATTGTGAATGTCCCACAATTAGATAGAATTGTGAATGGTAGCATGTCCAAAACGTAGATAAAATTGTGAATGTCCCACAATTAGATAGAATTGGGAATGCTAGCATGTGCCACACTTAGACGAATTCGTGAACATTACCTTGAATCGCATCTAGATACAAATGTGATTGTTAGCATGTGCCACACTTAGATGGAATCATAAATGGTAGCATGTGCCGCACTTAGAATTGTAAATGTTAGCATGTGCCACTCTTAAATAGAACCGTGAATGGTAGCATGTCCCACACTAGTGTGAATGATATCATGCCCCACACATAGATGGAATTGTGAATGGTAGCATGTGCCACTCCCAGATGAACTCGTGAACAACCACCTTGGGTCGCATCTAGATAGAAATTTGATTGTTGGCATGTCCCACACCTAGATAGAATTGTGATTGTTAGCATGCCACGCACTTAGTTGAATTGTGAATGCTAACATGTGCCACACATAGATGAACCCATGAGCATTGGTCTGAGTGGCATCCGGATAGAAATGTAAAGGTTAGCATGCCCCACACTTTTGTAGCTTTGTGAACGTTGGCCTGAATCGGATCTTGATAGAAATGCAAATGTAAATGTTAACATGCCCCACACGTGTGTCACTATGTACCCCGCTTTCCTGTTCCCCATGCTGTTGCTATATATCCGTATGCCCTCTTCCTGTCAATGTAACCCCAAACCCCTGTCACGGTGTGTCCGTGTGTCACTTTGTTCCTGTTCACGGGCAGGTCTACTATACACCATCACAGAACTAGAACTCAGCTATACTCCTGACAAATTTGGCCTAGCTGTTCATATACGCAATGCGCATGCTACCCCATGAGCATCTCATCACCCTAATAAAACACAGCTAACCAATGACATTCCGGCCTGGTTGCTCTCATTCTGCGTCCTTCAGGCCTCACACAACCAGAACCCAGTCCGGGTGTCCACCCACCAGAGTGCACACATCCAACTGATATCCTTAGCACCACACCTAACGCTATGGCGCAGCTACCATCCAACAATTACAGAAGCTGCACACATATCGGGTGCACCCACGTACCCTACGACTCTATCTCTCTCTAGTGACCAGAACTGCGGTTCCCGAGGGCATTCAACCTACCAGTGCTTTGAGGTCATACCAATAATATATAGAGCGCTATATAAATGTCAAGTAACATAACATAACAACATAACATATGTATGCATATTCTGAGCATATTATTGTGTGCGTGTGCGTGTGTGTGTGTGCGTGTGCAGGAGTGCATTTTCATTTGAAGATGTGTTTGTATATTCATTCACAGCATATTGTGTGTGCCTATTGTTTGTGGATATACATATTCTCAGTCTATGTCCGTCCTTATTTGTCAAGCATATTGTTGCTGCATGTTGTGCATACTTGTATTCCATGCATATTCTACGTCTATGCATTTCGTGTATGGTGTGTTGTGTGTGTGTGGTTGTGTGTGGGGGTTGTATGTATTTCCCTTTTACAGTGTATTGTTTGTCTACTATCTGTGATATATACATATTCTCTGCATGTGTACACCCTTACTCACATTTCAAGTGCATTGTATGTGTTTGTTAAGCTTACTTGAGGTCTGAGCATACTCCATATGTTAGTTCCGAGTATATTTATGTGTGTGTGTGTGGTGGTTTTTGTATATGTGTGGGTGTCTGCAGGTATGTAGGCATACATTCTGAGCATAAAAGGTGTGTTTTGTGCATACATGTACATTGTATGTGTATACACATATTCAGAGTATATTACGGATAGGTGTATGCGCGTTTGTGTGCGTGTATTTGTCTGTGTGTGTGCGTGCATTGACATTCATAATCCATAGACACTAGACACGCCTGTTTCTTTACAATCCCCAACTACTGCATACATGCAGATTATAGATAAAAGTTAGAGGAAAATCTGTGCTCATTTTACTATGTAAAGTGTCATTTCATCTTATCAATAGATGTACAACTGTGGCATGCCCTCGGCTTCCTCAGTGCAGATGCTTGCCTGCTCACAGCTTTACTAAAAGGGCAGTGAAAGGAAAGGTGACTTGCATTTGCCCCAAGTGCAGCAGAACATTAAAGAGAAGGCACTTGGAATACATTTTCAGGATGCACTTTGCAGGTATTTGTGCATATTTATTTCTCAATGCAAACAATGTCCACATCTACAACTGCTCATCATAGAATTTGATGAGATACCTGGTTTCCTGTATTTTATTTTTACTGATCCTATAAACCATATCATGCTACTATAAACACATATTTAATTTACGATTAGCATATTGCACTGCTCAATCAATAGGTATTGCCATTTACATCTGATATTTTAATTACCTTTAACAAAAGGCGTTCAGTGCGCTATATACGTGAAACATTTCAAAAACTATTTGAATGCAAAACAAAAAATATATGTTGAAAATGTATTTTAATTGCAAGACCTGAAGTGGGGTGGGTTTTATTGTCAAAATCAGGTTAGTGCGAATGCATTTTTATTTGTCTCAGCTTGATACAAATCCAGGGTGACAATACATATTGTCACACTCTAATGCTTTATAAAGAACATAAATATGTGCATGGCAGGCTTAGTTACCAGGTAGAGAAGAAAAAGGTCATAGGTCCAGTACTCCACGAATGCTTAGTTTGACAGGCTTCACCTGTCCTTTCCTAGACCAGTGGAAACAGGGGTGGACTGGGAACTAAAAGAGGCCCTGGAAATAATTACTGGGGATCAAAAGAGGCCCTGGAAATACTTTTCAAAGTGGCCCCCTATGACACATTTTCAGCAAGCCCAATGCTTTTCCTATGGGTAAATGTGGAAATACCACAAAAAAGAGGCCCAGGGTGCAGAGGCCCACCGGGAAATCTCCAGAGTTCCCTCTATGCCAGTCCACCCCTGAGTGGAAACCTGTTTGCATAGTCTTTTCCCAGCATTGTATTGCTAATAACATTTGACTGCGTGGGCTGATTTGGATGACATTTTCCACAAAACAAAAGTGTGTTCCAGACCCATCTAACGTTTTTGGGAAAAAATCATTAAAAGGTGGAAGAGTTATTAAGAAAACAAAAAAGGCCATTTTTGGCCTAGTCACATTCATTTTCCCACAGAGAAAAACTGCTTTGTGTTGAACACCTACAGCGTGGGAATCACTGGACGGATTTGCACCAAATAAGAAACAAATTAGGCACCAGGGGCCACATATGTGCCTTTTGCTAGTTTGGAGTAAATCTGTTCAGTAGTTTTTTTTTAAATATTAGATGGAGAATGGGGTGCCCCTGCTCCTGAAAAATATTAAAATATCTCCAATGTTCCTTTGCAGCACAGAGGCTGAGAGGATTTTTAGAGATAAAAAGTCAAAAAATGTTTGGTTGCTGGATGCCAGCAATTCTTGCAGGAAAACAGAGGGAAGCTGAAAAAATGAAAAATACTCAGAAGAATATTCAGAGGATTAAAAAGGAGTATTAATATCAGGCAGGGGGAAAGAGGAGCACTGGAGCAGTGGGGGGGGGGATTGGGATGGGCATTTGCTGGGGATCCCGTTTGGGGAAGAAGTTTTCATCTTATTGGGGCTGTCACGCATGCATCTTGCAAGATTAGCGCAGTTGCATATAAGACCAGTTAAAGGGGGCAATGGCAGATGATCACAGGGAAAATACACATGGAAGAGACGTGGGGTTACCTAGAAAAAAGGAGGGGGAGGCATGGTGAATCGGCAACAGATCCCTTGCCATGGAAATCACACTGTATGATTGTGGAAGTGATTGCCGGGAATGAGTTCCATGGAGGAAGCTGTTCATTGTTATCACAGGAATAAAAAGGGGGGGAAACAATAGCCCATGCACTGCCGGGGCTTAGTCATAGTCTTTTGAACTGGCAGAGAGGTGGGATCCACTACATTGGTATAGCATGAGGTCACTGGCCATTGATATAGGGCATAGGTGGCGGAATCCGGTTAAGTACTAAGGAGGGGGTAGGGGTCTTGGCCGGTAGCCAGTGGCTTTACCTTTTTGTTTAAAACCAACTAGAGGTAGGTAGTCCCCCTAACCCCTCATTATGTGGGACTCTAACACATAACTAAACAAAAATGTGTGTCTGAAGGGACATACATTTTTATTTTGTTATGTTTTACCTTTTTTATGTCAACTTTCTTTAAGTCATTTTTGCAACAAGGGCACTGCTAGGGGGGCCCGAAAAGCTCTGCCAAATCCTGGTATTTCACAAACCTAATCTCCTCTCTTCGCAATTACCCCCACAAAATCTTATCTACCCTCCAATCTTTGCTAAAACCTCCTAAGCCAATATCCACACCTTCTCTCTTTCTACTGATGACTTTGCTCACTGCTTTTCCTCTAAAATCTCTAACATTCATGGCAGTCTCACAGTCCTCGCCTTTCTCCCTTTCCAACACTCTCCCTGCCTCTTCTATGCTCGACTACTACTCCCCTAACTCTCCTATTAAATTACCACCCATGCTTTGCAATGCCAATAATGGCCTTGGACATCCACTTCACTCTGACTTCCATAGTAAACAGTCCACCGAGACTGTATTAATACATGACTCCAACTTTCTCTAATGCTCACCACTGCAAACCTTCTTCAATACTCATCCTTTTGGACCTGTCTTCCGCTTCAGACACTGTCAATGACTCCTCTCACCTCCTCACTGTCCAGGACCTTGGGTTTCATAAATCTGCTCATGCCTGGATCACCCCCTACCTATAAGCTCGATCCTTCAAATCTCTAAGAACTTGCAAACCTCTGACCCCACCCCTCTACCTGTCGGCGTCCCCCAAGGATCAGTCCTTGATCCTCTGCTCTTCACCCTGTATACCTCTGCCTTAGGAAAACTTATCTCATCCATTGGCTTTCACTATTACAGCTTTGCTGATGACACTCAAATATGTGTCTCCTTCCCTTCTTCGTCCAATCAATCTCGGAACCAATAATGAACTGTCTCAATGTAATTAGTCACTGAATGGCTCCCCTCTGCCTGATGCTGAAGTCTTCGAAAATGGAAGTTATTTTTCTCCCAGCTTCCAATCCCATTCCTACTCTTCCTTCTCCTATCTCCTTCCCTTTGACCTTCTTGCTCTCTCACCCAAGGCTCTCAATCTTGATGTCCTCTTTGATAGCGACCTACGACTGCAACAATTAATGGTGATATGTGATTTAACCGATGGACATTACAGAGTGGTACATTTCATTGCGTACACAATACTTGAAAATCACCTATTTTTTTTATTTTTTTATTTGGGGGTAAGCCCCTTTCATTAACCCTTATAACGCCACTCCAACCCCATCCCGACCCATTTTAGCCCCTTCACCCCACTACCCTTTATATATTTATTTGATGTGTTTGGTGTTTGTCGGTATGTTGGTCCTCAGTGAAATGTACTACTCAGTAATGTTTTCGGTAAATTGACTGGGTACCCAATTAATGACTATACCAGCTTCTGCTACTTGTAATAACCTCCTCAGCATTAAAAAAGGGTCCTTTCCTTACTAACCAAAAAAACTTGAATCTACACACTTGTGCTCAGCAAACTGGGCTATTGCTCAAGCCCACTCCCTGGCCTTTCTCTCTACCCCTTCCTCTCTCTAGACAAAGTCTTCAACTTTGCTACCCGCACTACCTACGACCTACCGCGATCCTACACCACTTCTACCAACCGACAATCTGCTGGTTGGCTCTCCATGAATAACCACTCTCTTTTGAAGTTTCTTCTCCTAGTCTACAAAGCTATCAATGGTTTTGCTCCTCAGCACCTGTCTGATTGGATCTCAGTTTAATCATCATCTCTTTCCCTCCCATCCTTCTCTGCACTTCACTGTCCCATTCCCTCCCTCTGCCTCCTCTAGCTTTCACTCTTTCTCCCTACTTGCCCAGTCCACTGGACCCCATAATAATCAAGCCAGACCAACTGTTGATCTCTTCAAAGCTTGACTTAAACTTCACTTACTCTCTAAAGAGGGAGCTTCCACTGCCCTCTCCCCCATATACCTTAAATGACATCACCACTGCCTCCAGTGACACTTAAGAATGTATTTTTGTATATTTACTCAGTACTCTTTAGTTTGAAGTGTGCTGCCCCTTAGATTAATGTTACCTTTGCAAGTCACCTGTTTTCTTATATATTTATATTGTTTCTGTTTTGTTTTGTCCCTGGTATAGATCCTAATTTTTTCTTTTGCACCCTCTAAACGGGCTCACTACTTGTTTTCCTTGTTATGCTATTGTACAGACACCCTTCGTGGGAATGCTTCCACCATCTGTAAATGTGTTCTTTCATATAATTTCTGATCAAAATTGGCATCCCTGTCCTTCAAATAAATACAAATACAAAGAAAATATAGCATAACAATATCTTGTAATTCACTGAAAAACACTTTAGTTAAGCGAGAGCTAAGGTGAGCTAGTAGGTTGGCGGTAGAGGTGGGCAAAAATAGCTAATTCTGTTCCGTGGGAAAATTGGCAGATTTCTGGCAAATCTCGCTTTATCCGCCATTTTCTCCTGAAATTTCTTTTTAATGAAAATTTCATTTTAAAAAAAAATGTGGGCGGAAAAGGGGTGTTTTCGGCACTTTACATTTCGTCTTGCTCTGAAATTTCATTTTTTGTGTGTTTTGTACCACACAAAATAAGAAATGTCCTCAAAAAAGAAAATGTCTGCTGCAAAGAAAATGGACAAAAGTGCAACAGAAAAGGTGGCAAATCACGCAGCCGGAGGAATGGAATTGTTGGCAAATTTTGCTGATTGAGTTGCGCTGGTGGGATTTTCGTTCACCCCTAGTTGGGGGCACTGGCCATGGTGAAGTCCATGGGCAGTGGCCTTACCATTTTTTAAGTCATTGTTGCAACATGGACAGTGGAAGGAGCTGAAGGCCGTTGCTAGGGGTCCCATATAAATATCCCATAACAAAACCCTTACAATTCACTGAAAGCACTTTAGTTAACAGAGAGTTAAGGTGAGCTGATTTTTCACAACAAACCCCATGAATTTCACTTCCCACACCTGCTCAGTTTCAAGGGTTTTGTTCCGATAAATTGGATAACCTTAATTGTCTCTAAACCAAAGTTTTTTCAGTGAATTTCATGGATTTTGTTGTCATATCATTTCTACGGGGCCAACAAGCCATGGCCTTGGAACCAGCTGAGGCCCAGACCCCCTCCCTAGTACCTAGCAAGATCCAACTACCCATAGCCTAAATCCATGGCCAGCAGCTACAGGGCCCACTGGCCTTAAACCTTTACCAATCTTCCACTAACCATGATTTTTCCCCGAATATTTCAAAACACAGGACTGTTGCCAGTGGATTTAAGGTCCACTGGCCACAGCCTTCATTTGCTGTAAAAACCTGGGATTCAACAGACAATGACAACCGCAAAGGGACATAGGCAGCAGTAACATAGCAAACCAAAAGAAACACACTAAGGAACACGGTCACAGATAACAGCAGCAATATCTGAGAGGACCAGAACACCGCACCACCCCCTACCTACCTGCCGCCCGCCCAAACCATGCCCAGCAACTAGAGTGATCAATGACGAGAAGGCCACCCAACCAACTGACAGATTTAGGGGTAACACCATGTGCAATTACGCACCAAGGAAACTCATACAGGTTCACCACTAAAACCCAAGCATCACCCCAACCTGTCCACCCACAACTAGGGCCTCCCTAACCTTCCCACCCATAACTATGGCTGCCTGGCCGAGCACCTCCACTCTATCTTTATAAATCCTGCTGCACACCCTTTCGGCAACCGTCCGGACCTCTGAGCTACACCCAACAGCCACGACTAGCTTGGATGAGTAACCAGGAACACACTAGGTACAACCATCCACCTATGACCATAACCCGCAAGGAAGTCAGCACCCTGACCTAGAGAGGAGGTGAGATGGGGCGACGAACCACAACCAAGAATGTTGTTAGATACCATTAAGTGGCAACCAAATACACCAGAGGCTTCACCAAATCGACTGACTAACTAACCCGTTTCCCCTTCCTGCTCCTCCAACACAATGAACGCCACTAGAATTGACTAGGGGCTAGCCACATTATACATAAATGCACCAAGAATCAATCTAATGCTCGCACCATACCATCTCTCTGAGATTCTGGTAGCATACCTAGTGGGAACTCACCGACACATAGTCCATAAATCCATCAACTCCACAAATACACACCAACACAATAAACAGACATACACCAAAGGCCATCCACAACTTTGGACCCCTTATGGATACAACTAACCAGTGTGCACAACCACAATACACCCTAACATCACATGCAACACACCATCATAAGCACTAGCACGCAGGGTTGGATTGGCCCCTCTGCCTTTCGGCCCGTGGCCAGGCCAAAATCGTCCATGGGGTGTGGGGGTCAGTTTCTGGCCATGCCTGGGCCGGTTTGGAAGAAAAATAAATTGAAAAAAAAAAACAAATGTTTCACTTTTTTTTCCAAAAGCCTTTCATCTTTCTTAGGTCGATAAATGAATACCAACACAGGTTGAGTGATATTATATGCATATTTGTTCTATAAAAAAGAGCTTAAGCGTAAGTGCTATACAATAATATATTATCATTTGGCCTTGGACGTCTGCTTGGATTCACAGAGATTTAGTGTTCTTAGGAACAATGCTATTTGATGCAACTTCCTGTTTTGTCAAGGTGTGAAAGGTTGTGTTTTAAAGCTTCCCGGGATGTCACTTTGGGGTGGGGTCAAATTACATCACTTCCGGTGATGTCATCAGAGGTCAGGGGTCGTGAGGCGAGGGATGGGCCACTTTTTGGAGGCGAGGAGTGGGCCACTTTTTTTTGTGTGACCGGGCCTATTTCTTGTCCCAGTCCGACCCTGGTAGTACACACACAAGTCCAACCCATACGGTTACAACACACTAGGCCTCCCGAACCAACTTCTGCATCCAAAACTACGCTCACAGACTCCAGTTCCTCCTGGTTATGAACCTATCCTCACTAACACACCCAGCCCTCCTCTCTTGGAGAGCCACGTGAGTGCCTGGAGACTGTCATTGGGTTGTAGCGGTGCACGGTATTAATCAACACAACATAACATATCTGTACGCGTGGCACTAATTACTAAAAAAGACCATATTCTCCTGCCTATAGTTCTGCAGGTTTAAAAGACTATAACCAAGTCACTGTGGTCCATAGAACATTTATTATCCCCTCTTTGTATTCCTGAGATAATTTCACACTCTAATATTAATGTCTTTGTTGCTGTCCTATTCCCATGGATGCCATTCCACAGATCATTCCATAGTATGCACATTCGCACAGTTACGGAATAAATGTAAAAAAATAAAAACATTCTTCTCTGTCCTCCCTGACTCTGACCATGTGTCCCCTCTGAATTTCTTGGTCACCCCACTCCTCTCCCCTGTTTTTTACCTCAATCACCCTCTCCCATTACCCCTTTTCACTCTTCAGTTTTTGTGACACATTTTCTTTTCTTAACAAGCTTTGTGATGTAACCTCAGAATTCTTGCGAGATTCATTGAGGAGTCCCCTGATAAACCAAAAATGTTCTCCCCCAAATGGCCTTGAAAGCACACCCCCACAATATCCCACACTGCATGTGTGGTCCTCTTTACCCCTACCTACTTGAAGCCTGATATGAATGCATCCATTTTCCTCCTCGAAATATCATTTTGAGCACTTATCATTTTCATCTTCTCTCGCATCACACAAAATAAAATGGTGGCTTTTAGTTTCTGAGAAGTCTCTCAGCCTGTCTGCCACAAATGACCATGGGAGATATATAAACTTTTCATGAGCAGAGGGCATCCCCTCCTTTGTCAAATAATTTTAAAACTACTGGATGGATTTACCCCAAGCCACCAAAGGTCACACTTGCAACGCTTGTGTCCAAGTTGTTTCTTATTTGGTCCAAATTTGTCCAGCGGTTTTCACTTTATGGAGCTCATGCCCCCAGATGTAATTTGAAGGTGGGGAGCCATTACATGTAGACATACATATATAGGTGGCTTCCTGCTGACAAATTACAATTACAGTTACAATTAAAAGATTTTGATGACGCCATTTGTGATGTCATCTTTGATATACTAGGCGTTAGCCCTGCTGAATTGCACCTTCCCAGACTTCTGCTCCCATTTTTGTCTTTAAAACACACTACTTGGTCCTGATGAAGGTTTTGCCCTAAATGATATATGTAATCCGACACGACTGAGTTGCTAGTTGATGTTTATGAATTATTTAGTTAGAATAATTGTTATGACTTATAGCAACAAATGCTGCATCCTTCCAAGCTCTACACTTTGTGAGCTAAGTTATTGACCTGACATACCAAAATAAAAAGACTAGAAAGACCTGACAAACCAAATACCAGATGAATCAGCCTGGGTGTTAGTCTGAGCATTGCATTGCAGGGGTGAGAGTTATGGCTGCATAGTTTACGATAACTAGCAAATTTCTTTGGTTTATAGATTTTGAGCTGCAACCATAACATCCCTTAAAAAAGGATTTTCACTGAATTTCACAGGTTTTAGTGTATATTACACGGCTTGAGGTAGTGGGAGTGTAGTTATGACTAAGTTGCTCAGCTCATAGAAAGAGCACTTTTCCGGCAGATTATAATTACCCCCCCTAGACAGATCATCACCAAACTTTGCAAAAAAAGTATATGGCCATCTTGGAATAATTTTGCGGTTTCGTCCAGGTGGAGCAAAGTTATAGGGGGGTCCCAACATTTTTAAAATCCTCCTGAACACAATGGAAAAAAAGATGCGCTTGCGCCTACAGCCCAAACCGCTGTACGGGTGTTCACCAAACCTGTGCCAGGTGCAGCGGCCTCGTCCCGAAAGGGTGCTTTTGAAAATTTGGTGCAAAACCATCCAGCCATAAAAAAACAATTGCCAAAAGTAGGTCAACAAAAATGAGTGATATCTGGGTTCAATCTGTGGACTCATTTCCTGATTTGGAGTCCGCGGATGTCTCTGGGCCAATTAGGGGGCGGCTCGGTGTCCACAGACACCAAAGACGAACTCTGACTGGATGTTCAAAAACACAAGGTGCGTCATCATTTTTGAAACCGTCGCCATATTGGATCCGCGGAACGGCGCAGCTGTTCGCAGACAACATAGTGAGAAAAAAGTTTGGAAATGGCATTTGGTGTTATTTTGTGGCCGAAAGAGGGCATGGAGAGGTTGGGGGACTGGAAAAAAGTTGATAGGGAGCTGTTTTTATAGGTGAAACAAAGCGGTGCAGGTCCCGTGGAGTCCGCAATCAATTTTACTATCTGCAGACTTCATTGGGAATGGGATTGGTAGTGGAGCGGTTCAGGGTTAGTCAAAGTGTATTGTACGTACTTGTTATATGGTTTAATTATATCATGGAGGATATGGCCATTGGCCATGCCCATAGTAATATGTGTATAGAAATTATAGGTACTGTAGGGGGACTATATAGTATTTGACATATGGTGGACTGATATAATTGTAGTGTATATGGTATTTATGATCGTAGCAGAATGGATAGTGCTTATGGCATCTCTATTTGTTTCTTTGTGAAGAAAAAAATAGGATAATACTGGGTTTGGATACTTACTTGCATATGGTAATTAAGCTGGAATCTCTGATTCTTTTTCTGTGAAAAAACCTGTATAATCTGTTAAACAAGATAGCTTAAAACCTTTAATTGCATACAATTAATTATACATATAGATGTACTTTTTTGACACTCATAAATAGTACATTATATTTACTATGTTTGGTACAACATTAGTGTGTGGTACACTGTTGTTGTATTGACATGAAATAACCACTGGGTCATTGGGGAAAAAAATCCATAGTGGATGAAAAAAAACTACTATAATTACATATAGTTGTTGTCAATTACATAGTTTTAAAGAGTGTACATGTTACAGAATACTTGTGTGTGGTAGCATGGATATATTATGTGAGTGTAAGTGTGATAGGATGTTTGTTTGAAGTGTGTTGTAATTAAGGGTATGTTTAAAGTAATTAGATTCCCGCTGGCGTATTCTAACTATATTGGACATTATAAGACGTTTTGCAGTAACAATAACTGTGATGGCATATTTGAAGTATATTACAATTAAAAGTATTTTTAAAGCAGTTAGATATCAGTTGGCGTATTCTAACTTTCTCGGATTTTAAAATTACTTTTGTAGTATTATGAATATGGTTGGATACATGTTGGCATATTCTAATTGTCTCAGATTATAAAATTACTATTGTAGTATTATGGATGTAGTTACATACCTGTTAGTGTATTCTAACTGTGTATTGTACTTTACTTTAGTGAGTACATTTGGGTCAAAGGAATATTAAGAAGGCATTTGTTAGATTTGCTGTAACCTATGTTTTGGAGTAACAGAAGTGCCATTACATTCAAACCACCCATTTCTGTTTTTTGACATTTGCCGTATCGTGGTCTGTAGAGGTTGTGGCACCAGTGTGGTAGATTATGCCCACTGTTGTGAAGGTTTTCTTGCCAATAGATACTTGGCCTTATTTGGAGCTAGTAAGCTTGCAGTTGTTTATGGTACCATCTGTATTGTACCTTAGAAGATTGAGTATGACATATTGACCATGTGAGTTTTTTTGTATCCTGGAACAATTGTCTGAATATGCCATGATTTGCATTCTGAAGAAGCTGGTGAAATGGAAGGGATTTGAAATTTGGTATGGATACATACACAAATCATTCATTAGGGATGTGCTCTTGTGAAACATGGTTGCAGAGAGTGCATGTATTTTTACAGGGGTATGAAATCTGGAAGATTTCATTTATAGGGATGTTTTTGGTATCTAGTACTTGGAGTAAGTACATTAGGAATTCGTGTGGATCTTCCAGTGTGTTTATAGTGAATATTGCCATTCCTGCACAGTAGTCCAATTCATGCCTTATACTTGAGACATTGTAAGTGCTGTCAGGATTATTTGTGACATTTCAATGAAGTATGAGCATTGGCAAACACAACTGGTCTCAGTCGTTTAAGTAAATGTGAACAATTGGTGGTAATTGGAAGAGAAGATTGATTGCTACATTTGCATAGTAATTTACTCAAGTTGTGTTGCTGAATTTAAATGGACCAGAGAGTTGTGCCTCTATATCCTTTGATGGACCTGCAGTTGTTTTTTGAGAAGAGACATTTGTCTCTATGTCTTCTGATGGACATGCTGTTGTTTTTGGAGTAGAGAGATTTGTGGTTGTATTATTTGATGGAGCAGCAGTATTATCTTGCTGGGAGATCTGCTACAGGTTCTGTTTGTATTCGTTTTCATGTTAAAGGTTTTCTTTTTTGAGGTACCGCGTACTTATCTAGATGGGGTGTACAGTGCGCATAGCCTGTTCTATTCTAGGATACAATGAATGTCAGATTTGATTTTGCTTGCATCATAGTTAACTACGATTAGGCCATTGAGTGTACGGAGATGTGAAAGTGCTGCGTAACTCATACCTTATTTGTAGACTGTGCTTCGAATGTCAATCAATGTGTGGTCTAGAGTTAGAACTTGCGATTTGTGAAATGTGACAGCATATGCAAGAGATAGAGCAAATTGTTCTTTGCATACATACAAGTATTTGAAAAGAAGGAAACATGCTATTGTGCAGACTATTCTTTTAACTTCTGCAAGTTTGTCAAAGTGGATATTGACAAACTGAATGTTGTGGTCATGTGGATATGTTTGCAAGCCAACAACTGCACCAATTGTTCCATTGACTAAACCCTGTGCTACGTCAATGTTACATTTTAGAATTACTCTGCAGTTTATACTCAGAGTTAATACTTTTTCTAATCCAGCTGTGTTCGAGATACATTTTTCTAAGCTATTTAGTTGTGCTGTTGCTTGTTGACACATTGGGAGTGTCATGCTCTGAACTTCTAGTTTGTCTGTGGAACTGATATGCACTATGTGTTGCATTTCCTTTTTTAACACTGTATCATTGAATTGACTACAGCTTGCAACAGTTGGCATTAAGGACTTTATATATGCATTTTATATTATAATTTATATTATAATGTGTTTAGTTAATTGTTCCATGACATCAAGGGCAGATGTGTTTTACCCATGTAGCTCATGGATTAGTCTAGTTTTTAAGATGGATTTTGCATTTTTAGTAAGCAGACCAGTTCTAATGCTTCCTAAAATGTTAGCATAGGTGAGATCTGCAGACTGGTGCATGTTTTGTGTTAGTTCTCTGTAGCGAAAATGTTGCCAGAGATGTATACCTCCAATGCTGCCGAGTGTGTAACAGCATTGTTTGTGCCGTAATGTTTTAAGGGGCTCTCCGAAAACAATAACGTGTTTTCCTCCAAACAGTTCTTCGTAATCGGTTTTTAAAACCTCTTGCATTCTAAGGTGAATTAAAGCCAACATGAGGTTGGAAACCATGCTTACTTCATCTATCAAGAGTGATTACATTTGTTTCAGAATTCAGCTTACTTCAGTAGCAACTTCTGCTGATAATTTGTAGTATTATAATTCGTTTTGGTGTTCTACTGGGAGGAGGAGCAGTAGTCAATGTAAAGTTTTACCTCCTATGTTGTAGGCAGCTAAACCTTGGGGGCTATCACAAAAGCTGAAAGGTTGTTGTTTGCTAAGTCTTGTAGAAATGTGCTGATAATTTGATTATGAATGTTTTGCCGGAACCAGCTAACCCACTAACATACAGGAGCAGATGTTTATAATTTTTACAGCTACATGTTTTAGTTTCATGTTTAAAACCATGTTCAATTTCTTCAGTGACTGCTAGATAAATAATGAATTGTTCATCATTTAGCTGTGATTTGAGCACTGGCAGGTCTAGTTCAGATTGTTTAGATGAATACATGATATTTTCTACCTCAGTCATAGCTTTTTCTGCTTCATTTAGAATTAGTGGTTCTTGGCCTCATGTAAGGGAAGGCTGATTGCCTTCAGGAGTGTCTTTATCTAGAACAGCTTCAATTTCGTCCTCTTGGTGGCATTCATTTGTATTGAATGCAGCTTCAAATGAGTCATGGTCACCTAATAATGCTTCTTCTTTTCTGCAAGGTTTAACACGTTGTAGTAGGACCATGCAATAAAGTCATCTATGTTGAAGAGGTTTAAATGATACCTTTATGTGATTAAGTAGGCCGGGGCGGTAAGTTTTACTAGGCTTCCTTCAAAAGTTGAGAATGAATATTTGCCAATTTTCTTATCTGGTTTGGCATGGTTTTTGCGTGAGTAGTTTAGGGCTATGTCGTACAGGCACATGTTTTCAAAGCAGTATTTCTTTTTGGGTAGTATGTTTCAATTAACTGGCTGTTGGGATCATTTGTGGCTATTGTTTCTATCTCTTGGTAGGATTTTAGTATTCTTTTTTGTGATGAAGCTGGACCAAGTTTTAGCCAGACAATGTTTTCAGATTTCCCATATAAGGGTGTAACTGTTAAATGGTCTGCAGCTTCATAGTACATGCATTCTCAATGGGAGAGCATTTTTATTCCGAAGTTTTGCAACATGATATGTCAACCCAGAGGTCTTTTAGCTCTGTTTTCACAGCTTTGGTGAGATAGGCTGTGATATATGTTGCAACTGCAGTCTAATTGTCTGTAATGTATTGTAAGTCTATAGTTGCATTCCTCTAGTGGCCAATTATTGCATTGTAATCATTGATGTACTTGGATGCTTCATTCCTTTTAATGTTGTATGTGTTTTTAGGGGATTTGCCTTTTACACTGGGTCTAACAAAAAGTATCAAGCTATTTACTTGTCCTTTTGTGCAAACTGGTCTAGGAAAGCCAAAGCAACATTTGGCATATTTATTTATTGTGCATTTGTTAGGTGCTTATACAACAAGTAGATTGTTTTTCAAGCGCCCACTTGGCAACAGGGAGGGAAAATGGGACTGAAACAGTATATACAATGGGGGATAAAGACAAACCTACTATGCCTTGTGACTATTCAGAACGTGCAAGTGCAGAGAGAGAAGAGGGGCACAGGGAGTGGGTGTGAGTGCTGGAATGTCCATGCTCTTGGGTGAGCAGCAGATGAAAGTGCTAAGTATAGTAAGTGCTGGGAGTGTAGAGCTAAACTAAGTGGGTAAGTGCATGCCTTCAGTGGGGTAGGCCATGGTTGCCGAGGCAAGTGTTGTGTGTAGGCAGAAGCTGAGGTGATCGGGTGTGGAAGGCCAGGCCCCCAAAGACACATAAGGGCTCTGGTTCCCAAAGGTAGTGACTGTGAGGTTAGCAGAGGAGGGAGGAAGGGAAGGCGGAAGTGAAAAGGAAAGTATTTATATTTCCTAGTATAGTATTTACCTTTGTTTTTATATTGACATCAGCAGTATTTGCCACACCTATGTTTTTGGAAGCGCAGGATTTGTGTACGTAGGTCCCTATGTGTGGTCTCTGAAGGGATGGCACAGATACTACATTTTTTAATGAATTGTGCAACAGTGGCATCATTGTCATGGCCAACTTTGGGAGCATCTTCAGTCCACAAAAGCATGTGGATGTGTCATTCTCCTCTGGATTTATATTCTTTTCTCCCAAAAAGTGGTCCACTTCTTTGAGTTGAGGGGTAATTTTATTGCAGATGAAGTACAGCATGGCAATGAAGTGATGGTGAAAGTACCTTGATACATTGACAGGGTCAAGAGAACAGAGTTCTACTTGTGTTTTTATATCTGTTCCCTCTTTATTTTTGTTTGCAGTGTGTAAGATGTTGTAAAAGTCATCCCAGGCATATTCTGCACAACTTAAAGTAACAAACCATCTGGGTGGTCCTAGGTTCCTTAGTATACAATGTACATCAGTGTGACATGAGAACAAGTATTCTTTTGTACCATGTATGTTTGCCAAGAGATTTGTGATACTTGACTACAACACGTAATCTTGGTTTTTAATCTTTTGAAGCAGTTGGTTAGCAGACATGTTTAAAAAGAAAGAGCCTGTTTTTAATGTGCGTGCAACTCCAGAACATAGAGTTGCTAGTTCATTTTCAAACAGGAGGTGTAAAATGTATTCTACATTTTTTCTTAATCTGGGGTCTTTAGAATACATTCATAAAGAGTGATATTCTGCTGCAGTAATCTGTGTGGATCTTTCATCATATCTTCCTCCTTTTCCTGTAGAAAAGAATAGAGTAAAAGAACAGGCTACTACACTTTTCTCCTAAATGCTCATTGTGGATCCTTCGACTTGATTCATTTGATATTGTACACTTGGGATTGAGGAAGGTGTTTAGTTTGGAATACACAAAAAAGCCTTTCTTTTGGCAAAGTTTGCTCAGATTTTACAACGTTAGGGTTCACAACCCTAGATTTAATATGAGGTTTAGAAACATTAAAATGACAATAAGCCATTACCACTTTAGGTACATAAGGAAGAGCCTTCCTATCAGAGGAAGAATACTGTGTCTCATCCCACAAAGTCTCCTCACCACCGCTGACCCTTTCTCCTTCAAGGTGATCCTCCCGCAGTACACCATGCACAGGGTTGGGATCAAGAAACGTCTACCTTCCCCTGGCCACCTGGGAGGAGACCTTAGGCAAGATTTCAGTGAGGGATCTGTAGGATTCATCACACCACCAACACTGCCTTCTTCAGCTTCATATCCCTATTATATGACTCATTCTCGTCTCACTTCCCACTGCTTACTTTCAGCCAAATCCAGCATCCTCAACTATGGGTCACCCCGTTCATACTCTCTCTCAGCACAGACATGCATTGTCTGCTGCACAAATGGAGGCATACCCACTTGCATGAGGACCTGCAACTCTACCTCTCTGCCCTGAACTCTCTCAAGTCCACTCTTGATAGATCAAAAAGGGATTTCTACCTAAACCCTCAATGACTCTCACTCCAACCATCCTTGCCGGATACAGGCCACTCTAAACTCACTCCTTGCTCCTCCCAATTCTATGACTCTCAACTCCACTCTCACAGCTAATGACCTAGCTGAATACTTTACTGCTGTAACGCTTACCTCTGGGGGCCTGCAGGAGTGCCTGGTCCGGTCTGTCGACGAGTTCTGGTCCGGTCTGTAGAGGCCGTCTGATGATGTCCAAAACCTCTCCCTCCGCTCTGCTCGCTGCAGGTGAACTCACCCAGCGGTCAGAGGGGCAGGAGTGATCTGGAGATTCAGGATCTTGATCAGTTGCGCCTACGAGGCGTATCGCACCAAAGTCACTATTAGTCTTTTGGTTTTACTGATGCTTCTGCCCAGTTTCCTCACTGGACTTGTACCAGTCCTGCGCAGTTCTGTCGCTGTGTTTTAGCTTTTCTCCAGTATGTTCGCCTCCAGTTCCTTCACTGAGGCGTGGCGGTTTACCAGTTACTCCACTAGTTATTTGGGAGCGCAGGCCTGCTGCGACCCCCAAGCCGCCTTCCATTGTGTAAAGGCACCCTCTCACTAGCCAGTGGGTTATATGTCCGAGTGCCTGTTGTTGCACTGTTTTAACTCTGTTCTCTATTTTCTTCCCAGGCTTAGGATGCTGATGGAAGAGGTCGACATGGAAGAAAAAACGGACACTGCTACTGGAATACAGTTCAGGTAAGGCAATGCACTATCCAAATGTCTTTCTGTTCAGATGCAGAAGACGCTGACTTCGAGGCACGAATGGAATCCAGCGGGCGTTGTGGATCGGGAATTGCAGGAGAAGTCAGAAAAGTTCCAGAGCTCCGGTAAGTAGCAGATCTCCCACATGGTGCCTTCCTGGTTGCCGCTCTTTTTCCCTACTTAAAGAGCCCTCCAGCCTCTTTTCCTTTGCAGATGGGGAGCAGGTGCAAGTGGATCCAGGTCACCTGGCCTAAGCCCATCCCACTTGGCGCCTTCTAGATTGCTGCTCTTTTTCCCCACTTAGCAAGGCCCACCCACCTGGTGCCTTCCTGGTTGCAGCTCTTTTTCCCTACTTAAGGAGCCCTCCAGCCTCTTTTCCTTTGTAGATGGGGAGCAAGTGCAAGTGGATCTAGGTCACCTGACCTAAGCCTCACCCACCTTCTTAGCCCTACCTCTTCTTTCCTGCTCTTAACTCTTAGATCAAGGGTATCTCTCACCCGGGTGTCCGAAGCGAAGGGCAGATGAAGAAAAGGGCAATTCCTGTTTGGACCTGTTCAGACCAGGAGGACCCAGGGCCCAAACCCCTGCTCAGACAGCAGGTAAGCATTCACCAACATGTGTTTACTCCCTTTGTTCCCACAGGCCATCCCCACCCCCTCCAGTCCCCCTGTGATGTTCCCTTGTGCCCCCTCCCTTCTCGCGCACAGGTGTTGCCTGTTTTGCTTGATTATTCTACCCTGCTCTCCTCCCTCCAGCCCCCCTCCAGCCTATTTCTGCAGGTGTCGGTCCTGATACATTCTGGTTTCACCATCAGTCTTGTGGCCAATGCCGGATTTGACTTTTATGGACTTCATTGATTCACGCTGCGTCACCCTTTCTCAGCTTTCATGCTGGTCTTCCTTGTACTCATGGTTGCCCTGAATCATGCTATTCCCATCTTCATCTTGTATCCTGGCTTGCAACATTATGTGTTACTACTGACTTCTGCAGTTGTATTCACTCTCCCCTCTTGCTTCTCCACTATTTTTGACTGCCTAATTTGTTCTCTCCTCCTCTCCCTTTCTCCCTTTTCCTATCTCCTCCCCTCCTCCCCTTACTTTCTTCTATGCACTTACTCGATCAGAATTTTCCCTGGACCTAGTATGATAGCAACCTCGTCTGTCTCCTCTCCCTCCCCTTACTTGTTTTCTTTCCTACCCCCTTCCCCTCCAGCACTATCTGAAAAGTCGTCAGGCCTAGTACGATAGTCGCTTGTTTTGTTCCTCCCCTCCCTTTCTGCACCACTCTCCCTCACCTTTTGTTTTTCTCTTCCTCTATCAGAAATGTCGTCAGGCCTATTACGGTAGTTGACTGTTTGTTTCCATTTCCTTCCCACTCTCCCCCTGCCTTCCTTATCTATGTCTTAGCTCTTGCACTATCTGAAATGTTGTCAGGCCAAGTACCATAGTTAATTTCACATCCTTACTGTTCATGGCCTGTAAGAATGTCATTGTATTTTTCCTTTTTCCCTCCCGTGCCGTGAAGCACTTTGACACATATTGTGTATAGGCGCTATATAAATAGACTATCATGTTAACGGTAAGAGGCCCCTATTCCTGGTTACTTTGCAGAGCCTGATGCGCTGACCTTGTCTGTCCTGGGCGGTTCGTGGTAATGGATCTCCGAGAGAGATTCTCTGACTGGTGCAGAGTATGTTGTGTTTGCCCGGTTAGAGGGTCCTTGTTTCTGAGGCTGTGTTGTAAGTGCCAAAGGGCCACTTTTTCCGGGTCCCTAGTCATTGATTATAGCAGGTGGCTGGGTATTCCTGACACGTTTATAGTTTCAGGTGGGAAATTATAGCGCAACAACGTTGTCCCTTCCGAGAGCAGGAGCGCTAGAAAGCTAGCTGATTGGCCGGAGGCCGTAGTGCATATTCTCAGGTGATAAGAGCAAGTCCAACAAAGTATAGTTGCTATAGCGCCTCGGGTGAGGGAGTTCATGACATTATTCCTAGGTAGGCCAGGGTAGCCTGACTTGATCATCTAGCGCCTTGTGTGACCGATAGGTGACATGATCGTCCCAATCATAATGATTGAAACATAAGTGCTATAAGGCTCTGAAGTAGTGGCTCTGTGTGTTAATTCCCAGATAGGTAAAGCTTGACACAAGGTTAACAAGAACAGGGCCAATCGTATTTGACTGACGGGGAGCCTGCGATAGTGGCTCTGTGTGTTAATTCCCAGAAAGGTAAAGTTTGACACAGGTTAACAAGAACAGGTCTAATCGTATTTAACTGTCAGATGAGCTATTATTCTCTGGGATTGTAGTTATGCACAGAAGTTTGCAAATAGATTTGTATGACAGCGGTTGTTATCTCCTGGAGTGATAGCACCGTGCTTGCTTAGGGGAAGATAATTATTAAGCTCAATTATGGCGGAGAACATGGGTGCTGTTGGGCTCTAGTTTGGAGTCAGGGTATTTGTTTCTAAGTTGATAGATACAGACAGACATCTCCTGTCTTTTTTGCAGAGCTGAGCGGGTGTAAGCAGTCGCCGCTAGCCCAGATTGCTGTTTCCTGCCCAGCACGGTTCCTGAGCCTCCAATGAGTGATTGTGTTTATTTTATTATATTTTTTCAAACCCTGCGCTCTGTGCGTGTTGTTTTTGCCCCCCCCAATCACCTGCAGCCACTTTCTGGTCCTCCACTCCCTCCCGCCTACATATTCGCCCCACCTCTGATTGGTGGCTCCTGGTGTCCCTCCTGGACTAGTCGTCGGCTGCTCTCCCCGGTCGCTTCTTTGCAGAGCTGTGCGGGTGTGAGCAGTATCCGCTAGCCCAGATTGCTGTTTCCAGCCCAGCACTGTCCCCGGGCCGCTAGTGAGTGATTGTGTTTATTTTCTTATATTTTTTCAAACCCTGCGCTCTGTGCATGTTGTTTCTCCCCCTCCCCCATCCCCCTGCAGCCACTTCCTGGTCCTCCACTCCTTCCCGCCTACCTGCCCGCCCACCCCCCTCTGATTGGTGGCTCCTGGTGTCCCTCCTGGACTAGTCGATGGCTGCTCTCCCCGCTCGCTTCTTTGCAGAGCTGAGCGGGTGTGAGCAGTCACTGCTAGCCCAGATTGCTGTTTCCAGCCCTGCACTGTCCCCGGACCTCCACCGAGTGATTGTGTTTATTTTATTATATTTTTTCAAACCCTGTGCTCTGTGCGCGTTGTTTCTCCCCCTCCCTATTCCCCTGCAGCCACTTCCTGGTCATCCACTCCTTCCCGCCTACCTGCCCGCCCTCCCCCCTCCCCTTCATCCCCTCCTTCCTCTCCTATTGGGTGTTTTTTCTGGTTTAAACAGACCTTCCTGGGCAGCCCCCCTGCCCGGCAGCCCCCTTGGCTAAGGGCCCCTAGGCAAAGGGTGGCTCCCTGACAGGCGGCTCCTGGTGGTGTCTGCAGTTGTCCGCAGGGGACGCTTGTTGTGTTGCCAGTTGCCACCCTGCTCAATGGTCTGGGCCCCCTGTCCACTGTGTCCACCTGGTTTGACCCACTAACTCAGCTGTGATCACACTTGTTTCAACTATGCACTGTCACTGTATTTAAAGTTGCTCTGTGAAACCTAGGCCTTTTTCTCCCTCTTTAGGATTCTCACATTTAGGTGGGTTTTTACCTGTTATAACAAGCACTGTCACCGTATTTAAAGTTGCTCTGTGAACCCTAGGCCATTTCTCCATCTTTAGGATTCTCAAATTTAGGTTTCTCTTCTTTCCTGTCTTAGAATGTCCTGTGCCTTTGTTGAGCTTGCCTCCTAAGTGCCGTCATCCTGTGCCACTCTCCTGCGCACTTGCCTCTCGCTGTCTTGTCTGTCTACCCCTTGGACTCCCTCCTCTCCCACCTACTCTATGGTGCTCTCTGTTTCACTATTGACTATCTTGCTCTCCTCACTAAGTCTGGTAGGAAAAAGTTTAAAAAGGACATCCTGGTCTCCAACCCAGGCATCCCTATCACTGACACCTACATCAGTGCCTCCTCCAAGGAAACTCTCACCAACATCCTCTTTGTCGTTCCTTCTCCAGATCTATGGACCCCGCATCTGGTCTCTGTTCTCTCTCCTTTCTCCTCTTCTCCCATTAATGGTGATACTTGTTGGGATGCCCTCCTGTCCTCCTTCCTATCCTCTAAGATCATCATTAATGTCTACTCTAATGGGACCATCTTGGTCTAAGGCCCTCCGTCCAACCTTCATCTCTTTGATAGAGGCTTTCGCGCCTCATCAACTTCCTTTCTTCTCCTGCTGTCCCATCCCCCTTTCCTTGGCTACCTTGTCTTCCCCATCCCTCTCTGCCCCCTCTCGGGTGCTTTCTACACTTCCGCAGGGCGTACCTCTGATCTGTACCCCTCCCAGGAAGTCCTTCAAGGAGGGCAACCTTCTCTACATTGCCACTCTTAACTCCCGCTCTGCTGTCAAACACTCCTCTGATATCTGCCGCCTTCTTGAAGAACTTGACCTCGATGTCTTCGGTCTCACTGAGACATGGTTTACGACCAGCTCTGTCACCAGCTTTGACATGCTCCTACCTGATGGCTACAAGATCCTCTCCGCGCAGGTCCAACCAATCTGGTGGGGGAGTAGCCCTTATCTTTCCTGAGTGGACTCCTGCCTCTGTCATTCCTAAGCAGACCTACTCCTCTTTTAAATGCCTCGCCTGCAGGCTCTCTCTCTCGCCTAGACATTCCCTTAACGTGGCTACTATCTATCGGCCACCTGGTCAGGTTTCTTCCTTCCTCTCTGAGTGGGCGGACCTCTCCTCCTCACTCCTGGCCTCAACCACTCTACTCCTCCTTCTTGGAGACTTCAACGTCCACCTGGATGCCTCCTGTCCCCCCTCTGAACTCTTTTGTGACCTCTGCGACTCTCTCTCACTCACCATTCTCCCCTCTGGCCTGACTCACTCTACAGGGCACACTCTCGATGTTCTGATCTCTTCAGACCTTCCCCTCTCTGTCCATCTCTCCACTCCTCTCTCCTGGAGTGACCACTTTCTCCTATCCTCCCACCTCACCCTCCCTACCCCGCAGGCCAAGCCTCCTCCGTCACTGCCACCCACCTTCTCGGTCACCCGACCCATGAAGCGTGTGTCAGTTGAGGCTTTCGCCGCAACCTTCTCACCCCCTCACCCCCCTGGCTGACTCTCACCCTGACACAGCCGTCTCCACGCTCCACTCTGCTATATCTGATACTCTTGATATCCTTGCCCCTGTCATGAGAATCCGCCTGAAGCCCAAAGCCAAGTGCAATTCCTGGTATGACTCAGACCTTGTCACCCTAAAACGCAAGTATAGGGCTGCCGAGAGGAAATGGCGTGCTTCATGTTCATCCTCTGACAAACTGGCCTGCCGCCTGCTGCAAAGGCATTACCGGCTCTCCGTCCTCACCAAGAAGAGAGGACATATCCAAGCCAACGTCTCTGCGGCATCTAAGAACTCGGCTGAACTCTTTAACATCTGCAAGGAACTGGCCAATCCTGCTGCAGTCTCTACCTCTCCTGTCCCTTCCCAGGCCCGGCACTGGCTTCTCACTTAGATTCTAAAACTCAGGACATCCTGTCCTCACTCTCCTCCTCTCATCCCCCTCCCGCTATTCCCTGCTCTTCCTCTGGCCCTTCTGCAGCCACCCCTCCTCCCTCTTTCTCTACCTTTCCCCTTTTCTCTCCAGATGAGGTTTCTAGACAAGTCTGATCTATGAAAGTCTTGTCGAAACAGGTTCACCCCTGTTCCTCCAAAACTATCAAGGATCACATCGACTGCTTGGCTCCTGCCCTGGTGGATTTCTGCAATCACTCCTTCGCCACTGGAGTCTTCCCTTCCCCCCTGAAGCACTCCCTGTGCACCCTCTTCTTAAGAAACCCTCTGCCGACCCCTCCTTCCCGGCTAACTATTGCCCAATCTCCATAACTCCCTTCTTGGGCGAGCTCCTGGAGAAACTGGCCATCTCCCAGCTCCATCTCCACACTGAATCTGTTGGTTGTCTTCATGACCATCAGTCTGGCTTCAGAGCTGCCAGAAGCACGGAAACTGCTCTCCTGAACATCCGTGAAGACCTGCTCTCCAACCTTGACTCTAACAACCCATGCGTTCTTATCCTGCGTGATCTCTCTTCTGCCTTTGACACTGTCAACCATGCCATCCTACTCAACCGTCTCCGTGATAACCTGGGCATCACTGGTCAGGCTCTGGCGTGGCTGACTTCTTTCCTCTCCGACCGACCCTCCCAGGTCCAACTTGGGTCCTTCCTCTCTGACATCTTTTTCTCTACCTGTGGTGTCCCCCAGGGATCTAACCTCTCTCCCTGGCTGTTCAACCAATACCTGGCACTCCTTGCCCACCGCATTGCCACTCTCTGTCCCAACTTTCAGTGCTATGCGGATGATACCCAGCTCATTTTCAGGCTATCCTCAGCCTCCTCCTCTCCTTCCCTCATCTCTGACTGTCTGTCTGCCATCCAGGAATGGTGTGCCGCCAACGACCTCTGCCTTAATGCCAGTAAGACTGAGATTCTACTCATTGGCACACCCACTCCCTCCTTCCCTGCAGCTCTCTGGCCGGCCTCTCTTGGCCCTCCTCCCACTCCCACCTGCAAGGCTTAAAACCTCTGGGTCATCTTCAACTCTGCACTCTCCTTCTCCCCTCACATCTCTAACGTCTCTAAGAAGTCACACTACCAGCTGCACCTCCTTAGAGGTATTCTTCCTTTCCTCTCCTTTGCCCAGAAGCTCACTGTCTCCAGAGCCCTGGTCCTCTCCAAGCTGGACTACTGTAACAGCCTCTATCTAAATCTTCCTGCCTCCACTCTCCGCCCTCTGCAATTTATCCAGAACAGGACTGCGAGACTTGTCCTTGGCCTCAAGCCCAGGGATCGTATCGCTCCAGGACGGAAATCTCTGCACTGGCTCCCAGTGGCTGTGAGGATTACATTCAAAACCCTCTGCATTGTACACACGGCCTTCTGGGGTCTGGGGCTGCAATACCTTCAACTCTCTCTTCCTAAATATCTTCCTTCTCAAGCTCTTCGCTCATCTGCCTCCAACTCCCTCAGGGCCAGTTGCTTCTCCAAGCAACGAGTTGGTGGCAGATCACTCTCTTCGGCAGGGGCCTCTCTCTGGAACAGCCTTCCTGCCTCCCTGAAACTCGAGGAGAACCATCTCCGGTTCCGGAAACACCTCAAAACCTTCCTCTTTGCTTCTGCTTTCTCTCCTCCCCTCCCTTGCTGAATTCCTGACTGAAATTGCACTGGTTACCTGCCCACCCTTTTCTGATCTCTGGCCCAGGCCCCATCAACTGCCCACCTGCACTGCCTCCCTGGCAACCCCTGCACTTGGGGGCCGTTTTTTCTGTATCCCTTCAGTCCCCCTTCTAGCACTTATGTCTGCACTTCCTTGCACTTGCCACCAGCTGGCAGTTTTATGTGTTTTATTTATCTTATTTATTCCACTTCCCATGTACTGCACTTTCCCCTCTCCCTTCCCCCCGCGCACTTTTCCTTTCCCCCTTCCCATGCACTTGCGTGATCTGAATGACACCTGGCCTAGTAGGATCGTGTCTGTCCTCCCTTTGTCCCCCCCCTTGCCTCGTCGCGCCTTGAAACACTTGTGCATAGGCGCGTTATAAATGGCATATCATATCATATCATATCCTGGTCTTAGAGCGAGGTGCATGTCTGGTCAGGTGGCAGTGAGCGGACCTGGTCATAGGATATCATTATAGTGATGTCAAGTCTCAGGTTTGGAGTTGTGGACATTTGAGATTGGAGCGCTGGGGAGGCATGGCCAGCTTGTTGGCACAAGGGGGGCCTCTAGGTCATTGTAGTCAAGCCAGTAGCTATCTAGCCCAGAGCATGCTGATCTCTTGAGCCAGCTTTCGTGCCCCGACTGTTCCTACTTTTCCGTGATGATGCCATTCTAGCCAGCTTCGTTGACCCGATGTTTCCTACTTTTCCATGATAATGGCATTTGTGCCAAATTCTGCCCATTGGTGGAGGGTATAACGGCCCTAGTTGGTCCCTTACATGGTTTAGGGAAAGAGACAGGTTTTAAGTACTTTATGGAAAGACCATGTAGTCTTGGTTGTGTCAAATGTGGGGAGGCAGTGAGTTCCACAGTGTTGGCGCCAAGGTTGAGTAGGCAGACCTTCCAATCCTGGCTGAATTAGGGGCTGGAATCACTCGCAGGATGGCCGTGCTTGACTTAGGGTGCATGCTGGGAGGTAAGGCATAATAGTTTCTTGTAGGTATGCCAGGATGGCCTTGTGCACTGCTTAGTGGGTGATGCATAGGATTTTGAAAGTATCCCTTTAATCCAATAGGCAGTCAGTGAAGGGTGCGGAGAGCAGGTGAGATGTGATCCCTTAGTCCCAGTGCAATTAGGAGTCTGGCAGCCACGTTTTGGACTCTCTGTTGTGGTAGGTGAGGTAAGGGAAGATGCGTCTCAGAAGCCTAAGGTGGTAGTGACAGGATTTGGATACATTTTTGATCTGGTGGGACAGGGTTAGGCCCGAGACCATTGTGCAGTCAAGGTTTTTGACTGCCATGGAGGTGGGGCGGGGGATGCTGAGGCGTACAGCTGTGTTGCCGCACACCATGATCACTGTTTTCCATGGATTCAGAAAGAGGTGGTTACTTGTCATCCATCTTTCTATATATCTGAGACATGCTGCTTGGTTGGGTCGTGGATTGGAGCTTGTTTTGAGGATTCTCAGGATAATTTGGGTGCTTTTAGTGTAGTTATAGCAGGTGAGGTTGTGCGAGCGGATGATCCCTGGCGCAGGCCTCATGCAGAGGTTGAATAGGAGAGGAGAGAGGCAAGCGCCTTGCGGTGCTCCAGTGTTCGCAGGGCGAGCGGTGGAGAGGAAAGGGGGGAGGAAAGTGATTTGTTTTCTGCTGTTGAGGAAAGAGGCAATCCAGTTGAGTGCTGAGTCTCGGAGTCCTAGGGAGTGGAGTCAGTGAAGGAAGATTGAGTGGTTAATGGTGTCAAAGGCTGCTGCGAGATCAAGGAGAACCAGTGCTGTGCATCCTTCCGAGCCTGCCGAGACTTTAAGGTTATCCCATCAGTAAATGTATTATATGCACTCTGTTGTTCATATATTTACCCTAATAAGGGCCCTTAGTCGGGCCCGTATTAGGGGTTGTGACTCTTTCTCATACATGCCTTTTATTTACCGCTCCTCGTGGCTTCGTTGGAGTTTCAGGCAATGAATGGAAAGGCGTTGGCAACTCTTGTTTTTTTACCACACTACCTAAGACACAATTCACATTTTTCTGAGGCATCAGTTCAGTATCTCTGGGCTGCTGTTTTATCTTGTGGTAGGTAGGCAGCCGAGGATGAGGTAATGGCCAGATTACTTACAGGTCATCTTCATTACTCCAATTCCAGGTCTTTCACATCATGGTCCTTGTGTTTTTGAACCACTTAGTAATAAATCAAGAAATCCCGAGGTGAGGAGACAAAGGTGCTACTAAACCCGGCTTAAGGGAGAAGTCATAAAAATGGGAATAGCAAAATGTGAAGCACCTGTCTCACGGGTGAGGACTCACCTCGTAGAAAAAAGACTATGGTGAGTAATGAAGATTACCGTTAAGCAATTGGGCCCTTCACATATATTCATAAGAGAACATTTGTATAGTTTTACCATAACAATTTGAGAAAGTACAAAATAACTGCACCAAATCCAACAAAATGGATATCACGTTTGCCTACTTTTTGAAAAAACTCATTAGTTTAAAAACAAAACTGCACATCTACCTACTTTAATACAATGTCAACTTAATTCATATTTCAGAAGTGAATGCATACATACTTTTTTTGGAGGGGTAAGTTGTTCCATTTTCTATATGGATTTGAACATGTAATTAAAAATTGATTAGGACACTCATACCCTGCATCCTTGCTACATCATGCCTCGATACATTCCCTGTCCCCCAATGTGTGCATTATATACATCTGCTGGTACCACTGCCCCTTCCACAATGCATGTCAGCCTCTTACCTAACACATGATTCACTGTTTCAACATCTGTGCAACATGTATTCACTTGGACCTGCCAAGACACTAGGATCACACTAAGCCCCTCACACCCAGACACTGCTGGGTGTTTTAATTTGCTATACACTTGGCCACACATGGGTGCCTTTATCACCACTGCTTCTCCAGTTTGTGCTACCCTTTGTTTGTGGGCATTCGCCCTGTCGGCCATACCGCCACGCTCACGTTGGGTTGCCATGGCAACCACTCTAACATATGTTTCTTTTGCCACCACAATTACATCCTGTCATGTGGCACGCTACCCTTTAAAGTTGTGGTGCCTGTGGTGTCGCCACCATATTATCGAAGAGAGGAACAGTCCTCTCTCTATTGTTAGTTACCAAGTGGGCTGCGTCCCACGTGTCAGAAAGGGGAGGGGTTACCGCGCAGAGCGGCAGTTCGTATTATGTAGAAATAAAGTGAAGAGGTGTTGCACCCCAGCTCCTGTGTCGGCCCCATTTCATTGAATGAAAGAGAGTGCGACTGGGATCATGAGGAGGTCCACCTACCGACACTACATCTGGCGACGAGGCGGACACGCACCCCGCCGTGCCCGCCACCTCAGTTCGGAGTGCTCGTGGCGCAGTTGGGATCCGCCAGAGCCGCGAGCCCACCGTCTCGTGGAAGCCCCGAGGACAACAGGCAGGAGCGAGAAGGCTCCCCGCTACTCGTAAGAGCAACACGCGAGCGCGAAGAGGCGCTGAAGCGTTCACCCCACGGGTGGAGCAGGAGCAGCAGCTCCCCGTGCATCAACTCTCCGGGCGGGAGAAAGAGAAGGCTTTCTTCCCGCCAACGGCAACAGCGCTGGCAGGTGCTATCCCACAACACCGCGGGTGGAGCAGTGGCTCCCCACATCACATTAGCGGGCGGTCGAGGAGCACTGGCCTCCCGCCAACGGCAACGGCTGGAGAAAATAAACCCAACAGAACCCCGGGCGGTTGAGGAGCACTGGCCTCCCACCAACGGCAACGACCACAAGGACGGCCAAGGCAACGGCCGAGAGGCGGCCTATTCACTCCGGGCATGCAAAGGGTAAGCACACGTGCCCATCATAAGAAGCCAATAAAAATACAAAATCGCTAGGCGTGAACTTCCCAACGCAGCGCCCCCTGGCGACAGCGAGATATCACCGCACTCGCGACCAATAAGAACAACAAAGTTAAGCTCATGAGTGGTTCAGGAGAAGAGTCACCCACAGCCACAGCGACTCCAGCCCAAAGGGTGTCACTGATAGTCCCTGTGACACCAGCACAAGAAGAGACACCCTCCGCCCCAGTGTCCCCGAGCAGACAAGGGCACAGGAAGATGACGGACAGTCTCCTAGCACAGTTACCAGCAGATTTTGACCTCACAGAGACGGGCACCCTGGGGTCAAGGTGGAGAAGATGGCTGAGAGACTTTGAAGTATGCCTAAAGGCAGCGGGACCACTAGAGGATGAACAAAAGCTAAACCTTCTAAACCATGCGGTAGGTTCCAACGTGCGAGACATCCTTGAGGAAATGCCGGAAGACAACATAGACACCTACATCAAGCTAAAGACATCGCTCACAGAGTACTTCACACCTCACACAAACGTGGATTATGAACGGCACATATTCCACAACACCAAGCAGAACAAAGGAGAATCCATAGACGCTTTCGTCATGAGACTGAGATCAAAAATGAAGCACTGTGACCTCAACAATTACTCAAACGAGGAGGCCCTCAGATCGCAAATCATAGTGGGGTGCAAAAGCGCAGACTTCCGGAAGCGACTACTACAACAGCCGAGAAGTCTAGAGGAAATCCTACGTCTAGCAAGATCCGACGCTGCCCTCGCAGCACAAGTGGAAGGCCTGGACGACATAAAGATCACTCACGGCAAGCAGGAAAGCATCAACAAGCTGGAAAGTACAACGAGAACCGACACTGATCCCTTCTGCTACAGGTGTGGCCATGAATACCCACATGAGGGAACGTGCCCTGCCATGGGACAGACATGCTCCGCATGTGGTGGCGACAACCACTACAAGTCCGTATGCCTGATATTTCGCAGCAAAATGAAGGGAGCCAGTAGAAGTGGAAAATCCACGATGGAACTAGAACAGAACCAACCCACCCACCACAACAGGGCGGCACACCATTTCCAGGAACAAGGACGGCACCGTCACCACGATGAACAACCGGAAAGAAGACAAGAGAGGAGAGAATGGAGGGAGAACAAAACCACCCAGTCAAAAGCAAGAAGGCGACCCAGAAGATATGTGAGATGCCTTATAGAACAGTCACAGTCAGACAGCGTGTCAATCGCATCCTCAGAAGAGAGATCCCGCAGACCGGAAAAACAACAAGAAGCACCGCGGAGAAAGGGATATCTATACGCCCTGGGAAACAACACGGCCAAAGAGCACAGCCCAGTGCTAAGAATGCAAATCAATCAAACAACTGCAGAATTCCTAATAGATACTGGAGCAACTGTGAATGTAATAAGTGAAGAAGTATACCAAAGTATACCAAACGCTCCTCGCCTACAGCCAGCACGAGCCCTCATCTATCCCTATGGCTCAAAAACACCCCTAGCATGCAAAGGGTTCTTCATGGCATCATGCCAATACAAGGAACACAAGAAAAGCATCCCCATGCATGTGTTAGAAGCCGCCACTGAGAGCGGATGCATCTTAAGCTATAGGTCAGCCATAGAGATGGGACTCATTCACATATTGTACCGCCTTATGGTGCACAAGTACCTAGATCCAACGGCAAGCACTGATCAAATATTCCCAGCACTGTTCAAAGGCCTCGGAAAACTGAAGGGAAAACAAATTGAACTTCACATCGATCCCCACATCACTCCAATAGCCCAGCACTACAGGGGCATCCCCATCAACATTCAACAGCAAGTTGAAAACGAATTAACTAAGCTACTAGAGGCAGACATCATTGAGCCCGCGGAAGGCCCCACACCATGGGTCTCCCCTATAGTGCCGGTACCCAGGAGAGACTCTCCGGACATCAGAATATGTGTAGACATGAGAAGACCAAATGAAGCCATCCTAAGAGAACGACATCAAGCCCCCCGAATAACGGACATGGTGCACCTCTTAAATGGAGCGACAATATTCTCGAAGCTGGACTTAAACAAAGGCTACCATCAGCTGGAGCTCAGTAAGAACTCTCGATACATAACAACGTTTGCCACCCATTTAGGGTTATTCCGCTACAAGCGACTTAGTTTTGGAGTGTCCTCAGCGGCCGAAATCTTTCAAGCAGAAATTCACAATGTCATCAAGCATGTGCCCAACTGCTTGAATTACAGCAACGACATTCTGGTGTTCGGCCAGACTCAGGAACAACATGATGACACTCTAATGAGAGTCTGCATGGCCTTGGAAGAAGCCCAGCTAACACTCAACAAAGAAAAGTGTGAATTTCGCAAGAAGACACTCAGATTCTTTGGACACATATTTTCGGAGAAGGGCATGACGCCTGACCCTGAAAAGGTTAGCGCGCTACGTGAAGCTCAACCACCCACAACAACATCAGATCTCAGATCATTCTTGGGACTCGCAAGCTATTGCACGAGATACATACGAAATTTTGCGTCCATCAGTGAACCCCTGAGAGCTCTCACCAAACTCAACACCGAATTTGTGTGGTCTCCCAAATGCCAAGAAGCATTCCAGATCATCAAAGACCGCATCTCCGACGCCCGAAACCTGGCGTACTTTGACCTCAAGAAGACAACAGAACTCGTCGTAGACGCCAGTCCCGTTGGGTTAGGCGCCATTCTCACGCAACTAGACGACAAAGAAGGGGGCGGGAAACACATAGTATCGTACGCCAGTCGAAGCCTATCTAAAACCGAACAAGCCTATTCTCAAGCAGAAAAGGAAGGACTAGCAGTTGTCTGGGCCTGCGAGCACTTTCATCTCTTCTTGTATGGAAAACCTTTCATAGTCGTGACGGATCACCAGGCACTCACTTTCATCTATGGCAACCCACAAACTAAAATGCCACCGAGAATAGCCAGATGGGCACTTAGGCTGCAGGACTATCGATTCACCATCATACACCGGCCAGGGAAGGAACAAAATCCCACGGATTTCCTCTCCCGGCACCCAAAGGAAAAGAGCGGACCAGAACAGTCCATCGCTGATCAATATTTCAGATATGTTATTCACAGCAGCACACCACAAGGCCTTGACATGGAACAGATAACAAGAGAGTCCAACACAGACCAAGGAATACAAACCATTCTGAGGTGCCTAGAAACAGGGCGGGGGAAACACGCAAAGCAGATCCCTGAAACGATGAACGAGGATACCAAACAAGACATCACGTGCCTTTTAGCCGTAAGGGAAGAACTTGCGAAGTCAGAGGAAGGACTACTACTAAAAGGGAAAAAATTAGTAATACCGCGAAGCCTCCGACAGAAGGTGCTAGAGCTAGCTCATGAAGGACACAGGGGAATTGTATCCACCAAGAGGATGTTAAGGCAAACACTTTGGTTTCCCCAACTAGATGCATCAGTGGAAGAGCTATTGCAGAACTGCCCCACCTGTGGCATTGTGAAGCCGCACACGGTCCCTGAACCACTAAGAATGACTGCACTACCAGAAGGAACATGGGAAGAGATAGCCATCGACCGCTTTGGGCCCATGGAAGGGGGTGAATACATCTTGGTAGCTGTAGACGAATACTCTAGATATCCAGACCTACAGATTGTCCCATCCACCTCTGCACATCACACCATCCCGGCACTAGATCGGATGTTCGCAATATATGGCATACCAAAGGTGGTCAAGTCTGACAATGGACCACCCTTCATGGGACAATACTTCCAAAGATTCGCAGAATACATGGGTTTCCGTCACCGTAAGGTAACACCATTGTGGCCTCAAGCAAATGGTACCGTGGAAAGATTTATGAGCAACATCAAGCGCACGACACAGATCGCACGCCTCACGGGAGAACCCGTCGAGAAAATGCTGTACCAACTCATGCGAGATTATAGGAACACCCCACACAGCACCACGGGGAAGTCACCATCAGAGGTAATGTTCGGACGAATGATCAGAACGCGGCTACCGCACGTACCCGACAATGAGGAACAATATGAAGAGGATGCGTAGATGAGAACAAGAGACTCCCTCATGAAGGAACACATGAAAGAAGCGGCCGACGGCAAGCGCAGAGCCAAGGAGAGCGATCTGGCGCCAGGGGACATGGTCGTGGTCTGACAACATCAACAGCGCAAAAACGCAGCTCCTTTCAATGAAGAACCACTCATCATCATTAAGAAGAAAGGATCACTCGTCACTGCAGAAGGAGACCGCCGGTCCATAACAAGGAACTCTTCTCACTTTGGGAAGATGCCTGGCATTCAGAATGCACATGACTCAAGTATATGTGACACTTTCTACCAATGGGACGCCCCCTATGAAGGGGACAAGGAAGACTCTGGAACTGACATGGAGCCGGAAGAATGGGTGGAGCCATCTGCAAAAGTGGGCCATCGACCACAACGGACAAGAAGAAAACCCCATCGTCTCATCGAAGAAATAGATTGAGAAACGCAACTGAATGTTTAGTGACGGGAGGGTGTGGTGTTGGCACCATATTATCGAAGAGAGGAACAGTCCTCTCTCTATTGTTAGTTACCAAGTGGGCTGCGTCCCACGTGTCAGAAAGGGGAGGGGTTACAGCGCAGAGCGGCAGTTCGTATTATGTAGAAATAAAGTGAAGAGGTGTTGCACCCCAGCTCCTGTGTCGGCCCCATTTCATTGAATGAAAGAGAGTGGACTGGGATCGTGAGGAGGTCCACCTACCGACACTACAGTGCCCAATTATTCATTTACGTGAGCCATGGCAGTTTTCCAGCCTGGAATTTTACTGCCTGCCACGTATACGAATCAAAATGGTGCCCGGCATCTATATTAGCCGTCGCCATGACAACGACACGCTTTCTTTCCCAGTGGACCGCATTCTACTCGGCTTCGGCACGGCAAAGTTCTGTATTGAATGAATCCTCAATGTATGTTCTCGTTCGGCCATTTATCTGACTGTATCCTAAGCTAGCACTGCTCTGGTAGATTATATCTCCTCATGTGTTTACTTCCGTGCATATGAGCCGCGAGCAAGACACATGGCCCATGGATTGCAATATTGTACTTTTGGTTATTGCGTGTATTTTCGTGCAACTTGGCCCATAGATTGTGACATTGCACCTTTGGTTGTTGCGTTTATTTTTGCACTTTTTAGCCACGAGCAAGACACACCTCCGTGTGATTGCTTCCAACTAGGCACATAGAATGTCATATTGTACATTTGGTTGTGTTTCAACTCGTACCTCATTGAGCATTGCCTTTTTTTATACATAGTCCCGCTTTAAGCATTTTTTTTATACATAGTCCCGCTTTAAACATTTACATTGCTGTTCTCCAGCTGAGTATGGTCAAGAGATTTATATCTGTCTCTTCTCCATACAGCACTGCTGATTAATCACCACGCATTAGGGAACTAGCTCCCTAGGCCCGACTTCCCCGGATATATTAACAGTCCCGGATGGCTGTCCAAACCGCAGACGGGTAAGCTTCATTGACCCGTTTTTTACCAAACTCTGATGGTACTACAAATGTTTCCACTGGTGTGGTTCCAATACATGATCATTATCCACAGACCCGGCATAAAAGAGATGTCATATGCCTTTTTCTGCCCTCGCTGAAGACGAGGACTACCAGTAGCTTTGACCCTGGACTCTTGATTTCGGTAAGAACCGTAATTAATGATAATACACTGTTATATCAACCCCCCCCTTTTTAATGGAGCCTTTCCACACACCTTCCTGATTATGTTTTTCTGTCTATTTCCTTGACAGATATACATAGGACACGCCTACTTGCACCATGTTTCTCATCCTGATAAAGGCCGTTCAACCTACAGCTACCCAAAGATAGCTTTTAGTCCGACACACCTTTGTGTTGACCCAGATTACTTGTGTTGTAAACACTCCACTATTGTATAGCTTCTACACACTTGTTTGTTTATGTACCCCGATTACATTCCTAATACTCAGATTCTTTACCACTAATAGGGAATACAGGGTTTGTAATTGTTGGAAACTTATACCCAAAATGTATTTTTGGGTCATGCTACTGATGTATCATGCCATGTATTGTATTCATGTTCTATGTTGAGTATCCTATGTCTCCACAGATGTATATGCAACACTTGCTACTTTTATATTAAATACGAAATGGAGTAGCATACATTCTGAATTTGTTTTTGAATTGTTTTTGAATATTGAATGTATTTTTCCACTGGGCAGGCTCCCCACATGACCTTACTCAATTGTTTTCTATTAATGTTTACTTACCTTGGTAGAGTAAGGCATTAACCAGACACCCTTTGTTAAAGCCTCTTACCTGGCCAGAATCCGCTCTTGTCTTTTTCAGAGGAGCAACTCCCAGAATAAACCTGGTTTAGCCAAGAACCCCAGAACCGGAACTAGGCTAATGGAATCAAGAAGAGAAATGGAATGGGCTGGGATTTGTCTTGCCCAACAGAGATGAGATGCCGAACACCCATCCTTCCTTTCCCAAATGGACCCCAGGTGAATGGTGAGGCAACAGAAAACAAACTGAGAGTGAGAAGGGACTGCAGGGGAGCAGAATAGAGACAAAAATCACCACTCCAAACCAAATTGGAAGGACAACTAATCAGCATATGAAGAAAGCGAGAAGTAAAATTAGTAGCCTAAGCACCTGGCTACTACCCTTCTAATGGAGATTGAAAATGGGGCATGGATAAAAGCCTTTTTGAAACCTTACAGGGATAAATTAGCCGGAGGTTGGCTGAGGGCAGCATGTGACTAGGGCTACCAATGTGAGCCAGGAGGGTTGTTGGAAGCAGGACGGCTTGGCTATAAATGCCCAGCCTGCACAGAGGAGGTTAAAAGGTGTTTTTGTGACTTCAGGTGGAGCCATGGTGGATCAGGAAACCAGGTGGTGGGTGTACAGTGGAGTGGACTGCTGAGGATTCTGCAGCAGGGTTATGAGAGAGTGCAGGTAAGGTGTTTCATGGGGGACAGTGTGGTACCACTTGAGTGTAGTGTGGGGAGGGGGCAGTGTGAAAGGTGAGTAAATGAAAATTGAGAGATAGAAAGAGCAGAGGGGATTCAGAGAGTTTGTGAGAGTGAGATGAAGTGATGGAGGGTGTGTGACAGAGGAGTGATATGTGGAGAGAGTGTATAAGATCAGGAGACAGTGGAGAAAACGGGTTAGTGAAGGAGAGAGCTGAAAAGAGAGCGGTGCAGGTAGAAAGAAAGAGAGAGAGGAAGGAGAGATGGGAGAGGAGAGTGTTGCAGCCAGTGCGATTGTGGCAGAAGAGAGGGGAGAGGAGATGGGGAGCAGATAGAAGGAGGGGGAAGGCAAAGAGATGAAAAGGAAATAGGTACAGGTAGAGAGAGAGGGAGACGAGTATGGTGACAGAGGGAGGAGAGAGGATATAGAGACAGAAAAAAAGTTAGAGAGTGAGAAGGATAGAGGATTGGTGACATTAGGAAGTGCAACATCATGCCTTAGAAAGTCCCAGAGAACGAGATAAATAGAAATGTCCACAACCTTTAAGTTCCCCCAACAAGATTAGAAAAACTTTGATAGTAGGAGATACCTTGTTTTAGAGTATGTCGGGGAGATTCTCTGGGTTGGGAATGCCTGGGTCAAGGTAGAGGTATCCCACAGGGAGGTTGATAGAGTCATAGGGACTGTAGTTTCAACCCTCGCCAGCCCTGGACAGACTGTCTCTCAAGGAAGGCTTTTTATAAATACTAACAGTGTACTGTATGTAGTCTTTTTATATATATTGTTAAAGACTATTTTATTTTTGAAGATTTTTAAACTATTTTTTAAAGTATTTTGTTTAAATATTTTTGTATATCTTTCATTTTTCTTAGGTACGTCGCTGCTTAGATAGGTTTATAGTATAAATAGTGTTTTGTAGATCTCTTTAAAAAAAACATCGGATAATTATCCCATTGTACTGGAAAGAAGGTATAAGCTAAAGAACTTAAAAAACAACTAAATTGACCATACTTGTGTTGTCTGCCTCTCATTTTGTGTGCCAAGTTATTACAACTCAATGTTATCTTCCTTAGGGGTTTTGGGGCATTCCATCCCAGCCTTTGCCTTTCCGTTGCATGTTGAATTCTGAGAGAGATCCATCAAAGTGATCTTGGGCTCAAGTACGGGGGGGTTGGTGATAGGTAAGAGGGAAGTTAAGTGTTAAAGTAAGTGACATAGAAGTATATTGTTGTGCCCGCCTACACCTGTCCCCAAATAAGTGCATAGTAACTATCCCCGGCTACATAAGGCCTGTGAAGTAGCTGGATTCAGTAAAGTTGAGGCCAGCAGTGAGGGCAGAGAGGGATTTCTTTTTTTAAATAAGGTCAGGAAAGTGGTTCTTACACCGCCAGCTGTATAGCATGACGGTTGTTAAGAGCATTCAGATCAGTAGGGAGATCTAAGGCTGAGAATTGAAGTGAGGGGGAGTGAAGGTACAAGTGGGACAATCATGGTCAAAGGGAGAAGCCAGGGCACAGTTGAAGTCAAGGGAAGTCTGATAGAGGTGGATTGAGTGGAGAGGTAGCAAGGATAAAGGGCCTGTCTTCAGATGGATAGGGATCTAGGAGTCAGTTTTAGTTTGCATCTTGTCATCGGGAGTTGGAGGAAGTGAGAATGTGAAGGGACAGCATCGATAAAGTACTTGAGGAGTGATCAGAGGGTACATGGTCAATGGTGATGTGCAAGAAGGTGAGGGTTGAAGAGAAAGTTGGTGTAGAAAGAGATGCATGGGAAGGTTTTAGAGGCCAACCAAGAAGGTCAAAGTGGATAAAGTCCAGATCGAGTGGATTAGCATTAGAGATACAGAGTTTAAAGTTACCAATTTTTACAATGGGGGTTCAGTGGGCTCAAGGGTTGAGGAAGTCAAGCTCAGGTAAGAAAGTGTATATGGTCACATGGGATTACATAATGCAAAACCACTTCACTGTGAAAAGTTTAACCAGAAGCACTGGAAAAACAGATGATCAGAGCTGAAAATCAGAGCACCCTAAAAAGCATTGATGGGAAAGGAAAGAACACAAGAAAACGAAGTGAACTTGGAAAATGAGAGATTAACATTGATCAAATAACCTTTGGAATAAATGAAAGAATATGCAAACATTAGAGGAAACAAAAAGGTAAGTGTGATGCTGGAAATGCATTGGAGGTACAGGGCCTCCATGTCCTTGTCCTATAGTACTTTTAGCATGTGTTTTCTGTGTTATTTTCTGCACAGGAGTCCATGTGGGACTCCTGGCAGTGCAGCTTTTCCTCTTTTTGGTTGTGGTGAACAGACCCTTGGGATACCCTTATGGCACCCATCGGTTGGGGTAAAATCCTGTAGCCCTAGTATATGTTTTTGGGCACCTGTGTGTGGCCCACAGAACATGGCATGGGCTGGAGGCAGTTTCATGCTGAATTTGACAGGTGCTCTGAGTATTCTCCATTTTTGGATACCCAGGCCCTGCCATTGGAATCAGTTGATTCCTGATAGGAGAAAAGATGGTCTCTGTGGCCTCTGGCTTTCTATCGCCTGTTACCTTGTGTTCCCAAAGTCCTGGAAAGCCCTGACACTGTCCCTTCCCGTGTCTGGCTGTTGGGTGGAAATTCCATATATGGTATTGTGGGGAAGTCCAGTCCAGACTGGCTGGAAACTTCCCAATGACTGTATGTTGTGGGTACACCTGTGGGGTGGGACCTGGGTGAATGCAGTGTGTGACCAATATACATTTCATTTTATGGGTCTCTAGTTTATAGTGTGTGACACAATGAATGAGACAGCCCTGCCCGAAACTGTTATGAATGCAGTGTGGAGTGCTGAATGTCGGGGTACTTGTCCCAATTCACATTCCTTGTTGTGCGTGTCTGGATGGGGAAGAATGGCCTGAACGCACTGTGAGCCTGATTGGCTGCCTGCCTGCCTGATAGCCCTTCTGAAAGATTGGTTGCCTGAGTGTAACCCAGCAGAGTGAATGACGGACCGAACAGTATATCTGGGGATCTCTCACTGATGGAAATCGTTCAGAAGCTGAAGTCGAAACTTGATGCTTAACTTGAAGCCCAGCTGGAAGAAGAAGGTTTTGCTGCTGCTTTCCTTCGCCACAATCTGAAAAGTTGTTGTGTCTCCAAGAACTGATCCAAGAGAGGACCTGGCTAGGCGACCTCTTCCCGAGCTACGAGTAAACATAGTGCACCAGCTAACCTTCACCAAGGATAACTGGGAGTCAGTCATTGAAAGGCTGCAGATCGGAGACAGGGGACCGCCAAAAAATCTGAAGCGATGCACCCGGACATTTAAGTCCATCGCTGTCAACGATCATCATCGCCGCCGGAGCCGCAAAGCGCCATTGACTAAAACATTTGAATCAATGACTCCCTTGCTCATCACCGTCGACCGATTTGTCCCACCGGAGAAAGTCAAGGTCGCCGACGAACTCAGGAGAATCCACTGGTGGGTTTCTCGCCAACCTAAGTCCTCAAAGACGCCGATGAAGATCCAAAAGTCAGCCGTTGTTGAGTCCCGATCGCTGATGCCAAACGCCAACAACCCTACGCCCTTGCTGGGCCTACATTCTTCAATAACACTTTGCGGCAACGAACTATCGTCCCCGAGGTGCACATTGTTTGCCCTTTTCTCCGTGGCTCCTGCCTTAAAGGGAGTTCACTCAAGAAGGATCCGTCGCCGACCCGTCGTCAAACTCTGCTATACCAGGTACATTGAGGTAGTAGAACATTTGTAGTAGGAAAGAAGACTCTGCTAAAAATATATATGGACTGGCTTATTTAATATATTATTTACAGGTTGCCCAGGTTGGGGGCTCCTCACACAGAACTGTGCCTGACGGTATGGGCCCAGTATTCTGCCAATTGTTTAACCAACTTGTTTTCCTCTTGGGTCTATTGTTGATACCTTTTGTTATTGATTTACATGCCATTTCAAACTATCAGCAGTTGGTGCATTTTAATGGAGTCAACAAGTGATAGTGGTACCACATAGAAATTGTACATTTATCATTATAGTATTGCCTGAGCACAAAGTATGTTATTTTATGTGTATATAACCTGAACCTTATTTATATAAGGAACTGTGTTATCACTAACATAGTGTTTGGACCTTTCTTTGTGGGTGTTTGGGGACTACACTGTACTTAAGAACCAGCCTGCATCACCTCCTCGGAGCTTAAGCCTTCATTGCTCGTCCACGTTTACCAATTAGAGAATGTTGGCTGGGGTGCTCTGTGCTTCTACTCTGCCATATAGAGGGCAGGAGTACAGATCCCCACTCCAGTCTTTACAGTTAGACACATCACTTCTCAAACCTCCATAAAGTTTGGCAAGTGCAACAACGGAATCGTGCACTGCTCTGCTAAGGGAGAAAAGCAGGATCTAGCTCTGCAGTGCTAGCTAGGCATACATGCCATTGGTGTGCTAGATGGGCTAAATGTATTATGGCACTGTCGTGCTCGTTTTGCATTATGTAATATGGCATTGCCGTGCTAACTCGACTTGGTGGAACCTGGACACACTGCTCAAATTGAGAAGTACAATTGAAGACTGTTAATTAATGCCCCCCCTTCCCTCACACCATCAATATGCCGAGATTATTTACCAGTGTCCTCCTTGCCTCTATTCTTTCTTTTACAGTACTTAAAAAATGAGGTAGATCATACTTCATGTTGTTTTAAAGGTTTTTCAACACTTTCCAGCCCCAACAACACCTCCATGTGTGGTAGAAAGGGGATGGATTATCTACAACTATTCGGAGTGTTACCTAAGCCATCCCATCCCGATTCATATTCTGTGTGTACTGTCTTTTAAGGTGCATTTGCCTGGAACAGCATTGTAATGAGGATTAATGGGTGAGACCAGATTGTTTCAGTATAGGTGTGAGAAACAAGCACTTACTTTAATGTAAAGTCTGCTGCTCTTCAGCCTCCTTGAGCCCTGCACCACAGCTGGGAACGAATTACAGGAACTGCATCTCATGCACCATTCTTGCGCGTGTGCTCTTACTTTAAAAAAATAAATGACACATGATCACATTGAATGCACGTGGGACTTGTTGACAATATAACCCTGTGCAATTTCTGAGAGAACTTTAGTTGGGCATTCTTTTATTGTGGTACCACTGTACTACTGCTGTTTGTGTTGCATCTGTAGCAGCTCACTGCCTTCCTGGAGAGTATAGGCTGCCCTCCGCCCTGGTTACCAAAAGAGGTCAAGGAAGTATAACTTTCGGGGTGAACCTGTTTCATATTAATGATTGGGATCACTGCTGGTCTACTAGAAGTGTAGGAACTTGGTCACAATTCATGCTTGCACTCCGGCGTGCACAGTACTGATTTCAACTCAGGGAATTTCAACACAGGGAGATTTCCATCAGGGCTCTGTAGCTCCGCTTTGCATTTGTCAGCTCTATGTGGGGATGTGAAATGAAAGATCCATCAAGCGTGGTCGCTCTTGCCTGGAGCGGCAATGCAGACAGTGAGCTGATTTACACAACCGGGTTGTTTTCACATTCCAGCTTTCCTCTGGGTGCCATGCCAATACCAGTTGAAAATACTAATCTTTCCTCTTTTTGGCCTTACTTGCAATGCATTCTTGGTATTGAACTGATCCTATGAGACCATGTCCCAGAGGAGGTGGGGGACTCTAAACATCTCTAGAGGGCATAGTCTAAGAACATTGTGGCCACGGGTGCATAGGTGGCAGATTCTAGTTGGGTTCGAAACCTGCTTAAAGAGGTTTAGGGTAACCAGTGCCTCATTATCACATCCCCTTGCCAAATCCTTGGTGAGGTGGACCACTGTTCCATCCCCACACCACCCGGAGGCTCCATCATCACATTACGGGCAGTTGCACCTGGTCCTGCTTTGCCAACCCACCTTCGATTCCAAAGGCCGGGCAGAGGACTTTGTCACATTGTGCTACTTTTGCATGTGTGTCTACATAGTGTGTTTGCCTATACACACAGACCCAAACCTCACACTTTTTCCTGGCACACCACCACCACTGCCTTTCAGGCATGTGTGGCTTTGTCAACACATGTGGACATGCATCTGACCCAACAACTGTTGCAGGCGATTCCAATAATATTGGTCCCATCCCATGAGAGGGCCATGACAGGTTCTCAAATTAATGACAGAGAAATATCCACGGCCGGGTTCCAGATTACCCATTTACTATAGCACTGAGTTCTATTACGTACTAGTGGCATTGCAAGCCCAGATTTCATTATGCCTAGTTAGCACAACAGTGCCATATTAGGAAATGCAAAACAAGCACAGCAGTGCCATAACACATTAAGCCTGCTCAGCACACAAGTGCCATGTATGACTGGTTAGCACTGCAGTGCTAGACCCGTTCTTTCTCACTTAGCAGAGCAGTGCAAGATTCCGTTGTACACAGGGTGCATACCCTGGCTGATTCCAATATAGCCTGTTCGTGTCAGGTTCCACTTTGCACAGCTAGTGCAGTAAGGCTGGTTTCCAATATTATTCTGTAATAAAGAACTCTAGGGTTAGCATAATATGGGCGGAATCCACTATGCCCAGTTAGCACAGAAAGGCCACATTCTATCACGCCTAGTTAGAACAGCAGTGACGATTCCATTATGCCTGGGTGGCACAGATGTGACAGATTCCAATACGACCAGTTACCGCAGTAAGGGCAGGTGTCATTATGCACAGGAGCACAGTTAACACAGTAACGCTTAATTACATTTTCCATAATAAGTCGAGATTCCTATATGCTCAGTTCATTAGCACTGTAATTACAGATTCCATTGACCCTCTTAGCACAGTACTGCCAGAATCCATCATGCTCAGTTGGCATAGGCGACAGGATATAATTATTCCCAGTAAATACAGCCAGGACAGTTCCCAAAGTAATGAATCATGAAAGGCACTTCTTGCTCAATGCTTTGTTAGATGGTGCTGGGAAACTAACCCCGCTTGAGCTTCCCAGTAATTAAGGCCACCCACCGTGGCTCAATTTAATGTGAAGAGAATACTGTTTATCTCCTTACCATTCTATTTGTATTGACTTTTTCTGTTTTTGCACACAGTTAAATGTGCACATGAATTGTGACATGCATGCAGCAGACTTCTTCGGACTTAGAATACTGCGCCTGAGATGGGACATTTGTACACACTACTCTCTTTTTATTGGTTGAATCGACTGCCTCGCGAACACATTGCACCACTATTTTGGGGCCAATTTATCTCTGATGCACAGTGCAGGCCACAGCTTTCCGAGAACCTGATGACCACTTCACTATAAGGTGGCATTTTGTCAGTGAATGCGGCCACAACAAACACAGTGCAAAGATGGTTAATGTGCGAGTTAGGTGGTCTTTCAATCGCATAGGATTTCAGTCACTCGCGGCTCGCTGTAACATCAGTGAACACATGGTCGAGCAAAGGGTGTGTCTCTCCTTAATAGATTGCATCCAGGGTTCAAACCCATTGAACATCACATAAGCTGAGTGAATGCCTCATCAACTGAGTGACCCCTTAAACAACAGTGTCCCAGGATTGAATCCGCTCAACCCCATATTGGCTACAGTATATGTTTAGTTTTATATGTGAAAGGGTAAACAAAAACAACAACAAAAGGCATGGACAATTTAAAAAAGGCTGGCACGTCAAATGAATTGATGACATTTCAAACATGGCTGAACACTAGAAATCCCAACATTCAGTTCACCATGCAATACAGCAATCTAGAGGTCAATTTCTTAGACCTCAAAATCCAACACAACGATGGAACTCTGAAATGCAATCTCTTCAGAAAACCTAGTGATAGGAATACCCTCCTACACTTTCTTAGCGATCACCCTAAACATACACGTCAAAACCTCCCTTTCGGCCAATAGCTCAGCATCAGGAGGAACTGTACAGAGATCCGAGATTTTTTCGAACATGCCTCCGACCTGGATAACAGGCTCACAGAAAGAGACTATCCTCGTCACATCATCTCACGATCTAAAAAACAAGCAAGGTTTTACAACAGAGAAGCCATGCTGACCGGAGACAGTATGGAACATATGACAGGAATCCAGAACTATCTGTGTCATTATGTACGGGTTACACACTCCCCAAATTTGTGAAATGCTATCTAAACACGGGGCCCTCACAAGACTGAGTCTACCTGACGAACCCATTGCCCCGCATTGCTTGCAAACGGGCAAAGAATTTGAGAGACCATCTAGTCCACTCCAAATTTGTACCACCGGCACCCAGACTTGGTCTCTGGAATCTCAGAACCACTGTGGGCCATTTCCCATGTGGGAACTGCACCGCATGCAGACTTACTAAAAAAATCAAAGAATTTACCATCGGAGATCGAGTGTGGACACTGGGCAATCACACAAATTGCAAAACCAAGCAAGCCATTTATGTAATAGAATGCCCATCTGGCTTGCGATATGTGGGTCAAACCTTCAGACCCATACACGTGAGAATCTGTGAACACAGCTCAAGAATCAGATGTAAAAACTTGGGTGCCCCTCTGGTAAACCACTACATTGAAGCCACCATACTGTAAATGACCTACTATGGTCGATCATAGACACTGTAAGCAACTCAGCTAACATCACCAGGTGCCTACTAATTAAAGAAGCCCGTTGGATCCACAGGATGGATACCTTCAATAATGGACTCAATGAAGAATTTCTACTTCCTATTTAAAATACTTAGCAATGTGCCATCTGCGCTTCCTCCTGTCTGACCCTGATCAGAGTCAGATCCAGCAACCACAACAACTCGAGTGCTGAACTCCCCCAGTGGTATTGCACCCATAATGGTTGTATCTACCACCAGTCCCTCGGACCCGCAATTAACTTTTCACAACAGGTCCGCTCAACAAGATGGGCAACCCACTCAATGCTGCAACGTGTCCATACCCCGTATGGGTACCATTCTAACCACTCACTAGACCAGTATATTGAGTCTGCTCTGAGACTAAGCCTCACTATACCATGTGCAACGTTTGCTCATGCACACCACCGAATGAACTTTCATCCCCACAGCCTTATGCTAGGTACTCCGGCGCCGGCCTAACTGACAATTTTTAAATAATTCCCCCCCCCCCCTGACCTGGCAAGTCTCAACCTGCAAGTTGCTACGACAATAGCTCTGCGTCCCTCGACCAGATGACTCATGCACATGCACAGACCAGGGTACACTAATCGCTATACTATATGCGCACCATTATCTAATTCCAAACTGTTCGATTTCACTAACAGAGCGTACCACCTCAGCCGCCCCGTGCCCATATGCCCACTCCATTCAGCATTTGAATGTCATCCCCGATTCTGCACGAAGCCATTACGTTACTGTTCAGTGGCTCCTCCCGAGCCTCAACAAGCAACGCAGAGGTTTCCCTGGCAACCGATCAAGCCATTCTCGATATGGACCAATCTGCGCATGCTCCTACTTCAGAATCTTCCTTTACTCGTTCAGTGAGGACGTGTGCCTACACCAGCCACTGCTCCCGTATCTGTCCCTTAGCATCACTGCATGACTTAAAAGTGAGTCTCTTTCTGGGTTTGTGGAATGCCCACATTTCTCTCAGCTATCAAATGGACTGATTCGTTCTGTTTTGCTTTCTCCCCAGCTCTTGGGAAGATTAATTACGAGGTGTTTCTGCACATACCCTCATGCACACTGAACTCACAACAGTACTACCTTAATTGTGTAGCCTCTTCTTCCCTTTTCGTTTGAGTTCCACTCCATGGACTGAGAATTCTTTCTAAGGTATGAACCCAGAAGTCACATTTCTAGCATTCAGAGAAATCTCTTAAATACCTCCTGTTCCCAACTTCAGACAAAACTTGTTTTTCACACCCTCTGAGTGCCAGCCATAGTATCTGTTCCCAGTTGCCAATTATAAACTGACCAATGGCACCCTCTTTAATTCCACAGGCAGCCGTGCTCATCACCTGCCTCTGAATCCCCCCAGGGTCGAGTAACACACCCCAGGAATCCCCAGCGCAAGCCCCAAGAGTAAATTTCCTAGCCGCCCCTTGCTACCTAGCAGACTCAGATATATTAGTCTCAATGATTAACTCGAACTGTTGATTTCTTCTTCTCCCCACATCAGAGAGACTCCTGCAGCCTTAAACAAACACACATAAATACCAGCAAGGCCACTCCATAGGAACCCTGTGATTCCGGAAACAAGGCCACACCTCTCATATGCCCCTGTTTGAATCTCAGGGTAAGTATAGAGGTGACCTTCTTTGTAAATGTACTTCGTAGCATATGTTCAGACTGTTATACCAGGAGAAAGTAATTACAGGTGTGTCCTCCATGTACTATTGACACATCCCTGCATCTTTTTCTCTCTGCCTCCCCCTCCCTCCCTCTCCCATTTTCTTAGGAGACTGTGGAAGGCTGAACCTTGATGCCACCAATTCCGGCCAGCCGAAACGTGCTACAGCACTTCACTTAACCACATCTTTTCTCTTTTACTTCTTTTCAAACAGCTTGTGGTTACTACTTCAGGAAGCCTTGTCTATATCAGTTCTTTGCAACATTGGCAAACACGTTGGCAGATTTGGCAAGTTAACAAAACCAGACATGATCAGATTCTGATCATGCACAAACACACAACTATTATATCCACATATGCAACTAGTTAGATGATTCAATTCTAACCGATGTGTGTCATTGTTAGTTCATATAACCTGTGGATAAAAATGGCTAATTATTTTTGAATTTCTTTGTACTTTTTCATCACAATTATTTCATGCGACTATCTAAATGTTGTTTTTTTGTGCAACAATGTTCCTATTTGTTATTAATTGTTCCCAACTATTTATTTGTTGTATATATATAAATCTTTGAAATAATTTGTGCTGGCAATTAAATTAGATACTTTGAAGACACACCTGTACATTTTTCTTTCTCCTTCTTGATGACTCGTTTGAGCATTGAAACTGGTCTTCTCTAAACTACTATGACTAACACCTCCAAATAGTTTGGTGTTTATATTTGGATTTCTCTTCTACTGTTTGAATAGAACATTTCGAGCAGACACACACATACAGGAATGCACATTGTGATCATTGTCATTATTGTAAACATGGTTTATAATTGTGAACCATTTACCTTGAGTGGATTTACGGGATTTCTAGAAAGAACACACTTGCTCATGATAGGCCCCTTACCTACTTAAGAGTACCTGTGAACTGTCATACACCACTATGGGCACGGAGCTGACAAACTATGCCCATGGGTGCACACATCAGGTGGGTCCACACATGACACCTATAGTAGTCTTACCAGTTTCTAATGGGTCCCCCATTTGGGAAGGATTTCCCAGGGACAGAAAGCTGAGACCGCCCTCTACCTCCTATCTAACTTTTACCGCATTAAAACAGCTCTGTTTGTTTAATTATGACACCACAAATGTCCCTTATAAATAGAGAGAGACAAGTGTCCAAGCAACTTCACAGCCTAAATGATAAGCATGAAGCCCATGGATACATAAATAAATATTAACACATCTACAAAGGTCACCATACACTTACGTGGCCAAAGTTTTGTGCATGTGCACTACGGTTTTCATCTAGGGGCACATGTTAGAGATATATTTGTGTGGCATTTTTGGTTGGTGGTATTTTTGGTTGGTGCAGGCATATCAGAAAAGGCTGGCAGTCTCTGGCACTCCTATCTATGGTTGACCCTGAAGGCGTGCGACAAGTGCTGACAGGCGGGCTGAGGAAAAGATTTTGTGGGCTCCTTCCAAGCTCAGAGGAGAATAGAGACCGAGGAAGAGAGTCTCCCGTGCGGGCGTTATCCTGTCCACAGTGAAACTCAGCAGTCTGGGGCACACATAATTAAGATTCATTCTTGGTGAGTATCTGGTTAATTGAGTTACGTGTAGCTTTAAAATCACAAGTGTAGATGTCAATTTTGGATGGAATCTACATATCAGGCATCCCAAAGTCTGTTCCCTCCTCAGTATACTGAAGTGAAGTCTATTTCCCAATGCAGAATTAATTGCCAAAAAATAATGATTGCAAAGAATAGAAGTTATTGCTTTCTGAGCTAAGTGTCTCAAGGGATCAGCGCCTGGGCTGTGAGAGGGTAAAACCTGTGCTAAATATTACTGCTAGAATTGCAAATGCACTGTATTATGCTAACAGAGTGTGAAGTTAGCATGGGCAAGTGAAAAAAGCACAAATCTTTTTCATGCATTAACTGTGCTGTTTTATTTTATTTATGAATCTCAATTACTTATAAATTGTTTGTAAAAGAAACAAGTCAACTCTGGTATGTATTTATGTGCCCTGGTTTCTTGTGTTATCAGGCAGAGGTGAAGTGGTAATTGCATTTGACCGTAGGTGGTATTTCACTGTATCACGAGGTAAAAATGCAAAGAAAAGACAGTCACTGTAAATTGTGTTCTTCTAAGAGGCTATGAATGAATGTTAATATTTTGTTTATATGGTAAATGTATTCTGCGATACTGCCTAAAGGGCATAATGTGGTATTGTAAATAAAATTCTGCAAGGGCATAAATCCCCATTAGAGTGTACTGAGTCCAATCTTTGCTTACTGTTAGTGACCGCGGTATAAGAACAGTTATTAGGCGGTACTCTGAAGTTAGGCTCACCATGATACCACAAAATACCAAAGATACCACCAACCAAAATGTTAGGTAAGATTTCCACAGAGCTGGTAAATCTCCTTTCCTGGTTCAACACCAGACCTTTTTGCTTTTCTAGTGGTGTCAGTCTAGAAAAATGTATACCTCTCATATTTGACGGCAAACGTATGTTGTTGGCCGTGGGCCAAACGTCTCATGCAGGATATGACAGACATATAGGTTTCCGAGTTTGCCAATGAACGACCATTTTGATGTAACAAGGATCGCCATTTGGTTTTCTAACCATTGCTCATTGCTTTCTGTTCTTATTGCTTCGCAGCACATTTTATGCTTAGACTGCTCGACTGTAAAACATTGTTGTCTGAACGTGAAAGGACAAGGCCGCAGGGCCGCAAGGATAACAAGAGTTTGTTGAAACACAACATAGGCAGCGCCAGGAAGGAATGCTTGGCTCCCTCCCGAATGTAGCCTTGAAGCAGGGCTGCAGGGCATTTAATCATTTCACAGCTTCCAGCCAGTCTCATTATATGGTAGAATATGTTAGAATAAAGCAGCTAAAGGCTTGAATTATGCTCTTCTTACGGCCCCCCTTTACTGAGCCCTGTAGAGCGTGTCGGCTCCCAGGACACGAATTGCTCCTCATAGATAGCAAGGTCTGGAATGTGACTCTTCCCCCGTATGTAGCTCGCTTCCAAGAACAGAAGCACTGTGTTCTGTTCAACAACTGAAAGATGCCTCTGCACTTGCAAATTGCATATTGTTACTAGAATAGATATTTGAAGGTGTCATAATTGTCGAAAGTGTCCATCATCACACCGAGTTCAAAGAAACCCAATAAAGGGGGGTGTTAAACATGTCATAGCTGATAGTATGATATGCATTTTGTATATATGTAACTGATGTATGTAATTCACTCTCTTGCGTCCCTTGAGGTCTAGAGATACACGTCGCGGGGCGTGAGACCGAGTTGGCCAACTGAGACTATTTGCTTTGCAATAAACCCTAGCTTTGGGAATACAACCTCATGTCTGGCGTATCTATCGTGTATGGTGACTTGCCTTGTTTCCATAGACGTAAGGGACCCCTAGGGGCCCCTTTCAAGATGTCGCCCGAATAGGGACCCTCCCCCACTTGTTCCATCGCATACGTTGTAATTGAGTCAAGGCAGAGAACGGCGAAGACGGGACGATCGAGCCGGGATCAAGAGGTGTTCGGGGCACCCTGTAGAAGTGATGAGAGATTCTTTTGCAGATCTTCACACATCTGATCCCTGATCGACGTGCCTGGCTAGAGAACAAGGAGGCGAGGGTCCCGAAACGAGGCAGAAGCCAAGAAACGCAGACACAACGTCATTAGTTGCGTCAGTATACAGACGACTTGTGTCCGAAAGGAAAAATTGATTTATCAGGTGAGTCATTCCCCGATTCAAAGTAATCCTGATATTGGTAGAGAGTTGATTTTGCAAAGTCAAACGCCCTAGGTAAGGTTGATTAACCAGGGGGAAGGTTGAAACATGCCTGGGGTATTGTCCACCCTAGCAGGGTTTTTCTGCTGTGGTAGACAATCTTTGGAAGACGGCCAAATTGCACCACCTGGGGGAACGCCGGCATATGAGATGTATGTGAAGTATGGAGTGTGTGCAATAACATTCTGTGAGACTTGGCATAGGCAAACCAGAAAGCAACAAGATCATCAGTGGCCGATTAATGGTAGTTTTGAGATAGCGAGAATAGATAACTTGGAAAGGGTGTTGATAAGAAAGAAAGCGCGTCCTGCAGCATTTGATATCGTTAAGGACTGGAGAAGGGAAGCAATGCTCCGATTTAGAAGTAGAGCGAAGCATGCGCTCAGGCATAAATCGAAAGGTAAAGTAGTGGAAGAAAAGGAAGAGGAGGAGTGGACTGAGAGTCTAAGGTGGTCAGGTAGACGTGACCAGTTGAATATAGAAAAAATATACCCACAACGAGAATTGCACATAAGGAGGAATTGATAGAAAACATATTGACCCATACAATACAAGGCCCAAGATCAGAAGCGAGGCCAAATACGTCAGTAACTAGTGCCCAAACCCCACCCGAAGCCCAAACTCTCCCTTCTGTAGCTCAAGCCCTCCCACAGCCACAGAACGCGCACGTAACACTTCCTATTAGCCAACCAGGCCCACAGCAGACACTCCCTGTTCCCATTGTCCCATCCGCACTTCCCGCCTTAGATACAGACTCGGTACCGTCCGTCCCTCCCGGGGTTGAAGTTGAAACCACGGGGGCGAGAGGCGGGACTGAACAACGTGGATGAACGAGGGTAACTCGCAGTGGGATCAGCAAAGAAAGGATGGTGGAATTGCAGCAACAGGCAGAGATGTATACAGACGGGAATGATGGGACGGCAACATTGGCTTCGATATATGACTTCCGAAGAAGCAACGAAAGACAGGTAGTGCTGGAATGCATGGGTAAATATCTGGTGGAGAGATGGAAACAGTTAATTGGGAAATTACCACCGCAGCGATTGTTAGATTTGAATGCATTAGCAGGCTGTAGGGAGAAGGATGAAGAAGTGAGAGAACATGTATATGGACTTTTTGAACTTAAAGATGAATTAGATAATGATTATGCCGAAATGTTTACTGCACCTGGGTACAGGGGTAAGGATATCGGGAGACATAGGAAGGAAGCTGTAGAGCCGTATATACAACAACGACATTCAATGTCGTCAGTGCAGAGGGGTGACAAGTTGAAAGTATGTATACGAAAAGCGTTTAGATGGATGTCGGATCCCAGTATCCCCACAACGGAGTTACATGAGATATTTGATGAATATTCCATGCCCATGAAAAGAAAAGCACTGCAGTCGATGGCTGAACATTTACTAGACAAAGATATAAAAAACGGTAAGGCCAGCCCACCCGAAATAATGGCAGTATATAAGAGAGCACTAGAGCGAGGGACAGGAGAAACAGCCCTATCGCTTGATCTAGGAATATTGTTACACATGAGAGAAGGGGGAGGGACAGTAAGTGGGGCATTTCCTATGAGAGAGGTCCCACCTACCTTTGTGCCCAAAGTAGAGGTTCCCGCAGTGGGCAACGTAGCGGCTCAGGTAACACCAGCCCATTATACTGCCCAATATGTGCATGTCCCCTTTTCCAGACAGGAGGTGAACAACATAAAACAGACGATTCCTGATATAAGAAAGAATCCTGCAGGGTTTTACAAGGAAGTAGAGTCCTGCCTGCAATCATCCGTGCTTACAATGGGTAACATAGACCTAATATTCCCAGTGATCATGCCAACAGACATATGGAAGCAAATAAGAAAGGTGGATGATATAACGACCTTTGGCACCACATGGGCGGACTTGATAATAGAAGACAGGAATAAAGCGGTTGGAGGAACACCGGGACCGAACCTGGTAGCATTACCAGCACGCATAGTACAGAAATTAAAAGAAATTGTCCCAGAGAAAAGAATTCAATGGGACAAATTGACTGCATGTGTACAAGACAAGTAAGAGTTAGCTACAGATTATTTTAACAGGTTTGAAGAAGTATTTACAGACTTCAGTGGGCAGGATGTGAGCTCGGAAGTGGAAAAGAGGATATTTGTTGACAAATATGTGAGGGGTTAAAACTTCCAATCCAGAACCTAATAATGACATCAGAGAGTGCATGGCAAGCAAAAACGCTGGGCGAAGTATTACACATGGCCCAATATTATGAGAACAGAGTGACTGCGGAGAAAGAAAAAGAGGAGAAGGATAGGGTAAATCTGAAAACACGGGTACTACTGCAGCAAATAGTAGGACATAATAGAGGGAGAGGGAATGCACAAGGAAGGAGTAATTCGAATATGCATGGGGGACCAGTGGGACCAAATCAGTGTGCGTATTGTAAGGAGGAAGGACACTGGCGAGCTCAATGTCCACATCTGCAGAATAGAAATGGGTCCGGTCAGAGGAGACAGCATAGAGGGCACCAAGGAGCGAATGGACCAAATAGGAATAGTATGCAGCAGCACCACAATAATGGAGGTAATCAAAACCAAGCCCAAAACCAAAGTGCCCCTAACCAGAGACCGGGACAGCAAAACCAACAGTATGGAAACCAGGGTGGGGGAAATAGAGGGAAGAGTGGGAACGTGTTCGATACACAGCCAAACACGTATTACAATAACAGTAATGATTACACATCGGTCAATGTGTTATTTCCCCAATAGGACAGCCCAGGACAGGGGTCTGAACCAGTGTCTATTCCCGTGAATCAGAGAGGACCCTGCATAGAAATGAGAGTCGGGAATGAGGAGCACCGCTTTCTTGTAGATACAGGAGCGCAAAAGTGTTCAATAGACCATCACTTGGTTCCGGATATACCACTGTCAGGGCAAAAGAATGTTTTCGTAGGGTTTGCAGGTACACCAGTCATAAACCCAGTGTCCCAACCAGTCCCAGTTACTATAGGACCATTCACTGAACATTGTCCTTTCCTTTTAACAGAAAATTGTGGGGAGAACCTGTTGGGATTAAATTTGTTGAAAAAATTAGGTTCCGTTATACATTGCATGGCAGATGGGGTGTTCCTAACGATTTGGCCACAGAATGCCCCTGTGTCAGAATTCATGTCTGAAACTTTACCAGGAGAACTAAGTAAAGTGCCAACCTGTATATGGGCAATGCATGACAACGATGTAGGATAGAGCCAGTAAAGATCATTTTGAAAGAGGGTGTTACACTACCGCGAATTCCCCAATACAGAATTTCAGCTGAAAAAGGATTGAAGAGTATTGTTACAGATTTGGTGAAATTAGGGGTGATTGAAGAAATTACAGGCAGTACATGCAACAGCCCGATTCTTCCAGTTTATAAAAAAGAATGCAATGAAGTACCATGCCGTTTCATAATTGATTTGCACGCGCTAAACAAAGTAGTAGATCCACAATTTCCTTTAGTGCCAGATGTCACTACAATATTGACAATGATACCTGTTTCAGCAGAATACTTTAGTGTAGTTGATCTAAAAAATGCGTTCTTTAGCATTCCGGTGGACAAGGACAGCAGATATTTGTTCGCGTTCACATTAGGAGGACGATCATTTACATTCACGCGGATTCCGCAAGGTTACACGGAAAGTCCGAGTATTTACAGTAGAGCATTGAAAGAGCAGCTAGACATGCTAGAATTACCAGTGGGTTGCGTACTCTTGCCAACCTGTATATGGGCAATGCATGACAGCGATGTAGGATGCTTGAAAATAGAGCCAGTAAAGATCATTTTGAAAGGGGGTGTTACACTACCGCGAATTCCCCAATACAGAATTTCGGCTGAAAAAGGATTGAAAAGTATTGTTACAGATTTGGTGAAATTAGGGGTGATTGAAGAAATTACAGGCAGTACATGCAACAGCCCGATTCTTCCAGTTTATAAAAAAGAATGCAATGAAGTACCATACCGTTTCATAATTGATTTGCGCGCGCTAAACAAAGTAGTAGATCCACAATTTCCTTTAGTGCCAGATGTCACTACAATATTGACAATGATACCTGTTTCAGCAGAATACTTTAGTGTAGTTGATCTAAAAAATGCGTTCTTTAGCATTCCGGTGGACAAGGACAGCAGATATTTGTTCGCGTTCACATTAGGAGGACGATCATTTACATTCACGCGGATTCCGCAAGGTTACACGGAAAGTCCGAGTATTTACAGTAGAGCATTGAAAGAGCAGCTAGACATGCTAGAATTACCAGTGGGTTGCGTACTCTTGCAATACAAAGACGATCTATTATTAGCTGCTGACACAGAGGAGATTTGTAAAGAAAGCACTGTATTACTACTGTCACACCTAGCGGCACATGGCCATAAAGCTAGTTTGAAGAAATTTCAATATAATCGAAAGGAGGTAGCTTATTTGGGCTACCTACTTTCGAAAGAAGGGAGAAGGCTAACGCCAGAACGCATAGAAAGTATTTCTTGTATGCCTATTCCAAAGACACAGAAAGGAGTCAGAGCCATAATAGGTATGGCTTCATATTGCCGACAATGGATCAGTAATTTTGCGTTAATTGTGAAACCGATGGTGAATTTGACTAGAAAGGATGCGGTTATGCCTCTTCAGTGGGATGAGGAATGTCAGAGAGCATTTGATCAATTGAAAACTGCTTTATGTTCTGCTCCAGTTTTGGGCACACCAAATTATGAAAAGGTTTTTAGACTGTTTGTGTGTGAAAGTGAAGGATGTGCATTGGCGGTTTTGACACAGGAACAAGGTGGAAGAAATAGGCCATGCGGCTATTTTTCTTCTGCGCTGGACCCTGTGCGCGCGCACTACTACGATGTTTGCAATCTGTCACCGCAGCTGCTGCGTCAGTGAAACAAACGGAAGGGATGGTATTGGGGCATACTTTAATTCTGATGGTGCCACATGCCATAGACGTTCTATTAAATAGAACACAGACGCAACACTTCACCTCTGCTAGATTGACAAGATATGAGATTATCTTGTTCGCGCTCCATATCCAAATTATGAGGTGTAGCACTTTGAATCCTGCAGAATTAATGCCACTACCCATAAAAGAAATTGGTGAGAATGAATCACCCCCCCATGATTGCTTAATGGTCACTGAGGAAGAAACCAAGGGGAGAGTTGATTTAAGTGATACCCCACAGAAAGAGCCAGATGGAGAGTTATTTTGTGACAGCTCTTGTTTTAAATTACCTGATGGCACGACAACTGCCGCCTAAGCTATCACTACCCTAGAGAGCGTTGTAGAAAGCAAAAGAATCCCCTACAACTCGGCACAAGCCGCAGAGATAATAGCATTGATCAGAGCCTGCGAGATTTCTGAAAATTTGAATGTGAAAATATAAACTGATAGTCAGTATGATTTTGGGGTGGTTCACAACTTTGGTCGACTCTGGGCTGAGAGAGGGTTTTTGACATCACATGGCGCCAGAATTCAACATGGCCCTTTGATTGTATGATTGCTGTCTGCACTCACGTTTCCAAAGCGCCTAGCAATAGTGAAATGCGAGGCACACAAAAAGGTAACATGCAAAGTAGGAGAGGGAAACGCGTTTGCAGACAGAATTGCGAAACAAACTGCCACTGATTTAAATACCAAAATGATGACGTTCAGACTGAGGAAGTACCCTGTATGATAGAAAATGGAGTTGCCACTGTCAAAGAAATGCAGGCCGAAGCTACGGCCGATGAAATACAAGGGTGGGCAGAGGGCTCTGCTGAGTTAGATCTGGAGGGTTATTGGGTGGACAAGGGAACTAGAAACTGGATGTTGCCAAATTCGTATGTGACTGCAATGGTCACAATGGCCCACAGCCCTACTCACATCTGTGAGAAAAAGATAATACAGCACCTTTCTACAGTATGGCAGAATGTAAACATAAAGAAGAATGCAGAGAGGTTGGTACAGAACTGTATCATGTGTTTACAACACAATGTAGGAAAGGGAACAATGACTCCAATAGGCAGTTTTGGGCCGCCCTCTATGCCTTTTGAGGTAATCCATTTTGATTTCATAGAGATGGAGGGATGCCAAAATTTGAAATATGTCTTAGTGGTGATCTGTGCATTCAGCAAGTGGGTGGAGGCATATCCCTTAGAAGACTGCACAGCAATGAGCACGGCAAAAGTAATGCTTAAAGAATATTTTTCCCGTTTTGGCTTGCCCCATGTCCTATGGTCAGATAATGGCCCACATTTTGTGGGTGCAGTAGTGTTACAGATATGTGCGGGTCTTCAGATTGAGAAGAGATTCCATAGTTCAAGGCATCTGAGTTCGGCCGGTCTTGTGGAGAGGCACAACGGGATTCTCAAGTCAAAAATAAGCAAGATATGTGCAGGAAGCAAGTTGAGTTGGGTGGATGCAATACCAATAGCGCTACTATGCATGCGTATGTCTGTACAGGCTAAAAATGGGCTCTCCCCGTACGAAATCGTAATGGGGAGGCCGGCAAATGTTTGGTGCGCACCTCAGCCAAAACGACTTAGAGAGGTAGAACATCCTGTGCTTAGTACTTATTGTGGCCTTTTAATGCAGAAATTGTGTTTGATTCATCAGCAGGTGCAGGAGGCTTTACCAGTGAGATACACTGGTCCGGGGCACGCGCTGGAGCCAGGAGACTGGGTGCTGCTTAAAATCTTTGAAAGAAAGTCATCGTTAGCACCCAGGTGGCGCGGCCCCTATCAAGTACTCTTGGCAACGCAGACGGCGATACGGGTGGATGGACGGAAGTCGTGGATCCATGCCACCCATGCCAAAAAGATTCCAACTTCACTGAAAGACTTGCCTGACCCAGACGACCGGGAAGAGACAGCGGTCCTAGAAACAAAAGACACTGTTGCCAGTTAGCAGCCACCAAATCTGCCCATGCGAGAAGTGAAACTCGAAACAAAGCCTGAGACGATTGCCAAAAAGGGGGAAGGGCAAAGGGTGCCCCAACGTTGCCCAGCAGAATCTACATCACTGTTGGCCGACACGAAATCTGACTTGCAAATACCGGCAGACACTAAACATGTACCCCTTCGGCGCCCACCAGCACTTGCCAGCATGCCAAAGACCAAATCTGCATCACTGGCGCGGCACACACCAGCACCTGCAGTAGCGCCACAGGCTGACTTTGAGCCTGGATCTGGAAGTGCACCGGCACTCTTCACGGATCACACAATACCAGGAGTGAGGCGGTATAATTTGCGGCCTCGAAAGACAAAGTGATCCACAGTTCTTTGGTGTTTATGTCAACCTCTGGTTCTGCTCATGGACGGAGAAGGAACTAGAGGTGTAGAGGAGAGAAGCGTGAGAATTGTGGAAGTCGGACAATTCAAGACTCGCGGCTCCTCGGTGAGATCATAAAAAGTACATGTGTCTGGAACCAGAGCGGACAAGCTGGGCGCACATGGTACTAAGGCAATAGATAACTGATCAAAAGTCCTCTGAGCAGTATGAGAAAGGACAAGTGATCTTGCCTAAAAACAAATAAGCACATCCAGGCTATAAAGGACTGGCAGAACAGAACTGTGACAATTCCGTTGAACTTATTGACATCAGAGCAAGTGCAACGAAGACAGATATCCACGATGAACGAAGAAGAAGGACGATGAGAAACATGTCGGAACTGGTTTCAGCCTCCTCCTGCACCGCTGCTGAGAATGAGTTTATTGTAAAGACTGTAAGCTTAAGAAAGACGCATGGTAAAAAGAATTGTATGCTGCCACTGACAATAATTATGTGCTTTATGAGTGTGGTAGCACCAATAACGACAGCCCTAGTATTATTGTATGTGGAATCGATACACCCTTTGGGAATGTTTTTACCAATAGTTAATATATCCACTACTGAAAGCCCGATTCAGGTGATTACTTATACCTTGTCCCCAATGGAAGAAAGACACAGGGAAGGGTTTGGGAACAATACGTTGTTATTAATTATGAATATGACACATGCAATTCTAAAGAAAACAAATTGCTGGGTATGTGCCCATTTACCGCAGCATGCTGGGAAAGAAATAGGTTGGTATGTACAGCCATTACCATTAAGTTCTGCATGTAGTGCATCTTTAAGTGCAATGTTCTATGGGAAATGGAATAAGAGTAGTACGGGTCAATTAGACAGAACAAACATGAATGAGTTTGAGGAAATAATTACGAGGCCTGTGGGTTGTTCCATATTCCATAAAGCACAAGTGATGACCCCAGAGCCTACAAGGAAAAGTACGCGAAAGATAACACGACAAAATAGACAAGATAGATTGTCCCCACCAGTTAAAACATCTGTGATGACGTTTCGTGTAAGAACAGACGGGAACAAATATGCAGTTCCCCCTTCTTACACGGTGAATTATAACCCAAGAACTGTCCTTTTTGTCTAAAAAAGAAAGGCTCCTATTCAATCGGAACATTTACTGGATGCATGAATACAGTGTATTAAAATGGGAAATAGAACCAGTATATGTGGGAGATCCAGTTTATTTTATATGTGGAGAGAAAGCATATCCTTGGTTGCCCAGAAACTGGGGAGGTACATGCTACCTAGGTCTATTGTTCCCAGGAGTGTTCCTCTTAGAAACAGCAGACATAGAGGGATCATCACCTGGGATGTGAGAGGGTAAAACCTGTGCTAAATATTACTGCTAGATTGCAAATGCACTGTATTATGCTAACAGAGTGTGAAGTTAGCATGGGCAAGTGAAAAAAGCACAAATCTTTTTCATGCGTTAACTGTGCTGTTTTATTTTATTTATTAATCTCAATTACTTGTAAAAGAAACAAGTCAACTCTGGTATGTATTTATGTGCCCTGGTTTCTTGTGTTATCAGGCAGAGGTGAAGTGGTAATTGCATTTGACCATAGGTGGCATTTCACTGTATCACGAGGTAAAAATGCAAAGAAAAGACAGTCACTGTAAATTGTGTTCTTCTAAGAGGCTATGAATGAATGTTAATATTTTGTTTATATGGTAAATGTATTCTGCGATACTGCCTAAAGGGCATAATGTGGTATTGTAAATAAAATTCTGCAAGGGCATAAATCCCCATTAGAGTGTACTGAGTCCAATCTTTGCTTACCGTTAGTGACCGCGGTATAAGAACAATTATTAGGCGGTACTCTGAAGTTAGGCTCACCATGATACCACAAAATACCAAAGATACCACCAACCAAAATGTTAGGTAAGATTTCCACAGAGCTGGTAAATCTTCCTTTCCTGGTTTTGCTAAAGTCACCCCGAGTGGGACGGGTATGCCCAGACGTGGGTCCTGTGCCTGCTGGGCCCAGAGACCCAAGCTACTTCTCACTGATGAGGCCCAACAAGGCCGAAACATGTTTGGGGATGCTTGTGGTCTCGTGCAGAAGGGATGTGACCTAGCAGTTCAGGCTGGACTGCCCCTTTTAGGGTGGGACCAAGCCTGATTTGCATATGGTTTTTCTCCTTCTGTAATCTCTTGGCAGGCGAAGAACGATGGTCTGGAGGGTTGCCCAGAGCTTTGCCTATGGTTATGATTAATTCAAAACCTTCCAGCCATCACCCTTCTGTTTTGCTAAAGTCACCCCGAGTGGGACGGGTATGCCCAGACGTGGGTCCCGAGTCTGCCGGGCCTAGAGACCCAAGCTACTCCTCACAGATGACGCCCAACAAGGCTGAAACATGTCTGGGGATGCTTGTGGTCTCGTGCAGAAGGGATGTGACCTAGCAGTTCGGGCTGGACTGCCCCTTTTGGGGTAGGACTAAGCCTCATTTGCATATGGTTTTTCCCCTTCTGTAATGGCTTGGCAGGCTGAAAAACGATGGTCTGGAGGGTTGCCCAGAGCTTTGCCCGTGGTTATGATTAATTCAAAACCTTCCAGCCACCACCCTTCTGTTTTGCTAAAGTCACCCCGAGTGGGACGGGTATGCCGAGACGTGGGTCCCATGCCTGCTGGGCCTAGAGACCCAAGCTACTCCTCAGAGATGAGGCCCAACAAGGCCGAAACATGTTTGGGGATGCCTGTGGTCTCGTGCAGAAGGGATGTGACCTAGCAGTTCGGGCTGGAATGCCCCTTTTGGGGTGGGACCGAGCCTGATTTGCATATGGTTTTTCCCCTTCTGTAATGGCTTGGCGGGCGAAGAACGATGGTCTGGAAGGTTGCCCAGAGCAACGCCAGTGGTTAAGATTCAGTCTAAACCTTCCAGCCATCACCTCTTTGTTTTTGCTTTATCACCCTGAGTGGGATGGGTATGCCCAGACATGGGTCCCGTGCCTGCTGGACCTAGAGACCCAAGCTACTCCTCACTGATGAGGCCCAACAAGGCCAGAACATGCTTGTGGATGCTTGTGGTCTCGTGCAGAAGGGATGTGTCCTAGCAGTTCAGGCTGGACTGCCCCTTTTGGGGTGGGACCAAGCCTGATTTGCATATGGTTTTTCCCCTTCTGTAATGGCTTGGCAGGCGAATAATGATGGTCTGGAAGGTTGCCCAGAGCATTGCCAGTGTTTAAGATTCAGTCTAAACCTTCCAGCCATCACCTCTTTGTTTTTGCTTTGTCACCCTGAGTTGGACGGGTATGCCCAGACGTTGGTCCCGTGCCTGCTGGGCCTAGAGACCCAAGCTACTCCTCACTAATGAGGCCCAACAAGGCTAAAACATGTTTGGGGATGCTTATGGTCTTGTGCAGAAGGGATGTGACCTAGCAGTTCGGGCTGGACTGCCCCTTTTGGGGTGGGACCAAGCCTGATTTGCATATGGTTTTTCCCCTTCTGTAATGGCTTGGCAGGCGAAGAACGATGGTCTGGAAGGTTGCCCAGTGCAACTCCAGTGGTTAAGATTCAGTCTAAACCTTCCAGCCATCACCTCTTTGTTTTGGCAAATTGAGTCTCATCTCTCCTCTGACCACACCGGCACCTCATCCTTGCTGTAGGCAATGCATGTATATAAGCATGCGTTAGTGCAACTGCATTGTAGGTATGTATGGGGTTTTTAAATGCAAACCTCTGTGTGTTGTACCTGGGGGAAGCACGCAGGGGGTTACAGGTAGGAAGTGGGCATAGGCAAGGTAGCTGGAATAGGAAGGGTAAACGCAAGTGGGTTTGCATTTGAGGGAGAGAACTAAGGATGAGTGGAGCGATGATTAATGGGCAAGATGTTCTTTTTTAATTAGGTTCTTCAGGTCCTTTCTGAAGTGTCGGCTAGAGGTGTTCATTCTTGCCAGCATTTGTAACAGGGTGCCTTGCAGAAAAATAATGGTTTACTAGTTTATGTTTTTTACCTCTTTTTTTTAACTCTTATTATTATTATTATTGTTATTATTATTATGGTATTTTCTGAGCATGGACCTAGCTTCGAGATGCAAAAGAGCACTTTACAGAGGTAAACAACAGGACTAATGCGTAAAGGAGCACTTTTCAGAGGTAATAACAGAACTGATGTACAGTAGGCATAGGATACAGAGGGGCACAGAGATGGGGTACAGCTGTACTAGATGGCGGAAGAAGAGGGGCAAGTGGCATCTCTAGAGTCAGGTGACGCGAGGGGCGAAGTGATGGCCTAGGTGTTGCAGAAGAGATATCCACTGAAGAGGTGGGTGTTGAGTTCCTTTCTGATTTGAAGGAGCCAGTCTGATTCTGATGGGGAGGAGGTTCCATAGTCTTGCGGCGTAGTCAGAGAAGGCTTATTTTATGGTCCTTTCCTTTTTGCAACACCGTATTTCAAGTCTGCACGTGTCCTAGCTTCTGGGGCACTATCTGCCGGAGATGATGAGTTTCTCTGCAAGGTAGCTCAGAGACTTGAGGGTGAGTGCCTTAGAGATTATGCAGCAAGACTAGAAGGTGATTCTTGTGTGCAGTGTGAGCCAGTGAAGGTCGATGAGGGAAGGGGTGATGTGGTTTTATCTGCGTAGACCCTTGATGAGGTGTGCGGCCACAAGTAGGACACATCTCAGGGGCACATGGGAGGGCGATGGCAGGCCTTTGAGGAGTGTGTTGTGTCTTGACTTATCCCCTGTCCCTGTGCTGTGTACATGTGAGCTGATGGAATACCTGTGGAATTCTGATGTGTGGAATGTTGATCAGTGCCCCTGAGCGTTCCCTGAATGTCAGTTGAGAGCTGAGTGCCTGAGAGAGTGGGTGCCAGTGGATGTCTCCTATGTCTTCCTAGGCCTATAATACCTAAAGAATTTACCTGTAACCTTGTCTACTTGAACCTGAGAAAAGAGTTACTCACCCCAGCATGTTCTTCCAGAGACTTCTTCTGTAAAGGACACATATTTTCAATGGCGATGAGTTGGCTTGTAGGAGCCTCAAACCCAGAAACTGCTGTCTAAGGGAGCAGCAGAGGAACCTGTAAAAGGAAAGGCAAGGCGTAGGAGCAGTGACATCCAGGAGAAGAGGAGCCATCTACTGCCCCCTCCCCAATTGAGTTCTCCATCAGGAGCAGTTGAGCTGGAGTGGGGGCCAAGTCAGCCCTGGAAGTGGCTGCTGAAGTAGTGTGTGTGCCTGCTGTGGCACCCGGTCTTGCAGTTTGCAGGGAAAGCTGAGTTTGGCCTTCAAGAAGCCACTGCTGGTCCAAGCAGGGCATTCAGTTCTGCAAGGGGCAGCCATCATGGAGTTTTTGTGTGTGGCAAGCTGGCAAGCTAGCCTAGTCGGTCCTGCGAATGGCAGGACAACCAAGGTCGGCTGCCATGACAGCCTCGGAGAGGCATTAAGTAACAGTCATGCAGGGGGCAGGTCACATAAACCTTGGATCTGCAAGTGGTAGACCAGGTAGCCTTCCATTCCTGCAGGTGTCAGGAAAAACAGCGCTGCAGGTGGCAGCCAAGTTCATTCAGCGCTGCATGTGGCAGCCGAGTCAGTTCTGCAAGAGGGAGAAAATCCTCCTGCAGGAGGGAAGGGTGGCACTGTGTGAGACAACATGTGGAGAGATGGCAGCTCAACTAGTGCAACGTTGGGAGCGTGATGTGCTCACCTGCTCTTTGGTGTTCTCCAAGGGGCCGAGTGACTCCAGAGCTCCGTTCCGGGATGGGTCCTGGTTGGAAGTGGTGATGTCAACGAAAGTTTCAAGATTGAGCGTTCGCAAGCAACTGGCACAAATTAGAGCTGTGCATGAGGGCAGCACGCCGACACTGCAGGGTTCTTTTTTCTTATTGCTGTGACAAGCTGGGATGGTTAGAAGAGATAATTGGCATCTGTATGTATGCTGTGGTGCTGTGTCGCTGTTGTAAGGTGACAGCCATGTTGTAGTCCTCTGCACGGACAAAAAGGACAATGTGTCAGCCTGAAGAGGGCAGTGATTTTCGTTTCCCAAGAGGTATTGTGGGGAGCGTCAATGAAAGGTGCGCTCCAGACCAGCCACTATGCTGTCAGGTCCATCAACAGGTACCGCTGCGGGTCTTAGTACAGGAGCTCACTTCAGACACTCCGTGGCATAATACATAGCTCTCAACCATTTGCGACGCAAAGGCGGATGAAATCACCCGATTTTGTTTTTGGCAGGTGAGACGCCCATTGGAATGAATGGGTGTGCAGGAGGCTTAGCGGGTGAGTCAGCCCTTTACAAGGCGGGTGACACCCGCCAAATGCGTATGAGTTGAGAGCTATGCATAATAAAAGAAGAAGAGAAGGGTCTAAGGCAACTCTGTGCCTAATTAGCCGACATCTTGTTTTTGATGCGCAGATGTACTTTCTGCTGTGCCATTTCGGATGGGGCATGTTTTTAGACACTTGATCTGGGAGCAGCAGAGTGACTCTTTTTCCAGACTGGTTCTAGAGATGTACTGGTGGTTGGGAACATTGTGTGCATTCTGATAGTGTTTTGGGGTAGACGAGACATTTGTGATCGGGTGTGACGTTGGCAGTTCGAGTTGTGATGTGAGGCCTAAAGGATTTATACCGTTTTTGAGGGGCACAATGAGCATGTGACTAGTGTGACATGTGCATGTCGTGGCCTTCGTGAAACAGCACATTTCGTGAATTTTAGTATTTTTAGTGTTCTATGTTAACTTCACCTCCACAGGACCACCAATGATGAGGACTTTGTTAGCTCAGGACATGTACTTGTAAAGAGTAGGGTACTCTTAATTTACTGTGGCTGTAGTAGGCTCATTTACTGTTTATTGAGTGGTGAGGTTTTGTGCATCTTGCTTTTGTAAACCTAGCAAACCACTGGTGAGGTTTGTGGTTGCCCAACTAGTGTGTGTGTGTTTGTGTGTGTGTGATTGTAGTGCATTGTCTGCTATCTGGGCTTTGACCTGACTGTGTGTGTGGTGCAATGTCCTCTGGTGTGTGCCTGAGCTGACCACGGTTTGTCCTGCGATGTTGGACACCTGGTATGCACACGTTGAGGTTGAATGCATCTGTGCCAGTTGTGTTGGTAGTGGGGGTGTTGGACATCCTGGTGGGTTAGTGCAGTTGTGCAGTGCAGTGTCATACCTGGGGGGAGTTTACACCTGTGCACTTTTGTTTGTTTTGGGGTTGGACGCCCAGTACCCTTGTGGGGGCGCTCCTTCCCACTCCATGTGGATGTTGGTGGTGGGTACACAGTAACTGGAATTGTGGTGTGTGTGGTCACATGCCTTTGCTTGTGATGGCAGTGTAGATTGTTGGGGGGCACTGACCTTCCCAGTGAACCATTGGTTGTTGTGCAGCATTGATTGTTGAAAGCCTGATGAGTGATGGTTGAGTTAGAATCATGGTGGACCTTCTATTGTGATTCTAGTGTTGGCACTAGTTCCTTTGGTTGGAGTGTGCCGCTTTTCGGTGTGTGTTGTCCTGTCCATTTCATTTGGAGGATGTTGAGGGGATGAGTTGTTGTGGGAGATTTGCTCCGTGTTCAGGTTGGAGTTGGAGTGTTAGTTGGAGACTTCTGGTTGTATTTCTAGATGGTCCTTTTTGTGTGCTCTGTTCTGTTCACTTTCTTTTGTCTGCGTTAAAGAGGGAGTTGTGTTGTGTCTTGACTAATCCCCTTTCCCTATGCTGTGTGCATGCAAGCTGATGGAATGCCTGCGGAATGTTGATGTGTGGAATGTTTATCAGTGATTTCCGCTGAATGTCACCTGAGAGCTGAGTGCCTGGGAGAGTGAGTACCGGTGGATGTCTCCTATGTCTTCCTAAGCCTATACCTAAAGAACTTACTTTTAACGTGCAACCTTTTCTACTTGAACGTGAGTAAAGAGTTACTCACCCCAGCATGGTCTTCCAGAGTCGTCTTCTCTAAAGGACACATCTTTTCAGAGTGCATTGCCTCCATCCAGGTTGGGTAGTACCAGTGCTTGAACGGTGGATTTAAAGATGCCCGGAGGAAGAAAGGGATTGACTTTCCAAAGGAGGGAGAGCTGATACCAAGCTGTCTGAATTTACTTAGCTATGTGTGTCTTGAAGGAGAGGTGTTTGTCGATATGGAACCCGAGGGACATGGGGCAGGAGGTTAGCTCAGGTGTGAAGCCCTCAGAGTTCACGGTTTATAGCCAAGTCTGTATGTCTGGGTGTTCGGAATTGTTGGTGAGGAGTAGGAATTCGGTCTTGGAGGGGTTGAGCTTCAGGTATGCACTGGATATCAAAGGCTGGATCAGCGAGAGCCATTTGAGCCTATGGATGACCTTGATGGAGTAGATCTTGAGATATAGTTGTGTGTCGTCAGTATATTGGTGGATGTGGATCTTGTGTGTGGCTAGGAGGACACCCAGCAGCTCCTAGAATACCTTTGTTTCCAGTCTGGTGATGTTGTGGCTTGGGGGTGGGGGGGCATTGGCCTAAATGGGCATGTGGTGAGATATTTGGCAGGGTAGAGTGATGTTTTAGTTTTGACTGCTTTATATGTGATGCACATTGTCTCTAACATGCTGCATGATTCAAGGACACCCAGTGCAGCTCCTTGATGAGGATCCTTACCCTCAATGTCAGTAACACATGCAATTCTGCAATGAGAAAATGTCCTTGTTTGGTCGCACAAATGCCTCCACCCACCATGTAAAAACACATCAAAGTGGTCCTGCGCTTATGTGACTATAAAAATGCAATGCCACAGAAAATGTTCAGTCTCCCTGCCCCCTGCACTATAACCCTCCCACCCAAAACACTCCCTCATGTAATAACATTCATCAAGTTGGCTTTGCCGACAAAATGCCTGTAAAACATGTAAACAAACGTTCATGCTGCAATGTCCCTTGCCCAGGCCCCACCCTTGAAAACATTTTCCACAATTATGCCATAGTGATCGAGCGTAGCGAGGGAGCCCTTACCAACCAAAGGGGATTCAGGGTAACACCTATCATTACTTTATCATAGATACCCAGAAAGATATACAATGCCGCAGTAAGAAAGGGCTAGGCTGGCTCTACCCAGATGCTAGTCTAGCCAAGTAATAACACTTATCATGCTTGCTTTATGAGAGATGCCCAGTAAAAAATGTCAAGCCACTGTAAGAAATGACTAGACTGGCAGCAGCAAAGTGCTTTTCTATGCACTAATAACACTTATTAAGCTTGTTTTAGAATAGATGCCCATAGATGTTTCAGTGCACCACCCTCCACACACACACTCTTGCTTCCACTCTCTCTTTCCTCCTGAATCCTCTCCATCTTTCCTCCACATGCCCCCACTTTCCTCCTCCCATACACTTTCCCTCTGACCCACCCCCTCTCCCTCCACCATCCCCCAACCAACCTCCAGCTCCCAGAATCATCTCCTTGGCCCAGCATTAAACACAAGTGCACACACGCACACACATTTGTACACAATGCACTCACTCATTCACACATGCACCCATTCACCCGTGCATCATACACTCACTCATACACACACACATAACATAAAACATATACACACCCCTGCATGCACACACACACACACATACATACATATATACAAACATACATCATGAATATGCAGCACCCTCACATGCATGCACACACCTTTACAAAAAATGAATTTGCTCCACGCAGGCAGGAACAGTTCCTGTCATGTGCAGAGCAGAGGAGCCTGAGACCTCCATCTTGTACGAATTTCTTCTAAATTTGACTTCAGAAAAAAATATTTTTGTTACAATTTAAAAATAAATAATTTCTTTTCAGAGTGACTTCATAAATAAATTAAGTCTGAGGGCCCCCATGGGCATGATGTGGTGAGTGGCTTCGCACTGCTGGAGCTTTGGGGTTCCTGCTACACCAATGATGGAATGTCAGTGGAGCCCTTTAGAGTTTAGAGAGACAGGCAGCAGGAGAGCACAAAGCCAGTGCCTTTTTCCTGCTGCCTTTAAACGCAAACTGATAATGAGTGAATGCCTTTTCCCTGTCTCACTGAGTGTTTCAGCCAAAGTTTCTACCCAGCTGCCATTGAAATCAGAGTGGGTGGGATGAAGAGGCAGATGGGCTGCACACAGCCCTTTCTGCTGCTTAAGTACAGTGGATGATGGATCTGGAGTTCTTGCCCTCTCTTTGTTACTCTATTTTGTGCAATACAGACAATATGGGACTATACGTGCAGAGGAAAGCACTGTATCCCTCTGTGAATCCCTCTTTCCCAACAAACAGCAGCATGTTCATTGTTTGCCGGTGCAAGCCCCAACAGAGAGCCAGGACTTAAAGGGGCCTAGTGGCCCCAGTACTTAGCATCCTCCACCGACACCTAATCAAATCCACAGAATGCTGGAGAATGTCTTTTCTTCACCTATAAATGCTGACTATCCCAGCACCCACCTACCACTCTCAGTCCTTCACCTTTCCTGACCCTAACAGCCCATTGTGACACACCAACCTTCTGAAATCTCTACACAAATAGGAACAATCATAATCCACTAGGAACTCGAGCAAAACACAGATTGCAATAAATGCACAGACAATGCTTAAAGAGGATTTCTTTCATATGGCGTGTGCTATAAGTCATTTAAAATAAAATGCAAGCATTTAACTAGAGCAAATTTCGAGTTTTCTCAGTCGCGTTCTCAAGCCTTGAGTTTAGACCAAAACAAAGACTTCAAGACATGACACCACCCTAATATTAATAGGATCATATGTATCGCTCTACAATTGACTGTACGGGGCCTACGAGCATGGTTCTTGCTTTAAAAAAGTATTGAAACAAGTCTCTCCCAGGGGTTATTGACCCAAGAACAGGTCATTGGGATATGTTCGTGCTGGTAGAGAGATTCCCGGACCCCCCCCCTTTTGTTTTGCATAAATTAACTTTGGGTCTCACCCTAAGTTACCAGGGCGATCCAGACGTGGACCCCTTGCTCACTGTTCTTAGAGAGGCACAGCTTCACCTCACTGATGATGCCCAACAAGGCTGAAACACGTGTATGGGGTTGCTGTTGGTACTCTTGTTCAGAGGAGAATTGCCTAGCATTTCGGTGCTGGACTGCCCCTGGGCAGGACAAAGACTGATATGCAGGGACATTTCTTCTCTGTGAAAGGGATAGTGAGCTAAAGACTTGGTAGAGTCTCTCCCAGGGGTTATTCGCCCAAGAACAGGTCATTGGGCTATGTTCGTGCTGGTAGAGCGATTCCCAGACCCCCCCTTTTGTTTTAGATATATAAATGTACTGCAGCATTTCAACTAGCAGGAGTGCACACATTTAAGTCCACTATCTTAGCAGCAGCTTTCAGTAGTCTTAAGGTTGAGGACACATTTAGGACAGTTTGAATGGCAGCAACTTTCAGTATTGCTGAGGTGGAGGACACATTTAGGACAGATTGGCCCTCATTACGACCCTGGCGTTAAGGGGTTAACGGCGCCATAAAAGGTTGCGGTACCTTTTGCACTAAGCACTTTATTTTGCTTGCAGTACCATTTTGTGACAGCATCTCCATTATTGAATGAAATTTAAGAATATGAGATAGACATGCATGACCTCCATTAATATTTGGTCAAAAAATGTATGAACTAAATTGTCGTTCTTTGTATAAATGTGTTTGACACAAGTATTTTTTGTACCAATATCGATCTACAATTTTTAATGTTGATATTTTGCTAATGTATTATGTCATTTTATAGTGTTTTTGATAAATATTAAAATATGAAAATATGAAGTTGTTATGACTGGGCCCCTTATCTGTCCACCTCTATTCTACGATTTGAGTATTTAAACTAACCTAGTACTCATCCATGTGAATCCCTTCCTTGGTTGTTGTGGAGGATACATTTAGGACAGACTGAATGGCAGCAACTTTCAGTATTGCTGAGGTTGAGGACACATTTAGGACAGATTAAATGGCAGCAACTTTCAGTATTGCTGAGGTTGAGGACACATTTAGGACAGATTGAATGAGCAGCAACTTTCAGTATTGCTGAGGTTGAGGACACATTTAGGACAGTTTGAAGAGCAGCAACTTTCAGTACTGCTGAGGTTGAGGACACATTTAGGACAAATTGAATGGTGGCAACAGATTGAATGGCAGCAACTTTCAGTATTGCTGAGTTTGAGGACACATTTAGGCCTTGCATGTCTTACTCAGAGGTGGTGCAGTGCTGGATCAGTGAATATAATTAACATCTAACCTGCAAGAAGAATGCATACATTCTAATACATATATCATTGCCAGTGTATGATGACTCGACTTCCTTTTCTAAATACATAGAACACAGCATTGTGTTTCCTGCTGTAGCCACAATGGCAAAGGCGATGTCCCTTTCACGCAAAGGTCAAACGCGTCACGCAAATCCAGTAAGAGGATGAGCCTCCATAATAAGATTTGTGGCTGACGAACACTGACATTGTCCTGTGGTGCATTTTCCAGGCTTTACGACAGCAGCTACAGGGACACAGATTGGGGTGTGGGGGGGTGGTGGCATTACATCAACTTCACTGGTTGGTGAAAATTAAGGTCGTTTTTGCTAAATTGCATTTCTTCGTTATTTTGCTCTAGTGCTGCTAAATTGCACAGGGCAATCTTGACATGTCCAACTCGTATGTGGCCATTTTACAGTTTAGTTCATGCGATCATTCATCGACTACACATTAAAGGTTTCTAGAAAGCACCCACGCGTAAAACAGATGCGCTGAAAACAGTTCCTGTAATTCGGTCCCAGGTGCAGTAGTGGGCCCAGGGAGACCGCAGATTTTACATAAAAATCAGTGTCGGCTTTGTTTCTCACACCTGCATTGAAAGAATCCGGTGACATCCATCAGTCCTCATTACACTGCCATTCCAAGGAAATGCAACTGAAAATGCAGAACATTGTTACTCTAAGGCTTACACACGTCACAGAGCTTACATGGCCGCCCACCCCCCAGAAGCATCTTTGGCTTTGGTCCAGGATGGGCAGGCTTGGGTAATACTCCGAATATTTTTGGATAATCCAGCCCCTTTCTACCACACCCGGGGGAGTGGGCTGGGCTGGAAAGTGTAGAAAACCAGAAAAATATATACCTAGGGGTGGAGGAAGTGGGAAAATTAACAGTCTTCAATTGCACTTCCCAATGTGTGCAGTTTGTTGGTTTTGTCTTTCTCGCGGACACAAGGGTATAAACCTCTCTCTTTCCCTCTCTCTCTCTCCCTCCCTACCCCCCCTCTCTCTCTCCCTCGCTCCCTCCCTCTATCCCTTTGTTGTGCTTTCTCATCCCTCCCCTACCTCTATCTACTGTCAGTCTATTTAACAATATAATGAACACATTTCAAAGTCTCACCAAACTGATGAAAATTGAAAACAATACAAAACGCAAATATGTAACCTTATGTATGCAGTGTGGTCCAGGTACGATATAGCAGTATTTAAATGTAAAGTGTGGGGTTTGTTGAGAAGTCCCTTTGCTTCATCGTGCCTGCCCTAATTGACTACGATCGTCTAACAGCCTGGCTGAAAATAACGCTGTTGCCGGTATCTTCCAAGTCCCAATGGAGACAATTAAAATACTGACATGGTGGTTTTGGTAAACAGTGCCACCAACCTGCCGCGTGCATCAAACTAGATAGACGAACTCTGAGCCGAACCCCGGTTTCATCATTTCATTCTAGTGGTTGTGCTTTACGTCTTTCTATTTCGTCGTTTGATGCTTCATGAAAATCCGTATTTCACCCGATAACAATAGGAAGTGAAGGTGTGGCAGTTGTTTAATCCCCACGGTGCAGCATGTCTCCCTGCAAGTCTTGATGTACGTCGTTAGGTTGAATGGGTAAACATCCGGTCCCAGCCTGCGGAACACTTCACAGCAGACAGTCAGGCAATGGTCCCCTGGCGCTAGCATGCGCCGCGTCTTTTCTCTTTCTGATTGCATGTCAACTTGTAAAAAGTATGCAACTTCTTCCTTTCATGATTTTGTCGCGCACTGATTTTAATGGTACAGCAATAGTCGAGGAAAAAATCTATGTGCAAAACCACAATAAAATGCAAGGGTTTCAACGAATGTCAGGAAAATGTCAGTGTCTGTTATTGGCCCGCAACAGGTCACCAGGGCGAGCCGCACCAGTTGTCGGGGTCACCTGACATGCCATCAATGCTGCGGGCACGCAGCAGACAACCCGCAGGGAATCACCGTGCCTCATCCGGGTCACCGGACAGCTTACAGCAAGTGGGGGCACCCAGTATGTGGCAGCCTCGGCTCGGGGGCCACCCAGGCCGGGGCTGCAGGACCAGGCCGTGGTCACACGGCAGACAACGAACAGTAATGACACAGACACGAGTTGCCACTTCCTGGGGCTCTGCTGCACTGCCTCTCACGTGCCAGCAGAGCCTCTTTTATTTGAGGAGCGTCATGACAAAGTCATGACGCTTCTCCTTAAAGGGGCAATGGGATCACACTTACATGCACCACATTCCTCCTTTATTATACCAAAAAACACAGCACACATAAACAACGACCCCATACAGGGTCTACTACTGTGGTGTAATCCAGTCCACGCACCACCCATCAACTACCAACTCACTGCAAACAGTGGTGCATTCCAGTCCGCACATCACTCATATGACCTGTTAAATCACTGCAAACTAAGGTGCATTCCAGTCCGGGCACCCATGGGGTCCCCGGGGGCTGGCGTTGGGGATCAGAAAATGCCCGGATCAAACTGCCCGCTTGCGCTGCTGCAGGACAAGAAGAACACATTCTCCTCATCTTCTTCCTCGACAAAGTGGTACAGTCCCTTCCTTTACTCTTCTGCCACCTGGACCGTCACCATCCTGGGGGGCTTCCTCCCTGAGACCTCCTTTGACACGCTTCCTGCTGATGGGCCAACCATGCTGGTCGGCGTTGGGGCTGGGCACACCTGTGCAAAATGATCTACTTTTACACACCACCCACACGTGTGTCCTTTGGCCGGGCACTCCTGCGTGTGCGGGAGGTACCATCCACACTGATGAATATTGTGGCACCTGGCTCTCTCTGAGGCCAATCCCCTCTTCTTGTTGGCCTACCTCCTTGCCATTTGCTGACGGCCAACACCTCCTCCAACTTTACCCATTGCATGGGGGCTTCCAGCCTGAGCTGTTGCCTGGAGAGGTCCATAGTCGAGGCACGCCCCTCTGCCAACTTCTGAGCGCAGCCCAGTTCTAGGATACGGTCAAGGCCCAGCCCCGGCCCCCTGAGAACTTGTTTTTGCAACTTTGCCAAGCTACAGCCGTAGATTATCTACACCCTGATCTCATCATCCTCAAAGTTGCCCGGGGCATAGGAAAACACGATTCCACAAAGCTTGCCATGAAATGCGTCAAGGCTCTCGCCTTCTTCTTGCCTCGTGCATCTCATCCTGAACCGTTCATAATCCCGGTTGACCATGGGCATCAAGTACTCGTTCAGGGCTGCAAAGTCTGCATCATATGACTGATTTATGGGCCGCAGGGACTAAACATTCTCTGGACAGCGGGGCCGGCTGAGTACAGAAGCGTTGGGTGTTTAGCTCTGTCCTTGATCTCCACCGCCTCAAAATATAGTTCTAGGTTTCCCACCCATGCTGTCCACCGGGGTCCTAGACTGGCTGGAGCCCCCACGACATCAAACAGATACAAGGGCGCAAGCTTTACATTCTGGCGGCATGCCCCTTCATTCTCGTTTTCTGCATCCCCCATGATGGTGAGTGGGCTTGTCGCAGTCTGTGCTCACTGTTGATGGGCCCCTGTCTGGGGCTGCACCCTTTGTAGATCACGCAGGGCGCACAAGCACTCCCTGTGGAGCCGCTACCCTTCGGAGGTTCCTGTTGGTGGTGGAACTGTCACAAGGGTTTGATAGCTTTGCCGAGCCCCAGGGCCACTCTCCAGGCAAAGTCACCAGAAGTTCAGGCACCTGGCAAGCCTCCTGTTTTCCCCGCCATCCGGGGAAAACTGGGTGCCCCAGCCCCTGTATCTCTGATCCTACCACACTGGCGCCTGGGCCCTGCGCACCTTCCGGGGGGACCCGGTTGTTAACTGGCCTCAGATCCCTTTGTTTTCACGCAGAAAAGCAAATAACGTTTTCCTTTTTCTTTTTGTTACGTGCCGTCACAGGCCTGGTGTTCCTTTGTTGCAGCGTACTTTTCTCTTGCTTGATTGTTTCTTCTGTGATCACCGCTGCAGTCTGATGTTTGTGGGCCACGCCCACTTTCCTTTGTTGTGGTTGCAATGATGATTGAGCATTCACTTTGTTTCAGCTTAATTGTCTCTTGCTTGATTGTTTCTTTTGTGATCACCGCTGCAGCCCGGTGTTTGCGGGCCACACCCACTTTCCTTTATTGCAGTTGCAATGATGATTGAGCATTCACTGCCGCGGCCCAGTAACGACAGGGAGTTGCCAGCTAGCCACAGCGCTCCCAAATCCCCATGCAGCCTTTCTTCTTAAAAAAGCGGGCACGAGAGGACCCGGTGCTCCTCCCGGCAGGCTCGCAGGTAGTCACCAGCAGTCCTCTGCGCTCCGCACCTTCCCTACTGCGGCCCAGGTCCTCGCAGGCTCCATCCACTTCCTTTGTTCGGTGGCCAATGCTGTTTCTTGTCGGGCCGCCTCAGCTGTTCAGCGGCCCCCCGGCACCTCAACCCCACTCGCGGGCACCAGGCAGCCCGTGCACGCACACAGCACAGGGCCCTGGGTCACCCGCAGCAGTCAGCGGCACTTCCTTCCAGGCGGCCAATGCTGCAGCTTCTGTCCTCACAACCTCCGCCCGCAGCTTCTGTCCTCACGGTCTCCACCGCCACCACACACGCGGCTCCTTTATATTGCAGCCTCCTCCAAGGAGGCTGCTGGCGGCCCGCACATCGAGGTGCGCAGGGCCCATCCCAGCTTTGTCACCAATGTTAACGGCCTGGTCACCAGGGCAGGCTGCACCAGATGTCGGGGTCACCCAACTTGCCAACAATGCTGCGGGCACGCAGCAGACAACCCTCAGGGAACACGCTGCCTCGTCCGGATCACCGGACGGCTTACAGTAGCTGGGGAAACCCAGCATGTGGCAGCCTTGGCTCTGAGGGCACCCAGGCCGGGGCTGCAGGACCAGGCCATGGTTACACGGCAGAAAACGAACTGTAATGACACAGACACGAGTTGGCACTTCCTGGGGCTCTGCTGCACGTGCCAGCACAGCTCCTTTCATTTTAGGAGCGTCATGACAAAGTCATGATGCTTTTCCTTAAAGGTGCAACAGGCGCACACTTACATGGGCCATACACAGCAGTGCGTGCCGAAAAATGTTCCACAGCATACCGTGTGTTTGTTAAATAAAACGGGCGAGCGGCTTCCAGCTCACCAGTTTATGCACTGCTATCCGTGGCTTAGTGTCTGTTAACGTGGTGCATAGGTTTCTAGGGCCTAGCCTCTCCAGACCCCACTACAACTAAGGCCTGGCCTCCCCAGACCCCACAACAACTGGCAACGAGGGCGAGTGACTCACGTGTGTGCCAGTTTCCCCATGTTGATCGACCCGCTGAGTGAGATGTGGCATGCCAGCTGCTTCCATCGCCCCAGCAGGGAAGGCAGCGGGACAAGGGTAGGAGGCTGCCGGAGCGCAAGCTCCATCAAGACACTGCCGTCAGAGGGCCCCATCAGATCTGGCAGTCCCTGCCATGGCTCTCTGTAGGAGAGTGCTTGTGCGGTTGGGGATTGCAAGTGGCACCATCACGCAACACCAGGGTCGATCGCAGCCCACACCATTGGAGGGGCCAAACCTGGCGAAGACCCAGATATAACAAGGGGGTCCATCACTGGCACTCCCCCAGCATCTAGGTACGGGAACGTCCTCTGTCGCAGCCCTCAAGGGGTGCTCATGCGGCAGAGTCAGAAGAGGTGTACACCCACAGAGCGAGAGTAGCAGAATGTTGCGGGGCTCCATGTGGGCCAGAGGGAAAGGGGGACAGATGCTGGAGGGGCCAGACTCCCAACACTGGAATGTCCCAACTTCATAACACCCAGCCCAAGTGCACAGGCACAGCACTGCCTGCAGGAATGTCCTTCCACAGCTACCCGGTGTTGTAGTTCGACATGACAGCAAGCCCTGCAACTTTAGGCCCAAGCTGGGCACATTGGCTCGACCAGCTGGACATGTTCTTTGAGATGGCGGAGATAGATGCGAAAAGGAAGACGATCCTGCTGCTTGATGCGGGAAGCGAAGTGTATAGGCTATATCGAGTGCTGCCTCCGGGGGATGGGTCATATCGAGCTGCAGGGAGAGCCCTGTCTGACTACTTAGACCCCATGGTCAACATAGACTATGAAATATTCCAACCCCGCAGGCGGCGCAAGGGCCCGCTGAACCCATCGACCCTTTTTACACACGGCTGTGCCAGTTGGCAACAAACGTGTGCGTTTGTCGATGAGGAGGTAGAGCTGAGGGGCCAAATAATCCAAACGTGCTTGTCGAACAAGTCGCAAGCCCAGATCTCAAAAGAACCCAGGCATACGCTGACACTCATCCTTGAGCTAGCGAGGGTCCAGGAGCTGGCTGAATTTCGGTCAACCCAAATGGAGATAGCCATGAAAGGGTTGCAGTTAGAGGAGGTGACGCCATCAGGGTGCAGAATAGGAAAATCAAGTCAATGGCTGGGATGGGTCATGCAGCAAGAAGGAACAAAGAGGAGGTACCAAGACTGTGCGAGTTCTGTGGAGGGAGGTTGTCACATGCAGGGACATGCCCAGCGGTCGGGCAGCAGTGTGGGAGGTGCCATAAGGTGGGACACTACTTGAAATGCTGCCAAGCCACCTCAGCGTCAATCATCAAGGAACCAGAGCCATGGAGAGATACCGGAGGACCGAGGCAGCCATGGCACTCCTGGTAGAAGAGGCCAACAGGCAGGAGAGGGACGCTAGGGAGTGTGGAGACCTGTAGGAAGCGATAACCTCGCTGGATTGGCACTATGAAAAAGAGGAGGTGTTCTTCCTGTCAATTCAGAACCCGTGGATTCCAGCAAGTGACCCAGGGACGAAGCTGAGGACACCGGCAGGTGACACAACCCAGGAGCTGAGGTCCCAGGCAAGAGGCTCATGGGCGGCCGAATTGAAGGGATGAAAGAAGAAGGTCCAGAGGGCCCACATCCACCAGGGCACGAGCGCGACTGGCCAGGACTTGGTGTGGCCACTGAACTCTGGGGCTGGCTTATGCTGTTTAATTAAGTGGATACTCATGTTGATATTCATGCCCTTGGCATGGGATGTTATGGCTGCAGCACGTTACAGTGAAGTCACATGATGGTGGGTTATGACCACAGCATGCACTGTGTTGACACAGATGAGAACACATGTGTTAGTTCAAATAAAGGGACGAGCGGCTTCCCGCTTGCCAGTTACTGCAACACTATCCGTGGCTCCGTGCCTGTTATTGTAGTGCATAGGTTGTTAGGGACTGGCCTCCCCAGACACTGCTACACCTAGGGCCTGGCCTCCCCAAACCGTACAACACAAATTTAGATAATTTTCCCTTGCGTGCAAACAGGTCTCCTCTGTGCAACCTTTGTCGTTTGCACTACAAAGTACAAAACGAAAGAGTAAAATCAAGTAAAATCACTTTTATGCCTTCTTTTTGCATTTTCTAGTCTAAATTCTGTAAATGCTGCCTTCTTTTTACACATAGTAGGCAGCATTTACAATGCTGGTCATTGTCCTCAAAGTGTAAATTGCATGCGTTTGCACTTATTTCATTGTTTGAAGTGCAGACCTAGATCGAGAGCAGCAGAGCACTGTACAGAGTGTGAGTTTGATACATTTACTTTTGACCTGCAGGAGTACAAGGATGAGCAGAGGCTGAGGTGCCCACTCATCCCTCACAATTCTACAGACCAAGAGCCAACACAATCATAAAGGTAGACCCGGGATGGTCAAGAGATATACCTCCGTTGCCTTTTGTGGTAACATGGGCCGAGGGACAGCTATACTCTCAAGAGGGGTCTGAATGTGATTCAGTAGCAACACAAACAGTGAAGTATCACAGTTTAAAATAAAGGAATGTCCAATCAAGGTTCAATAGAGATATATACTTTAATCAAAAGCATCATGTACATTAATAACTACAAAATACTGTAAAACCCCACCCGTGTAGAAGGTACAAAGAATATGCAAAGATAGAATAGATGCAGCTCTCTGAGTAATGAGACGGGGAGAAAAGGCAATCAAAAGAACACAATGTTCAAAAAGGATATTTCTTGAGGTTACAAAAAGGGTTTAAAATGGCATAGCAAGTCTATGGGGCCCAAAAATTGACCAAGTGGGCAGTCACCAGGGAACAGTACCTTTTTGCAGTACTTGGTGGTCCGGCAGTGCCAAACCAGACTCCTTGGTGCTTTTGAAAAGATTGGAAGAGTTCAAAAGGCAGCAACAGTGTCCTATTGGCTGGAATGTGACGAACGGTTCTGGAAACATGGCTCCAAGCAGTTTGAAAGCAAAAACCATTAGGATTCTGGCTGTCTTGGCTCTCAGGGTGTTGTGAATCCCAATCCAGGGATTCAGAGATAAGAAGAGCCCTTTTCTCATGCTACCAAACACAGGGAAGGCTGGCACACAACGGCAGGGGTCCTTCAACACAGTGAGGTCCTGGGTACTGCTGTGGCTGGCAGAGAGGTAGGTCTTGCTCCAGCAGCAGGTCACTTATCTGGTTGCTCTGAGCCCCACTCCAGGCAGTCAGAGGCAAGAAAGGCCCTTGTTCTTGGGCTCCCAAACACAGAGAAGGCTGGCACATAGCTGCAGGGGTCCTTCAATACGACAAGGTACTGGGTACCACTGTGGCTGGAAGAGAGGCAGATCTTGTTCCAGCAGCAGGTTCTCCCCCAGTAGTACCTGGGATTGTCAGGGGTCTGAGCTCACCTCTGAGTTGGAATACCTACCTTCACCTCACAAATGGAGGACTCTGGAAAGGACTGCTCTCCCAGTATGGTCCAGAAGAAATCTTCTTCAAGGCTTGGAGTCCAAAAGATGATTCCAAGATGGTTCAAAGAAGTGGTGGGAGACCCCTTTTTTTAAAGGTAAAAGTCTGCGGCTGATTTGACTGAAGCTAGTGTGCCTTAGTGGTTCAATAACTTTTCTTGAAAGAAGTGAACCTTGCCCTTCTGAAATCACACCCAAAGTGTTTTGCTCTAGAGAAAGTGGAAAGGACCAGAAGGAGAGAGAGAGAGTCAGAGAGAAACAAGATGGTGGAAGTCTTCCTCCATGATACAGAGTACTCCTCTCTAATCTAACCCTGTGCCTCCCCTTCTCACTTAGATATGTAGCACCCTGATGTGAGGCTTCTCCCTCTGAATGGGTGTGCTCCTTTGAAGCCTAGGCCCAGGACAGCTGCCTGTTGTGCGGCTGACTCTGGTGGATGGTGTTACCTGCCCTACAAAAAGATCAAAGTGGCATAGCTATTCAGGTTCCTGTCATTTGGCAGGCTCAGCCTGTCTGGCCAGAATACACATCACCTTTCACAGTGGTGCTGCCTCAAAGGAACTGTCACATGTGTGGTATCAAATTGGATTTGGCTGCAATGATCATAAGCAGTGCTAAGCACCATACCTTAAACCAGGCATAGCTTGAATTTAGTGTTTACCCTGCCACCAGCTTGTGCCACCTACGATCATCATAGTTTTGGTACTGTTGGGCATATCTCAAATGCAGCCCCTGTGCTTCAGAGACTTGGCTGTCACTACGAGTGGTACAGAGCAGGTTCAGAGCTCACAGCTGACCATTTGACAGTTGGAGAGCAGGCGCTGCAGGTATAAAGTGTTTATATCGAAATTAATAGTGACAAACATTTTCAGTGAAATCCAAACAAAGAAAAAAAGGTCAACATTTCTACTAAATATATATATGGAGTCCGGTAAGGGACTAAAAAGGGCAGGGGGAGCTTGGGGGTGGTAGAAAAGATGGGATTACCGGGGATTAGAGGGAGCCACCCATCACATAAAAAAATAAGAACATTAGCCATTTTTTCGTTCTTTAAGTGTCACTGAAAAGGTTTGTCACTATTTGGGTTGTCGATTTAAAGACATGTAACCAGCGCTGCAGATTGGGTTACTGATGCAGCAGGGCACAGATGCACACTATGCTTTTGGCATGGTGCTTATGAAAAGGGAATCTGATCAGCAGAATACCCTTTTAGAGATTTAATTACCCGCATCATTTTATTATTTAATATAAATCAGAAAAAGCCAGGGATTTCACAAACTTGCCAGATGGCAATTTATCACAGTGGGTAGCCAGTGTTTGGCCTAGCATCTTTTAACAGCAGCGCAGTACTGTGAGTTGCGGTCTTTGCTTTGGTCTGTGCGTCCATTGGGATTAGTCTTTGTTCACGTGTTGTTAAAAAAGCCCTGTTTTGAGTAGTTTGCAAAATTGGCGAATTGTGGGTTTATTCCAACCCAATACCGGTATCGGGTCCCAGAAAGTGGGTGCGTGGCAAGAGAAGTACTGTTTGCAGGTCCTGTTTGTGGTTGCGTCAATTTGCTGTGCAAGGAGCTTGTGCCATCAAGTATGTGGAGCTTAGTCGCCAGGTACGCTGGTGTTCTACTCGTGACTGCTTTGCAGATGATACATGCTGTCTTGAACAGTAATATGGCCTGGAAAGGAAGTTAAAGTAGTTTGTGTAAAACAGGGTGATTCGGTCATATTTCTGCACCCGTAATAAAAGATGCTCCAGCGTGGCAGACTGCTTTTAGAGAAGCCAAGTGAGCAGCTGCGAACCCTGTCAAGAGGGTATTTCCTACAGTACTGTGTAAGATGACAGGGGTCTGAACTATCGTCTGAAAGTGCTGTGGTGGGAGGAAGGGTTGGATTTTGCAAAGGTTGTCAATTCGCAGCCAGGCCGTATCGGCCTTCTTGGCTATGTGTTACTGGAAGGACAGGATGTGCTGTCAGTTGTGAAGCCTAAGGATTTTGCTGAATCCAAGAGTTGTTGATCAAATCCTTCCAGGTGCATGTCATTAAGTAACTGTTGTACAAGTTGTTTTTAGCGGGGGACCGATGAGGACTTACATGCAAACAGGTCCCTTCCATGCAATGTGTGTCCTTTGCACTTTGAAATGCAAAAGGCAGGTGTAAAATGCTGGTGAAATCCCTTTTACGCCTTCCTTTTGCACTCTGCACTGCAAACCGATTAAACTCTGCCTGCCATTTACACATGGCAGGCAGCATTTACTTTGGATTTCTATATAATTCGCCTGCTTTTTTGCTGGTGTGAAAAGCAGATGGATTCCATAGGAAGCCACAGCATTTACACCAGCATGACAGCATGAAAATGTCATCTTGGTATAATTGCTGTCTGTTTTGTATGGTGGAGAGAATGGGGGTTGCAGCAACGAATCCCTGCCATGCAAATGAATGGAAATATGGCACAGAGTAAAACTCATGCATACAATTTTAATACATTGGGACTCATGTTGAAGGAGCTATAACAGAAAACCAATATGTAAAATTCTTGCGTAAGACTTTTACACATTAGATTTACGTCACAGCCTATTTTCATTCACTTGTATGGCAGAGAGGATGCACGGATTGTAAGTCATGACCCTGAGTCACACTTCCTCTCTGCCATACAAATACTCCCACCTTTTTTGCCAGCATGTATTTTCATGCTCGCGCAAATGCTGGAAATTCCTATGGAAACTGCCTGCTTTTTACACCAGCAGCAACAAGCATGCGGATTCCATAGTAAACCATTGTAAACACTGTCTGGCAAAAATGACAACTGGGGTTTAATCATTTTGCATAGTAGAGTACAAGAGGGTGGCGTACAAAGCGCATATGCCACCTTTTTACGCTCCACTTTTGCACTCCGACATGCAAGAGTTACAAATTATGCAGAGGGTCCTGCTTTGGTAAAAGTGTAACCATAATAATAAGCGTAATTTACGTAGAACGCAAAAACGAGTTCCAAACATTTTAAGCACATTTCTCTCTACTCCATAATGAAAATAATCCCCAATTGGTTCCTATTTTATCAGCCTATTTGTAGCTTGTGAAAAAGCAAGAGGATTCCTTAGGAATTCAATGCATTTGCACCACCATGAAAAAATCATGCAGGAGTAAAAGCATGGAGATTTGGATGGCAAAGTGGACGGGTGTGTGGTAACAGCAATTCCTCTCTGTGTCCCAGGTCCACCATTCAAATTAAAGAAAATATGTACAATAAAAACAACCCTGAAAGTTTTACTTGTGCCTTTTATTCATTCCTTTTCGTGTACTTCATCACACAAATGACCTGTTTTAATCAGATACTTTTTTGAAGGCAGCACTTTTATGACAATTTCTACAGATCTAATGATCTGGCACTACCTATGAACAGGACCAAAGCCCATTCCAAACTACTTGAATTCAATCACGCCTTCATTAAGAGTTTAATGGAAGCGGTAAAAACGTGGATTTTTTAATCAAGGTCTGCAGTAGCACCTTGAGCGTTCCAAGTGCCAGACAGACTCAAAGAATATGGCAAAATGCTACTTTACGATCAGCTCAATAAATTAGGGAAATCTGGTGAACAAATAGATTGTAGCTTAAACACTCTTGAATACATTTCTGTTACACGAAAGCTTCATACCTCAATGTAAATCAGCTATGACGTCATCTTACGTGGAAAACAGTGAAAAGAAGGGATGGGTTAGGGCAAGGTTGTCCAACATACGGCCCGCGGGCCACAATGCGGCCTGCCAAGCCATTTTATGTGGCCCGCGAGGCCGTATGTTGGACAACTCTTGAGTTTTTTTTTAAATGTGCCTGTGTGCAAAACTGTAACTTCCTCTGGTGACCCCATGGGGTCAACAGAGGTAGTTACAGTCCTCAGCCACGAAGCATTAATTTATATATTTCGTCAAGAAGATCTTGGGACTTGATGATGGAGGAAGGCGAGTCTAATTTGTATCACGTCATAGTGAGGGTTACCTCGGGAATACTGTTTATTTTCAGTGAGCGCGGGTCCATACAATTGCCCAGTACTCCCACAAACTATGAACAATGGGATTAATATAGTAGCAATTACTTTGCATTTAAATATCCCATTTCAGGCACGTAGGACCCACCATGCAAGAGAGGACGGGCTCCAGCCCAGACATGCCCTTTCCTCTCTTGCATGGTGCTCTGAGGGGCAAAAGGCGAGCCGAGATGAAGGGAGGAGGTGGTGAGGTGAGAAGAAGAGAGTGCTGGCCCGGGCGAAGGATTATGTGGACAGGTGCTGTGCAGGAGTTCCTCTCGGCGTGGGCAGCACAGTGGATTCCTGAACCCCTGATTAGCTGTGGGCCGCTGCTCAGAGGGCCATTGTGCAGAGTTACTTTCAAGGTTTGTCATCTCTGGACATATGTTTAACAGGGCTTGCGGCGACACAGCCTATCTGCCCCAAAAATCGTTCTTTTCAATTGCGAATGTCACCGAAGATGAACCTTTATCAGCTGAGAAACTTAACCTTTGCAGTGCTTTTTTTCCTCGCCTCGAGACAAAGAAGAACAGCAGGAGCTCAGTTACGTTTACCTCTAAGCACAGTGCGGATTGATGAAAATGTCCATGCATTATACCAAGTACATTGGACATTATAGATGTGGCCAGTGGGGTATCAAAGCATGGCGAGTACCACATGTACAGCACAATATGTTACCCTAGTAGTGCCCCAATAACACACTGCAACCTGCAAATAGGCCTCAGTGGACCACCTGCCAAAGTTTCTGGAAGTTGCTTATGATCTTGATCTGTGATCTATGATATGATCTTATATGATAGGTTATTTATAACGCGCTTAATACCCATGCAGCAGTGATCCCAATCATAAAAGTGAAACAGGCAAGCCCAACAGGTATAACTTATTTTCACTCTTTTGGTAGCGCAGTCTGAGGGCAGCCTATACCCTTCAGGAGAGGTGTGAGCTGATACAGTTGCAAAACAAAAAACAATAGTAATATGTTCCCAAAATACCTTAGTTCTTGTCTTTCGGATCTCAGCAGGGCCAGGCCTTTCAGCATCAGACCAGAACCATGGGTGCCTTTGCCCTGGGCTGGGGTCAAGTCGGAGAGCAGCAGCGATGGGCCCCAATGATGCAGTTCTGTTTGGCAGTGGTGCTGATTTGCGGGTAGAAAACGCTGGGAACAGTAGGCCGTGCCAAGTGGATGGCACTGGAAGACTCAGTGACCTCTGGGGCAGGACATCTAACAAAGCCAACATAGGCTTCACCTTTAAGAAAGCGACCATCTTAGAAGTCCAAAAAATTATCACTTTCCTAAAACCTTCTAATTGCGAAGGGGACAGCTGCCCTGCCCAAATAATAAAAGATGCTGCCAGAGACCTCTCCCCCTTTATCACTAAGCTAATCAACCTTTCGTTTGCCAACAATTCTGTCCCCAACAACCTAAAACAATCTTGGGTGCTCCCTCTCCTAAAAAAACAATCCCTAGACCCAGCCATACCAACCAATTATAGACCCATCACCACTGTCCCGTTTCTGTTAAAAATCCTGGACAGAGTCGCCTACATCCAGATTCAGGAGTACCTGGAATCTAACAAACTGCTGGGTATACGTCAACCTGGCTTCAGACCTCAACATGGAAACAATGCTCTACGCGCCGCACTCAACATCCCAAGGCGTGAACACATCTCTACAACCAGGAAAGCATGCAAATGGCTCTGCATACAGCAAAAAATCGACCTAAAAACTATCTGCATCACTTATAAGGCCTTAAATAATCTAGCCCCACCGTACCTCTCCAACAAATTTACTTTAAAATCTTCATCCAGAACCACCAGATCAACCAACTCCTTACGCCTGCTAGTGCCCAGATTCGCCTTAACAATCGCAGGAGGCTCTAGCTTCACTGTGTTAGCCACCCAACTTTGGAACACCTTACCACTCAAAATTAAAACCACTGAGACCTTCCCGATCTTTAGGAAACTGGTTATTGGCTGGCTACTGAACAATGAGTAGCTTTTACCCTCATCTCCAACCACACCTGTATTATATGTAAATTGTCATATTATGTAAATCCTTTGTAAATTTGATGTACCCTGTAAATGTTAATGCATATTTCATGACTGTAACCGTATCCTTATAGCGCCCTTCTACCCATGGGTCCGGAGCGCTCTACAAATAAATTAAACAAACAAACAAGGGAATACTTGCCTTTGGCAATGTGCAGGCTCGGCTGACACAACACGGCATATGTTTACGGCAAAGATGTCAAAGCTTCAGCATTGTCATTGAGCAGAGCTCTGAGATTCAGGGGTGGTGGAGCGTCAAGGTCCAGGATGATTATGATGGTGTCAATGGGGCCAGCGCTGAGCAGCTCCGCTCAGGAGGGCCATGGGCCCGTGTGGGGCTGACAGGCCAGTGGGCAGACTGCAACAGGCCTGCTCAAGCCATCCTGCTATTTATACAAATCTCGGGCCGAGCAGGGCCTGATGGGAGAAAGGAACTGTGCTACAATCTGCTCTTCTGCTGGGCTCTGCCTGTTGGAGCTTCCCCCTACACGCGGGACAGGCAGCTCTGCAGATGCTCAGAGGATCCAGGGGTGTGGGGGGTTGGTGCTGGGTCAAGGCCTGCTTTCTCACCCTCGCTTAGTGGGGCTTCCCAGAACTGACCCAACCCCTGCCCTCTTGCATGCAACTCATACTTAGCTGGCAGGGGAGAATCTGATCTCAAGGGCAGATCTCCCAGGGTGAGGCTTACCCATTGCACATCGGATTTGCTGACCCCTGCTATGTTCCCAAATGCGGAATACATGACTGCATTATTTCTGGTAGTGGGGGACTGCGTTTCCGCTCTCCCCCTGATTTATTGGAGAAAGAAAAGGTAAAGTGTGCACCAGGCTTACTAGGTTGCATACTTTAAGATTGTGCTCACTTTGCGTTTCTTCAATTAGGTTCACCTTTGGGTGATCGCTTTTCCACATTTTATCTGTTGAATTGAATTATGCTTCTTTTATCACTACAGAAGTAATGTGTATTACAGAGATAAGCTGCCATATGTATTGTATTCAATCATGCTTTGTACAGGACAATGCTGGCCTAAATTGGGAACAGCCAGCATAGACATGTTGCTACAGGGGCATATTTTGGGTACAACCAGCATGACAATGTGTTACATCAGTGACAGTGGTGTCTTACACTGTGGACACATTGATCATTAAAATGTGTTGTGTTGTAAAATGTTCTTTTCTGCTGTTGGTGACATGGAATTTTCATGTTCCCCTTTAGATTGTAAACTTATGGCTTTTTGGTCACCTTTTCTGCTGTAAAATGCACCATTTCAACCCCATATTTGAAAAATAATTCTTGGGGGGGAATCCCCCCAAACCCTCCCTAGAACCTTGTAGCTCCCTCGCTATGCTCGGTCGCCCCCACTATTTCAGAAAAATATTGACACATAGACACTGAAAGAAATCACAAGCAACTAACCTTTGATCACTGCTCATGACACCAAAATCTATCTTTGGGACTGCATGGCTATCACTGCCTGTGATGCTATTGTGTCAAAGGTCACACAATATCGCTTTTTAATATATTGCTTTGGGTGAGGTTCTTGACTTTTGGCTCGCCGGCCCCCTGGGTGACAAAAAGTTAATGTTTCGGCCCCACATTCAAAAAGGTTGGACAAGCATGGGTTAGGGGAACATATATAGCTCTTTCGTTGAGTTGTTAGTAACATCATTGACTGCCTCTTATCTGATTAGGCACACCTTAATCTTCCTCTTAAATACGTATAAAACAGATATTAGCAGAATAACAGCAGCGGATTGGCTTCTGCAACAATGCATAATAGAATCATTTCATAGGCCCTCGTTATTGGTTGGCATTCTCTCGTAACCTTGCACAGTCTGTCAGTAGCATGTAAGCAAAATGAAACCCAGGTGCGGGGAACAACATCAGACAACTTCCCACCTGGCCAATTAGCCTACCATTTCTCATCAGTTAGGCCCTAAGCCAAGGCTTCTTCTTTGTAGTTGACCTTGTTGACTGTTCTCTTCTTTGCAACTTTAAAGGGAGTGAAGGTACATTGCTATCTTCATCTTGAGCTAAACGAATAGGCCTTCTTTCCTGATCTTGAGGAGACCACAATTTTGTCCATCCTGACCTTCTATTTAGTGCTATTTTTTCGAATGCCATTATGTCGAAAAAAATGATGGCGAAATATTGTTTTTTCTAATGTGTTTTTTTTTTTATTAGTATGTTTTTTTGGGTTTAGCTAGTAAAAAGAAAGTGTAAATAAAAAAATGGGGGGTTAGGGGGGTGGGGGAACCCCCCCGTTAAAAAAACAAAAATGTTAAATCATTTTTTTCAGCATTTTTTTTCTTGAACAAATAGCATTGGAAAAAATGTCATTCGACATGTTCACTATAAACCATTTTCTGCATACATATATTTTCTTCATCTTTGATTGTTCAATGCTTGGCACGTGTAAATGTTCACTCCTTTGCTTAATCAAAGAGAAATATGTTGTGTGTATGTAGCTTATGCTCTTTGACTCCTTTCGTACTTTGCAGTTGTTTCTTGCTATGACATCTGTAGAGGAGGTCCCAAGCACAATTCACACTCCTATGCCCATTTTGAAGTACCAGGAACGTTCACGCCGAAATATGTGACGTATTATGAGCTATTATACCAGCAGAGAGCCGCAGTGGGGCTCTGTCCAGTACCTATCAGACTGAAAGCACCTATTGAAGTACCAACACCTAAGAAAACCTGGACAGTGAGGTACCCATTGAGAAAACCATATCGACAAATGAGACAGAATGATGATTGTCAAAATGCAATACCTGAAGAAGCCAAGAAGGTACTAAAAGAAGACGAATGGTGACATCACAAGTACCCGGACTGACTCAGATATAGAAGATATATGGACCTGTGACTGATGGAAAGAGACGAAACACCATGGATAAGTGACATCCTGAGTTTAAAGTGAAATAATTGATGTCAAATGTAAGAAACCTATGCCATGAGCGTATGCAAGGAACCGCAAGAAGCTAAGGAAATCGTGAGGCTTGCTAAGCTTAGCAGTAAGATAGATTGCGGCAAGCGCCACCTATAGATATCTACCTCAAGAAAGCACTTTTATATAAGTATACTTCCACTATGCACAAGAGCAGAATCAACCAAAGGTTACTTAAGGTCTCAAGAGGACAGCTTCGCAGCAGGAAAATTGAGAATTAAGGACAGAGAGAAACTCAGACGGAGGCAAGTCATGCCAAGAAGCCAAGGTCGTACCAGCTGAAATAGCCCAACAGTGGATACAATTAATGAAGAGAAGTACAGAGTATCCTAGTCTGAAAGGTCAAGATAAGCCACAGAAGGCAGGTGGTTGGGAAAATTAAATCAAATACACAAATTGCATGGAGAATAAGTCGATTTCACGGTATCGAAATCACGTGACCGAACAGGCAGAAGGGATGAAACTTTTACACCTATGCATGGATTTGTACCATGCCCAGATGCCTTAATTTTTCCAAACCAAGAAGCACTCTTGAGGCCAAAATACAAAGAAATAATTGACACATGACCACTGAAGTGATGATTGATTGTTGCAATAATTGGAGGGAGGCTGGGGGTGCAGACAAACTCCCTGCACCTGGCCGGCTAATCTGCACGCTGCTAGGCTAGTGGAAAGGTATGAGTGGGGTTGATGCCAACCCAATCATAGTGGACCAAGTAATCTAGGGTCCTATAGTTAGTAGAACCAATGAGACGTTGTACTTTTAGTGACGTCTACAGTAGCCATTTTTAAGGAAGGGCTTAGGTGCCCCACCCTCAACTGTTTATCCAATCCCCTCACTTTGTTACCATATACAGATATAGCACCTATATTAAAGTTACCTTCCTAGAACCAATAGAATTGCATGCCAGATGTTAAACGTTACACGTCAGTGATGACAATTATTTAGTATAAATTATGTGTTTTTTATGAAATTAGTTGGAGTTGAAGCGAGAAGAAAGATTGAGCGATTGCTGATATTCATTAACTCCCTGTTTTTTGTACTTGTCATTAAACGGACTCCCTTTGCCAAACCATGGAGTTGTCATTATTGATTTGATGCAAGAGTATTAATCTGCATCCCCATCCATCTCACGGGTGCTGCTGTCTCATCTTAAAGTGCTATTGGGTAACCCCCAGCTCTTTGGGCCGGTTGGGGTCGTAGTGCACACATCCTTTATCCCAAGCCAAGCAAATACACTTTGTTATTTGCACAAAGCTGTTTTCCAGCACCGTTCAGCTCTGCAGCAATGGTCTCTCTCCTTCAGGCTTTTCACTTACTATGTATACAGAGTCAACGTCCATTTTCTCATCATGGCTGTTTTACCCGTGTTATATTTTCTGCTGCAGCAAGCTTCTATATTTCTCATCTACTTGGCGTGTCTGCATATATACATCTACTAATTCTCTTCTCACTTATCTTTTCAGTGTATATGATTTCTTTACTTTGTTACTTCAGTTACACCTTCATTCTATTTGTATATCGTTTCAGTGTGTCCTTGTGTCTTCTCTTTGTGACATCACTTTACTCTTGTCAGATTTCACTTATAGCTCTTCTATGTTTAATGGTGTCTGCAGGAATCATTTGAGGGTAAATACGATATGGTTGTCTGAGAACATAATGTCTCACATATCTTCGATGTGGTATTGGGATGATAACTTGTGTCGTGCGCTGTGTCTTCCTGTTATTCTTCCAATATGACGGAGGTGAGGGGGCGGGCACTATAGATGATGTGTACATCTGTCACTCTACAAAGGCTATTTTATTTAGATCAAATTAGTTGGTAATGCATGTGTTAAATACGGTAAGTAACAACCAATACAAATTCAGCAAGCAGTAATCCCAAACTCCAGACGCAGAAAATACTGTCCAATTATGATATGGAATGCCACAACTAAAATGCAGTAAGCACTGTAAAAAATGACCTTCAGCAAAAAGGTGGCGGGAATGAATACCTGGTGAGTCTGATTCTGGTTCACCATCTGCAAAGTACATAAATTGCTCACAAAAATCAGAAACATGCCACAGGTGAACATGCTGGGGCTTGGAGCCTTTAATGTGCTCTTACATGCGGTGCTGACTGCTGTGCATGGAATCGGCAGCAACCGGAAGGGGTGTTAAGAAGACAGTTGGTGCAGACAAAGAGGAAGAGGCGGATGAGGAGGAGGAGGAAAGGGCACCTCACCTTCTAGGTCTACACAGGCGCAACGTCTCCTCCATCCTGCACCTCATTCATGGGGCTTTTGAGTGCCAAACTGCCATTGACACCATCAAAGCCCCTAATAGCAGTGCTGCATTTCTGGACTATGTGCATATTCCAGCACACTGCGAGAACTCAGCATCACATGACCCAGGCAATATGTTCTGTAGCGCAGGGCCAGGTTCGGAAGGGGATTCACGTCAATATTGGGTGCAAAGTCTGCTAGTTGCCTGTTTAATGACAGGACTGTGTTTATGCTGGCTTACTTTCCTTCTATTATGGGAGGAAACCTATCCCCCATTTCCTTTAGCTTTTTTGTCCCCTTTTTTTCTTTATTGCAAAAAAATATCCATTAAAATTGTGATTTTCTACCCAGACATGTTGTGTGTGGCTCTGGATAGCACCAGATGCCATTGCAGCTCACACCCATCCAGGACCCATGGAACCTGCACGATGATCCGCAAAATGCTCACTGATGACCCAGCCCCAAAGCGTGCATTTGGGCTCCTGCATACCAGGTACTGCTCCCTGCAACCCATGGGAGAAGCACTGCAGAGGATTGAGACGAAGGCTGGAAAATCACTGTGCTGCACAACTTGGCATACACGCAACACGTACAAATCCCGAAACAGGACCATTTGGACTTGGACAGAGACCAGCATGAGGAGGCTCTGCTCCAAGTGCTCGGCCAGGGTGATGCTCAGGATGGCCATGGCCACTAAGGGCCACTAAGGGCTCAGAGACCATTTGTTCTGAGAATACTGTTTAACATTTTGTTTTTATTTTTTCTGTATTGTTACCTCATATTTATGGTATGATGTAATTCCATCTCCTGTATCATTTTTAATGTTAGATTTATTGTATTTAGCCCAATGTCTATCACTCACACCCCTCGCTAATGCCTACATTGATCACACACCCAAAACCCATCCGCGATATTCATCATATGAATCCCAACATGCATTGTTAAGCAAGATTGTATGCAGTACCCTTTGGGTGCACTACAACAACCCTGACCTCCTGGCAATAGGAACCCAACCTTTGGTATAAGCTTGTACTACACAGTTTTGGTAGCGTGTTTAGCAGCCAGGCTTATCTCAAGAGGGGTCAATGTGAGCTGTAGGGGAGTTACACAGAGATTCACAGTGACAGGTATTCAAATAAACTCTTACACACAAGGTTTCTTGATTAAACAATTATTAATGTATTTAACAGTCAGTTTGAGTAAGCCTTCTTCAGAAGGGGCAATATAATAATAACACACAAATACACTCCAAAATACACACTATGAGTTTCCCTAAATCAGCAAATACCCATTTGGGATGACACACAGACACTTCCTACACCCTCAGGTGACTTCAATAGTTAGGACACTGTGGACATTAATATATCACTGCTGCATTTAGGGCAATACCTAGGAGTATGCCAAAGAAAAAGATTCTTAGAATAAAAGAAGAGCTCTCACAAATCTTCTGAAGCAGGTAAGTACTTTTGCTCAACCCCAGTGCAAAGTAAGTTAACCCCTTCCTGGAAGGAGGGCTAAACACAGAGTCAGAGGGAAGAAGAGATAGTCAGGGAGCCAGGCCAGGCCAAAGTCAATTGGACAGAAGTCAAGGTGAGCTGAAGCAATTCTTGCAGGTAAGTAAATGTCTTGCACAATGTTTTAGAAGTCTTTGTAGAATAAGAAGAAATCAAAGTAGGGCCACAAGCTGATTAGGCTTGTGAGGTAAATAAGCTGTGAGCAACTCTACAGAAGCAACCAAGACAAGTCTCACCAACAGAGAACAAGTGAGGTTACACAATGTTAGGTAGAATCCTGTGCAGTGCCCTTAGGGACCACGACACACAATTAAGACTACAGGTGGCAATACAAGTTTTACCTTTGGTACAAGCCTGTACTACTATGTCATAGTGGTAGCAGTGGCAGAGCAGCCAGGCTTATCGCAAGAGTATATGAGCAGAAGCAGAGATTACACAACGGGGCCACAATTACTGTGACTCAAGCAAACACTGACACAAGGTTTCAGGTAGAAAAATATAAGTATATTTATTTTTAAACCATCAGTTATAAACACAACACTTCTATTAAACTTTAAACAAAACCACACGTTAAATATACTACAACTAACCAATTCACTTTGTACAGTATGACTCAAGGTAAGTACCCTGTGTTTGAATGAACCAGTGTTATGAACAAAACACGATACCGCGGATGCGGTTGCGATCACTCTTTGACAGTTCAGTCTACTAAATAAACGTGTATCCGTGACATGAAATGCTACCGGGCCAAAAACACACTTAGCACCTGAGATACCCAGAGGGAGTTGGAGGCAAAAATCACAGGCAATATTTAGGTTAGGCAGACAGAATCGAGAAACACTCAGAAACAGGAGTTCAAAAGTCAAAGGGCCGGAGCCAGGTTTAAGTGACACCGGAGACCTGTTGTCGAAGATCACACTGTTAGACAGTTCACGATTCAGCGTTAGCCAAGAGTACTTTGATATTGTCAATGTTCAGAAGCTAAAGTTATAAGAAGGAGGGAAGACAAGGGCAAGCCTTGAAGATGAAGAAAAGGGATTCACCCAGTTTCCTCAGAACACAGTACCTTATTCCAATGGTGCAGCTGGTGCCCTGTCAGTTGTTCCTGTTGGTTTCCCGCAGACCCACGATTCCTGGAGCTTTGTTTTGAAGGAGGACATCTGAAGGGGTCTGCACCACACAGGGATGAAGCCGGCAGCAGCGACAACGAATAAAAGGTGCGCTCCTTAAAACCAGAAGAGGCTCGGCAGGCGGCTATCCGGACCACTACAGCAGTGTGCAGCGCTTTCGACCACGAAGGAGACCTCTGGCTGAAGAAGATGAGCTGGTTATCCCCACCAGTCTCAAGGGAAGAAGACTCCGGACTGGATCTCCTCTTAGTCGTTGAAGGGTAGAAAGCCCAGGACTGCAGCAGGGCTACACCGGGACGGGGTAGGGCAGCAGCCGTCGTTCTCTCCGCTTCTCTTCTGTTCCTTGTAGTTCCAGTGGTGACTCTCTGACTTCTAGCCCAAGAGACCTGCCTTTTATGCGAAAACCCCCCATTCACGCAGCCTGGCTGTCAATCACCCAGCAGGGGGGTTGTCCAGCCCGGACAACTACCCTGGCCAATCATGACAAAGTGCGACTTGGGTTTCCTAGGATACCCTGTGCAGGGGGTGACTACACCCCTCCCTCACATTCAGCCCACCTAGACACCCAGGCGCCTTGAGGAGGGCTTCTGGGCAGAAGCCCACCAAAAGACAGTGAACAAAGAAGGCAAACCTAGTTTGCCGCGCAAAGTAAAACACAAGAAGGACTTTAACCAAAAGAAATGGCGAATAAACTCAACTGGAGCCAAGAGAAAGACGATTTGGTCAAGCGGGTTTATGTTCGAGGCTAATATAATAGCCAAGAACAGTACCACGTTTATCTAATATAATCGCGGTAGAAAAGTTAGGGTAGATACCACTGCCACCAGCCAAGTCTAAATGTTAAAAGAGCGAAACAATGCTCTAGGAGGTACAGATAAAAAGGGAGATGAGTTAACCCTTTCCAGTACTCCATGGAAGATGGGGTGTACTGGATCTGTGGTAGATTGACTAAGTAAAGTTAATGGTAACTTTACCCTTTTCTGGGGGACAGTAGTCACCTCAGAAATGGAGTCGAGGGAAGTCTCAAAGACAACCCTGTGCCATGACACTGAAGGTGCTGTGTGACACACAAAAAGAAGGGGGCTACTGAAGAGGTGTACTTCAGAGTCCACAATCACAAAAACAGGTAGAAACACATAGCAAAACCCATGTAAGAGTGGGGGAAAAGCTCTCACTCTTACCAAGTGGAAAAAAATAAACTCCAGAAGTCCAGCAAAGCTGCTGGGGGACTCACTAGGTGAGGAAAATTAGCCCTAAATGAGAACTCTCCCTAACACACAACAAGAGGTAAGGAGGTAAGTTCTCTTAGACTTTACAGTACCTTTGGTTAGAAGAAAGGGGCTTCCAGTGCAGATCTGCAGATCCTGTGTTCCAGGGCCTCAGTCGTGGGGACAAGAGAGAGGACGTCTGGAAGACTCCTGCACTGCAACGGAACAGTCAGCGACAGAAAAAGACCAACTTCTATTCAGTGGCACTTCATGGTTTCAGCTCCTCGTGTCTCAGCAAATAGCACCACTGCAGACTCTTGGCTGTTGAGATGGGCTTTCCTTGCATCTGGGGTCCAGCACTCTGTTGAGGTGGCTCTGGCTCGGTCAGTCCTGCTTCCTCAGAGTATGGAAGATCTTCCTGGAGCTCTTGGCCAACTTAAAAGCAACACACACAAGCTGGTGTTCCTCTCCCTGGCTCTTCGGTTTCCAGCAGCATCTGCAGTGGAATCACAACCAGCTTCGAGTGGATGTCCGGGTGGCTTACTTTGGAGTTCATTGGTCCCACCAACTCAAGGGGGGAAGTCGTCCTTGTAGGGCTTCTCTAGTCGTAACGTATTCAGAGCTTCAGCACAGCAGCAGGGCTTCACCGGGCAAACCAATGGTCCAGGAGTTGCAGCAGGTATCTCTTTCAAGTTCTTCATTGGATTCCTTCATCCAGTGGTCGACTCTGCCTTCCAAGCCAAAAGTCCTCGCCTTTTATGCAGGTTTCATCCATTCATTCCAGCCTAGCTTTCAGAGACCCAGTAGGGTGGCTGTCCTTGCCAGACAGCCAGCCGTCCAATCACCTAAAAGTGCATTCCTGTCTCCTAGGAGACGAAACACAGAGATTTTTGGGCACCTCCTTTGCTTCCTACCCCCACCAGACACCCTGGGGGCAGAGGCGGGCTTCACTCGTGAATCCCGCCAAAGACAAAATGAACAAAGGGACGAAACCTCGTTTGGCGCACAGGGTCAATCTCAAGAAAGACCTTTCCATGAAGAAATGGCAAAAAATGAAGACCAGTGCCATGTTCACAAAAATGGCACCCTTAGGTGCTTTACTGCAGCTGCTAACGCAGCCCGCGCTAAAAGCACACCACAGTAGTTAAAAGTAAACCACTGCCACAAGCCATTCATCGAGGAAAGGGAAACATTAAAATGTTACATGAGAAGCTAGACAAAGGGGATACTAAGTAACCCCTCCAGTACCCTATTGTAAGATAGTGGGCCTCATTACGGCCCTGGCGCTAATGGGTTAACGGCGCCGTAAAAGGCTGCAGCGCCGTTAACCCATTAGCGCCTGATTACGAGGTCCCTTTGCGGGACCCGACCTTAACGGCTGGTCTACACCAGCCGTTAAAGTTGGGATCCGCAAAGGGACCTTGGTGCTAAGTACGGTACCACAATTTGCGGTACCGTACTTAGCGCCTTCCCCATTCCCATTGAGCCCTATGGGGCAAAAATGGGAATGGGGAAGGGCCATGGAGGAAGGGGGAATGACCGCCCCGCCAACCTTGTAATGGGGTGGTAATTCCCCCTTTCTCCATGGCGGAGTCGGTAAGTTAGCACCATGGTTTTCCGCCTGGGTCGTAATGAGGCCCAGTGTGTGATGGGTCTAGAAAGTTACAAATGTAAGTAAAGTCAATTTCACTTCACTGCTCTTGGAAACAGTAGTTTATCGAAGAGAAAGTATTTAAACCTTTGGGAAATCTGAAACACTTCCATGTGCCACTGCACTGAAGGTGCTGTGTGACACAATGTACAAGATGATGCCTATGGAGTTTGTCAGACTCCACAACCAAAAGAAACACAGTGTTCAAAATCACATTAAAATTCACGAGAGAGTGGTAAAAAGGGTCTCACTCTCTCCAGGTTAAAAATTCAAGTCCTTAAAATCCAGCAGATTTGCAGGGGTCTCTAAGGAATTAGCACATTTCTGAGAATTCTCCCTAACATTCATCATGCATATCCTCCAAACCCAACAACCATCTAACACTGCAGCCACTTTGTGGCATTGTTGTCTGCAACAGGGAGTGGGTGTGTTTAGTCCTGTTGTGCAATTCTTCCACCCCTCAGGCTGGTGGTAACTGAGGAATCCAGGGGGGAAAGAGAAATATCTGGCAGTTGGGGAGCTCCAGTGGGTCTAGCCAGTCCCGTGCAATCTTGTATTAATTCATGGTTATCTGTTCCAAGGTATAGGACATTGACCCAACATCCCATTTGGTGTTTTCAGTGGCCTCTGGCTATGGGTGGCTATGACTCCCACAAGACTGTTGATAGCTTGACAAAAGGACTGGTTCTCTCCTTCTTATTCCCAGTCCGGGCATTGGCAGATGCTACATCTCTAGTTGGGTAGCAACTGCTGGGCAAGTTTCTCTTGAAGTACCCACCTGGACTCAATTGCTTCCTATCAAAGCACTATCTAATAGAGTGCTACATCCATGCCAGTGGGTGCAGGAGGACAAGAGATACCCTGGCCTATATCCCCTAATGCGATCCACAATATACCAGTGGAAGGAATTGCCATCTGGCAAGGGTGTGGAAACCCTGGCCTTTTCATTTGAATTATATAATAAAATGATGTAGCTAATTCCATCTGAGAAATGGTTGTCTGCTAATCAGATTTCCCCTTTTATAATCCCAATGCCAAAAGCATAGCAGAGACCTGTGCCCGCTACACCAGCCTTAAAATCTGCAGCTCCTGCTCTCCATCGGCGAAGAACAGGTTCAGAGGTCACACATGTGCCTTTTAACAGCTACTGTGACAGCCAACACCCTGCAGTGCAGAGGCTGATTTTAAATAAATATGCCCCAAAAGCAAAACCACATCATTATGAAAGCTCAGAATTATTATAGCCACATTTGATTAGTATCATACATGAGTCAACACTGTGGGCTTCAGTCCCGCTGCGTGCACCTCTCTCCAGAAAGACATATTTTCAACAGGAGCCATTCTGGGAAACAAGAATCAAAGGGTACACACTTCACAAAAGCAGTAGACTTGCACCAGGATGTTGTATAACAATGGGCCTTTGCTGCTGCGGTCAAGGGAAGAGGATGACTTAAGTGCAGAGAGAGGAAGCTCAGCACAAGTGGAGAAGGGATCCACCATTTTGATTCTCTGTGTACCTCTCTCTTCTTCATGTTGCCTCTACGTCCTTTAGCAAATGACTTTGGATACAATGTCAGTAGGCAAAAGCCACTTGTCTGAAGGACAGGTATTGGATCCCTTAAAGAAGGTTTGCATTTGTCCAATCACCTGTGGATATTTGCATATACAATAGGGGGTAGCCAATTCCTTTTTTTGATTCATCACTGGATTTCAACCCATTAAGAATAATTCATTGGACCATACAGGGAGAGCAGTCCTTTCCAAAGTCCCCCAGTTGTGAGGTGAGGCATGAGAAGCAAATCAGAGGCAAGATCTGCTCCCTAACCATCTCCAGGGCACTTTGAGGGTGATGTGCTGCTGGAGCAAGACCTGCCTCTTTGCCAGCTACACTGGTACCAAAGACTTCATTGGAGGTGAAGGACCCCTGCAAGTGTTTGACAGCCTCCCCCATGTTGGGACAATGAGAACAGGGGCCTATATTTGCCCTGAATCCCTGGATTGGGACTCACAGTGATCAGACAGTCAGGATCCCTGTGTGTTCACTGCTGAACCGCTTCAAGCTGTGTTTTGAGCTTGTTCCACACTATCGACCCATCAGGACTCCCCGGTGCTGCTTTTGTCACTCTCCCAATCTTCAAACCCCTGTACTGCACCTTCGAACCAGTTTGCCACTGCACCGCACCAGCACAGCGTGTCATTGCCTTGGCGGAAACAATTACCTTGTTGCTGCACCAGCATCATTCAAACCTCCTTTTGAACCGCCAACCTGTTTGTCGCTGATTAAGTCGACAGTCAAATCATAGAACAGCAACCTTTATGCACCGCTTCAAATTTAATTGACCTGCGCATCCAGCCATTAGCATCTCCACCGCCAAACCATCTGTCGACTGTGAAATCAATCCTGGTGGCCATCACGAACGCATCTCTCGAGCACTGCTTCAAACTGCAGTGAACTTCAGCTCAACCCCACGTCTAAACATGCTTGCCTTCTGGAACACCAGGACTGACACATTCAAGCCTGATCTACACCGCTTGCACAGTGACAAGAAGCCTGGCTCAACACTGTCGAACCGCCAAGAACAGCAAGAAAGTATTGTCTGCTAACACCACCCCCGTCCATGTTTGTGCCTTAGAGATTGGTTAGGGGACTTTTAATCTCTTTTCTTACACCAGAACATATCCCTTACAAACGTTGTGATTATTTGCTTGCCTCGCACCAAGGTCTCATTACTCATTGTGCTCCATATTGCTATCTCTTTCATATGTTGTGTTCTTTCCGCAGGGGTGTTTTGTAATGTATTCTATTAATTTATTTTTGCATATGGTGTGCCTAATTAAAGTATATATATTTTTTTATAGACTCTTGATTGGAAATTCCTTTATTTTATACTTTTGTACTTTGCTGTTTGGGTATATGCTGTTTCACATTCACACCCCTCTTGAGAGTATAGTATGCCTTCTACCCACATTATCACAAAAGGAGAAGGAGATACATCTCTTAACTCTGCCTGTTTCATCTATATAATTGGGATCACTCTTGTTTTGTAGAAGTGTGTAGGCTGAGTAGGCGGTTTAGCCACTACTTATCCTTGTATCCCTGTGGGGCAGAAATCATTTTGTCACAACTAGGGTCATCCCATGGGCCTGGTTATGCCGGCAACCCATCAGAACCAAACATGAGTTGCAAATAAACATTTGACATAAGGGCATTGGCAATGTGTGTATTTTTAAGCCTTTATGATGGGAATATTGCACATCTACACTTTTTGTTGAATTTAAAGAAAAGTGCTGTGTTCCAATGTTTCCTCTTAAACTGTTGAGTGTCTAACCCTCACCTCCTCCCCCAGCTCCCAAAACCTGCATGCTATGAAGGGCTAAAATGAAGGCTAAGTTATTCTCCCTTGAATGCATAACTATTAGAGGGACAGTTCCACCTACCACAGCAGGCATCTCTTTCTTGAGCTCAACAGTGAACCGGACCCTCCGCTTGAAGATGTTCCACCTTTTGTTTATGTCATGTACCATCTTGAAGTGGGCAGACATCATACACTCCTGATCCCAAATTCTTCTCCACAGCTCTGAGTGCTTTCAAGGTGCTACTTGGCCATGAAGTTGCCTTAAAGCTGAGGGCCGTCTTAGCAACCTCCTCCGTGAGAACTTGCAATTTGTTCTCCAAAAACTGGATTTTACACTACCTCCCATCCCCTGATGCTTCCATGGCTGTCAGCCCGCTTCAGAGATTACGGATGAATTGGGTTTCCTGTTTTTCGGATGTCCACATGCACTTTTCCAGTATTCTTCCGATCCACAAATGTAACTAATGCATTGAAGTCGTTTGGTGTTTTTCTACATGTGTTTTTACCATTATTGATTTTGCAGCTGTAATCTCGTAATTTCCACATGTGGTAACAATAATTAACACCGATTCGTAATGAGGCTTCTAGGAGCTGATTGCAGGTTAATTCCAAACGAATCCATTGCTTTAAAACCAGCATGAAAATACCTGCGGACTGTTGATCATGTGGTATTTCAAGGTGGAGAACGATGTGTGGCAGACACTTTATCTCAGTTTTTGTCCCCAAAATAGCCTCAAATGGAAAGAAATGCTTTTACGCCTTGCTTTTGTGAATTGACCCCCTTTCGTTCTCCAGGGGATGATGAGGAAAACAGAATCTGATCATATCTTGGTGCCTGGAGCCAACCTTGACTGATTGGGATGCTACAGAATGTTTGTGATTCTTCTTGCGGGGCTGAACAAGTGGTTCTGGTCAGTGGTGTGTTTTTGCACAAGGAGGAAACCATAGCCTCAAATGCTGGTGTTTTTAGGCATCACATTTACTTGCTTTGGAGTGTGGGAAGGAACCAGCCGACAGTACTGTGTCAATGCAGTAAATCAGAGCAATTTCACAATGTGTGATATCACAAAGTCCATGTACACTCACAAGCAAAAAAAGGCAGCAGTTTCAGCATTCCAGACTAAGGAGAAGATTCTTAAAAATGACGCAATAGAAAAAAATGTACTTTTTTCATTTGCGCTAAAAAATATTTGGGTTAAGGTTACCCAGACATCTGGAAGGACCTTTTGTGAACGTCTCAAATGTAATTACTTAGATTTGATTATAATTTATCAATTTTATGACTCATTTACAAATATTCAGAAGACATTGGTGTAAGACAGTCTTTAAAGTCTTTAATTCTTTTTTTCAAAAAAATGAAGCATTTATTCCTTGGACATAGGCATTTTTCGAGAGGTCCAATGCATTTCGGTATTACTAGATCATAATTAGGGACCATTTTCTATAAAAGATATAACCAAATACATTCTGTAAGTAATTGGAGATATTGTTTTCATATCACATTGACTGTATTTCAAAATACAGCATAGTTACCTGTCTACTGTCCTGTCTCTCTTATATTTGCTTCAAATCCTTATGTATTTTCTGGCGATGCTGGGCCTATTCTCAGGTCTTAGGTCTAGGCCTGTGTTCATCTTTAGTGACCTATAATGTAAGATGTACATTTTGCTACTGTTTTCATATTAACATATCCTTAAAAACCCGGGCATATCTGTATATATAACATACCTTGTGATCACAAGTTGTTCTCCAATTTCAGCTGCCCTTTTCCTGTTGTCCTGTAGGAGGATGTTTATAAAAAAAGGACTCGTTAGTATACCTGTATATCCCAAACAGGTTTAGCCCTAGAAGGGATTAGGCAATTCCCTATAGTGAAGGACCTCATACATTCCTAGGTTGGAGTTTACCTTACTATCTGTGTGATGCTTCCTTTTCCGGACAACAGGGTGCTTCTGCTCAGGAGCTCTGCGTCCGGAGAATGGTATTAAGCACAGAAATGGTGCCGGCAATTGCGTGCGTGATGACATCACCGTAGCAGCCACGCCATCATGTGCCGGATGCCATTTTACTTGTTTTTGTAACATCGCGCTTGCGAGTGAATGCGCATGTACGAGAGATTTGAAAATAAGTTGCTATCTAACATAGATGTTCATGAAAGTACATATGCTAAATATACATTTTGAAACACCTGTCCTAAGTACATATTTTGACAGGATAAGATATTCCACCCTTCCTTGTAAGTAAAGTAGGAGTACAGATAATCTTACATTTCATACTGTAGGTAGTGAGTAAATGATGGTGGATATTGGTTATACATTTGCAGTATATATTGCATGGTAGTTGCTTGTGAATACATAGGCGTGTATGACATTTCTCAGTAGTTTTCTACATAATGTTTGAACACTGTGCTCTCAATACAGGTATGCGTTCTCCTTATGCTTAGTATACATTTCAAAATAAACATAATATGGTAAATAGCTTTTGATTGTAAATACATTCAAAGTGTGTGATAGTGGTAAGAATGTTCTACACTTAGGCTGTATGGTGTCTGGTTGAAAACAAATAGTGATGTGGTATCAACAATAGTTCAGTTTCCGGGTTCAACACTATATTGTGATATTTGGGTGTATATTACATTACCCTCTGAAGGTTGTTGGGGTTGTCTGTTTTAATTTTCAAAGAAACACAAAGGAATTACACTCTTTGTTCATCCCTCCTGGGTGGAGGGAATTTAACCTTTCTAACCAAAAGTTTTCTCTCTTGTCAAGTTATCAGAGATATTGCATCCTCTTCCTCTTTTCTCAGTGGTCTATAGTACCTGAAATTTCATTTGCGATATCTGATGTCGTGCTTCTGGGAAGTGGCGAGTTTCAGGAGATTTCATGTTCCGTGTCCGGATGTTGGACCGGTGCTCGTTCCCCCGAAGTTTGGCCTTACTTGTGGTTTGTCCAACATAGAACTTTCCACAGGGGCATTTAATGCTGTAGATTATGTTGCTGCTATCACAACTGGTGTGACATTTTAAGAAAATGTTCTTCCCAGTGTGGAGGTGAAAAACAATGTTTCCCTTCTGTACTAAACTACAGATAGTACACTGAAGGCACGGGAAAGCCCCGCATTTTGGGGGTTTCTTGGGTGGTTCTGTTGCTGTTCCTCTTCACTAGAATATCTTTTATGTTTCTATTTCTTGTGTAGGCGAACACTGGAGGTAATTCATAACATTTTCCTAACATCCCTTCTGGTGACAGGTAATGCCAATGTTTAATGACCATTTTCTTGATCTTGTTACTTTGTAATGAGTATTTGCTAACATAGATATGTGGTGATTGAGTCTTGCCATTATTATTCATCAAGATTGCCTCTCTTGAGATATTCTCTAATTTGTCTAAGGAGTTTCTAATTTTCATCTCTGAATGGCCCCTTGCTTTAAATCAATTGGCCAAGTCTCTTAGGTCTCTCTCGGAATTGGTCTCATCCTGGACTGTAAGTGGTTTCAACCCAGCACTCCACCTAAGTCAATACCTGGCATGAGATGCACAGCTGGAACCCTTAATTATATATTTGTATGTCTAAAGTTCTTTTATTTCTGAATGATGTACCCTTATATCACGCCCCTCTCTTTGAATCCCCACCGCCCGGTCTCACTGAACCAAGAAGTAGGTTATTTTGCAAAGTGAAAAGATTTATTTTATGAATTGAACAATATATATATCACACTTTTATGAATATGAACAATATCTAAATTTCACACTATTAATATTTATACAATGATCAGCAATTGGTGATATGACAGTAAACAATATCTTTAATCAATAGGAGTATGGATGAAAAGAATAATGTAGCATAGAATAAAACTTTGTGTGGGTGCAATGAAATGCAATGATAGGAAATTAATGCAGCACAGAAATAAAACTTGATATGAATTCAATCATATGCAATGTAATCACTCTTTTCCCCTGATACTACTCAATCCCCCCAAATATGCAATATAGAAATGGAAGGAGAGAAAACAGGTTTCAGGAATAAACACTCTACAAATGCAGTTTCAATCCCAATTCCCCCCAGCAAGCTTAGAGAGAAACAGGAATGATTTTAAACAGGTCAGATGCTTTTGAATGTGGCTTTGAATGAATGGGAAAAATGCAAAAAATTGATTTAATTCTCTAAAATGGATTCAGAACTAGTGGGAGCCACTTTGGTAGCTTCAGGTGAACACCACTAGCAATGATGGTTGAATGACTGGCAGATAGGAAACTGAATTCAGAGGTTGAACGCAAGAATAGCTATTTTATATGGGATGAAATTGAGCCAAAGGCAGAATTGCGGCAAACTTTTCCACGTGCATTAGGCGCAATTGCAGCAAAACTAGAAGGAATGCAGTCCTGGATACCTAGCTTCAATTTGACACTTAAATCTCGTTCCTAGCATGTGCGGTACAGAAGTTATGAAGGTTTTAGTAAAGGTCGATTTTTCTCAAAAAGAGTCCAGATTTCAAATGAAAAATGCGCTTTTGAAGATTACATACAAGGATTGGCTTTACACTAAGGGGCTATGAAGATATGAGATAACAACGGTACAGCCACCAGTCCTGAGGCGCCTCTGTCTGATCTTTGCCCGCTGCGACACTTACCTTTCTTCAGAAAATATATATTAGCGCAAAAATGATTATCACTACAATTATCACAGGACTATATGGATGAGAGAAAGATTCAGGACAGACAAAAGAGATTCAACAATGCAGTTCTGGATAAGTGGAATGGGTTTGATTGGATTACTTAAGGATAAGAGATTGGCTATGGACAGTTCTATGCTAAATACTCACAACTATGGTTTTGGAATAGGCCCGTAAGGATCTGGTCAAGGGTTTTGGACTGGAATCTGCTAGCCACCGGACAGGATTCAGGCGCTTTGTTCTGCACTCAGCAAGGCACTCTGGTCTCTGCACAGCCTCTTGGACTGGATCTGATGGGTTGGTTCTGGGTTACAGCTCTCTCTACTGGTTTGGATCTCTGGGTTCTAGCAAGAGTTCTTGGCAAGAAGCAGAAAAACAGCATAGCCCGGCTGTTGAATTTGTTGTGCCCCTTGGAATTCTGGGGTTAAAATCAGGTTGCAAGATTTTAAAGGCCAGCTGAGAATGGCTCAGCTTTGAATTTGGGCCTTCTGCTTTCAGGATTCTGGAGTCTTGATCTGGGTTCTTCCTGCAGAGCGCTTCGCCAGTAAATCAGTTGATGGGTGAATGTGTGTGTCTCTAGGTCCTCAACAGTCCCGATTTATGTATTTCCCAAAGGGGTGGATAGGCTGATTATAATAAGCCCACCCTCTAGGAAACTGATTGGTCAAAGTCTTCCTTCCGTCCTGATTTAAGAAGGAAACCAGAGTGTCATGATGTGTCATGATGACGCTGTGTTTATGGTCCAGGAAAAAACCTCTCCTTTGTTTCTACACAGAAAATATATTTTTCATATAAAGCATATTTATAATATCACCAACTTGCTAATAATACATATTTACATTACAGATTAGATAAAGCATGTATCTGTCCAAGCCCCATCTTCTTAAGAGTTTTGGTTCACAAATGACAGTTTTTCGCGCTTTTGGTTGGTTAGCCAGTGTCAGATCTGTACACATTTTTTCACATACATGCGCATAACATCTGGGCACAATCCTGTACATTTTCATATTCCTAGCATAATCACAATTGCTACAACATCAACATTTTCGTGGTTCAGTCTCTGAATATCACACAAATTCCAGAGTAGTTTTAAAACGTGACCAACATTTTCATTTTAACAATCTATAAATTCCACATTTTTCCCAGTTTGTTACAGTTTTCTATGAGTCTTTTTCTCAAAACTATATTTTCTTCAGTTCCAGATACACAATTCAGTCTAGCCCCGCCTCCAAGGTTTTGGCTGAGCCAAGAGCAACCTGAGCCTCTTCCTGCTGGTTTCTGTTGATGCCCAAATTAGCATTTCCTTTCAGTCAAGGGAGTCTTTTGTCTCCTGTCAGAGCAACAGGCCAAAGTCCCCTCCCACTTCCTTTCACAACTCCCTGCCAGTTCCTCAGCAGAGAGCAGGGGGGAAGATTCCTTTGTTTGGGAGAAACTGTGGAATGTCTTTGAAGCCCAGTGTGGTTTGCTTTAGCTCACTTTTAAAACATTGTTTAAAATAGTCTTTTTCTAAAATACAATTTACATTCTTAACAAATATAACCACACATCTCTTAATTCCCGCCTTTTCAAAACATGGGATTGAATTGTATCAACCTCTATTGCTTTTGATGGGAAGTCTCTTCTTTTCCACACTTTGATTTTAAGGTACAAGTTTAAATGACAGTATAAGTAAATGCCAGCTTCTGACACAGGCGAGCGGCGGTACTGCGCCCATTTCTGACATATTTTTCCCATGCAAGCACCTTTGAATGTGGATTTTCTTATGATGAAATGTGTTTCTGCTGACATTGTGCTTAGGTGGATTCTTTAAATAAAGTGATGTTTAACACCCAACAAGGATGTTGGATCTTTTGTGATGTTTGGGAACCATGATTTTGCAAATTTAAAAGGCAAGGAAAACAGATTTTTAAAGCAGTTCTGGGTTTCCCTTGCAATGCAGCACTGCTTTTTCGAGTAGTTTCATTTTACTCTGTGGGCAGCCCAATGATAGGTTTTGGCAGTGGTCTCCTGTGTTACCTCTGATATAGGCAAAAATGGATTGGTGGCCTATTTTTCAGGTTTCCCTGAGCATTTTTCAGAGATTTCTAGCACATAGATCTTTTTGGCGGTCATCCTGTTGTTTTTGATGAAAACAACACACAATGATGTTGCAGGGCATAGACCAGTGGGTTAGAACATCCCACAAACCCCGCTCTTGTGATTTGGCATTGAACGTCCATCAATGGGAAGTCGCAAGACTGGGATGTCAGTCTCATTTCTTTTGGTTCCAAAATTGCAAAGTTCATAATTTTTTTTTCCATCGGGGTGGGTCGACCAGTTTTCCTTGCCCAGTCCTGATGTGAGTATTGAGCGATACTCTGGGGCCCTTGGATCTTTGCTCCCGGTCCCTGGGTAGTCCTCCTTGGTTTAGGTTTCCATGGTTTCCAATCCTAGGATGACAAAGCAAAAGCATATTTGTAGACATTTCCCCACCACTATTAATGTAGTGGGGCGGACATATACATTTTGACAATCAGGACACATTTTTCTATTGTAAGTTATGGACTATATATGGAATATTTTATAGTTGGAATTCTAGGGAGCTGGAGTGACCCCCTCTGAGGTTCCAGAAAACTCCTCCAGTTGCTGGAGAGTGTGCCTAGGATGGCAATACTTTAGTTGGTTAATATGGACCCACTTATCTCCCCCCTCTGCAACACTGCCATTGGGGATGCAGATTTTGGAGGCGACTGGTGAGATTTTGTCTACAATTCCAAAAGGACCCCACCAGCTAGGCAAAAATGTGCGCTGTTTGGCCTAGCTCCTTTGGAAATTGTATAAGTAGACCCGGTCTCCTACATGGTATTCTTTCTTAGTAGTCTTTAAATCATACTAGGTCTTCATACTGTCTGATGATCTTTCTAGATTTCGCTGAGCATAGGCAAAAGCATGTTGAAGGTGTTTTCTTAGATTTTCAGCATACTCATGAGTTGTGGAGGCATTGATCAATGTCTGCTCTTGGGTTCTATAGAGCAGATGCTGGGGAAGCACCATCCTGCGTCCAGTCATCAGCTCAAATGGTGACATTTTAGTTGCAAATGAAGGGGTAGATCTGATGGCCATTAGGACAAGAGGTAATCGAATATCCCAACTTGGCCCAGAATCTGCCACAAACTTTTTTAATATGCTCACAATTGTTTTATTGTATCTCTCTACTGCACCACTAAAGGCTTTCCGGTAAGCAATGTGTAGCTTCCTTTTGACCCCAAGTATCTCCCACATGTTTATCATTACTTCGCTAGTGAAGTGGCTACCTCGGTCTGACACGATCCTTTGGGGTAGTCCAAAACGCGAAAAGATGTGGTTGATCATCAGGGCAGCTGCTGTTTCTGCCTTGCAATTTGGGGCCGGGAGACATTCCACCCATTTAGTAAAAAAGCATGTCACTGTCAACATGAACTTTTTCTCCATAGAGGAGCGAATCACGGGCCCGATATAGTCGACTTGCAAATCTGACCACGGCAGTGTCATCCCCCTCTTTTGGAGAGGCGCACAGTGTGTGAGGGATGTTGGCTGAAATTGTGCACACAAAAGACACCCCTTCAAATATTGGTCGAGGTCCTGCCCCATGTGTGGCCAGTGTGCAACCTCTCTTAAGATTTCAAGTGTTGTATGAAACCCCCTATGACCGACTGTAGCCGCATCATGGGTGTGACTAAACATCAGGCTTCAGAATGAGGTAGGGACCACCCACTGATCATGGCCGGCTAGGGATCTCCTTACCAACAAACTGTCTTGGATTCAGAACATTTTTGGACATTTCATCAACACTCTGAGGTCCTCTTTCCCTATGTAATCGGTATCCATCAAGGGAAAGTTCTCAGGGTCCTCAATGTGTTGATAAAACTTACCAATTACTGGATCCCCTTTTTGAGCCGTAATAAGATCAGCATCTGGGGTCTCCTTACTCCATTGTGCAGTTGAGAGTTAATTGTGAGCATTTGTCTGGGACCTAGTGATAGCAGTGACCTGGATTTCCCCCAATAGGGACTCGATCTCAATTAGATCCTCGTGGAGGGCTCCAGTTTTGTCTGGTCCCTCTGCTTTAGAATGACCGTTGATCTTTTTCCAGTAGATGGTCATCCCATTCGAAGTGTCCAGATCATCAATGTTTTGAATTAATTTCCCATGTTTCAAGGGTTTATTATATGCACATAACATGCCTCTGGTTTTCCAGTAAACCAGGTGCTCCACGAACCCGTTCCGTACATAATCCAAATCTGTGATTATGGCCAGTTTGCAGAGTTGATGTTGGACAGCAGTGAGAATGGCTTGATGCACAACCATCAACTCTGACACTTGACTACTTCGGGGACCAATCTTGTACCCAGCGGAGGGTTCTGGGGTCTCATTCACCCATGCATTCCCTACGCCGGCCACAAGTTATTTTTCCCCGTTGTTGTCAACATGGCAAGAGCCTCCATCCACATAGACAGTGGGCATTCCCTCACACTTGTCTTCTTCAAAGACTTTGTGTGGGGAATTGAGGTATGCCTCCATGTTGTCCTTGATTTCTAGACTTTCGTCATCGAGACAGTTTTCTCTGGCACAATCATGCAAGTCAGCCAGACCTTGCGCGAGGGGACTCTTCTTGTTTTGGCCATTTCTGACCTCCACAGGAAAGCCTTGCATTGACAGAATCCAGGAAGTAATTCGGGAATTACTCACAATTCGGGCCCGGATTCTGTCACTTTGGAGATATTGCAGAGGATGGTGTGGAGTCTCCTAGGTAAACAGGCGGTAATTCTTCAATGCCCACACCGTTGCCAGGAGTGCCTTCTCACTATCGTTGAATTTCTCCTCCAGAGAGGATAAAGTTTTGCTCGCATAGGAGATTACTTTATTGACCTTGTCATGCTTTTGATATAATAGCGCAGTCAAGCATGTATTAGAGAACCCTGTCTCCAAGAAGAACTCCTTGTTTTTGACAGGGTAAGCTAGGCAAGTCACTTGTGAGAGGCTTCTTTTGAGTTGTCTTACTGCCTCAGATTGTTCTGGACCCCATTCCCACTTGACCACCCCTTCAAAAGATGAATCAGGGGTCTTGTGATCTCTGCGAAGTCCCCGATGAACTTTCTACTGTAATTAGTCAGCCCAAGGAGGCTCCTAAATTCCCGCAGAGTTGTGGGTTCTTTCAATTTCTGGAGTGCTTCCACTTTCTTTTCCTGGGGACAGAGACCGTGAGGAGTAATCTCATGCCCCAAGAAATTTACACGGGTTCTACACCACTGTGCCTTTTGAAAGGAAAGTTTTGCTCCGGCTGCCCTCAACTGGGTCAGAACATAACGGATCTCCGCTATGTGTTCCTCCACAGTTGAGCTTTTGATGAGAACATCATCTACATAGGCCAGGTTACCCCTTTCACCCATGTCGGGCATGGCCTTATGTAGAAAAATGTTGAATTCATTGCCGGAGTTGATGTATCCGAAGGGAGTCCGGGTCCATGTGTACTGCTGCCCCCAAAGATAAAGGCCAGCTTGTATTGGTCCTCCCTACTGACAGATACAGTCCAGTATTGAAGTAAATACCTGTGACCCCTGGATCTGGGCCAGCCCTTGGTCAATGTAGGGAAGAGGCCATCTGGAAGTATGGACCCATTTGTTGAGCTCCCTAAGGTCGGCGCAGAGTCTCCACTGGCCATTTGGCTTCAATATCCCCAGCACCGGATTATTGAAGGTGCTGTGGACTGGACAGATTATCCCACGGGACTCAAGGTTTTTAATTATTTCAGTAAGGGACTCCATTGATGCGATAGGCAAGCGATATTGCTTCACAAACACTGGAGTCATGCCAGGGTCCGTGGGAATAGTTGTGTGGATGTCGGTGCGACCACAGTCATATGAGTCCACCGCAAAGAGATCTTGAAAATCCAAGAAAACTTGTATCAATTTTTGCCTTTGCTCCAGAGTCTCACAGGCATCAGCTATATTGACTCTCTCTTCAACCATCTGCATAAAGCCTGGAAAGACTCCCGGTTTCGCTATCTCAGCAGCCTCCTCCAGCTAGGTGGAGAAGTCCCTGGTCAAAGTGCTGATTTGGACTGGTGGCTTCAGGTGGGAAAGGCAGCCCTCATGGACCTTGAAAATCACCTCATCCCTCTGAAGTCACAAGTCACATCTTCCTTACCATAAGGGCAGGAAGTGTACACTAGGAGGTTCCCCACATGCTGGGTAAAGATCCTGTCTGGTGTTGTGTTGTCATCACTGTCACTGTCAAAACAGTCCTTGGTGATTGGTCCTAACAGTCCATTGCCTAAATCTATAGAAAAATGTTGGTCATCAACCGCCATTCCAATAATGGTGCCTACGGCTAGAGTTATACTCTTTAAGTCGCTGTTATCCAACTCTATTGGAATGGTGTCGTGTTCTATGTTGACTAGTGGTGTTGGGTTTACCCCAACCCTTGCTGTTGGAGAGAAGCATTTACATGAATATATGCGTCAGGGTTTTTCAATTTCTGTCCCGTTTTAACTTTTACTTCCAGGGAGAATTGTCGGGTCCTTTCTGGGATGGTGACTTCCTCTCCAATCTGAATTTCAACTGCATAAGGCAGCAGTTGAGCTGACCTAAATGCTTTCTCTGGGTCATCAAAGCCCATGGGATTATCCGCTAATCGGGACCAAGCTTTGAAGTTTATTAGGTCCAAACTAATGGCAAAGCGATTGAGAATGTCACTGCCTAAGTAAAAGGCGGCAGTGACATCTCGCACGACCCAACAATTATGGACTATGCTCTTGTTGCCTATGGAGATTTTGAGCATACACCTGCTTGGCAGGAGATGTTTGGAATTGGGTGTTTCCAGATCCATTTCCCATTTGTCTATCAGTCTAAATGTGGGGATGGCTGGATCTTTTGGGAGTTGGCGGAACATGGCTTCGCTGATGAAGCTCTTACCGTTGTTCACACACATTCGGGTGAGAACAGTCCTTCCCTTCATTTAACTGAACAGGGATGAACGACTGCTGTCCAATTTGCTGAATATCAGCCAGGCTCTGAGCTGATTTCTCATCTTTAAGGACTATAGGAGTGGGAATGTCTGATTGTGGATTCGTAAAGAATTTCAGAGTGTTTCCTTCCAGTGTGGTATGCCACCCTAGACTGGAAGGAAGGTTGATTTTCAGAAATAGAGAGGACCCCCCATCACCAGTTTGTTGTCCTACTGCTATTACTGTCACGTCTGGGATTTGGTTGTTCTGGAAGTGAAATTCTACTTGGTCAGATTTTTGTTCAACCATGTGGCAGGTGCCGTTTAAACTAACATGGTTGGCACTCTGTTTTAATTTTATCGGTCGGTTAGTCTGGGTCCAGAGGACCTTGTTTACGCAATCTATTAGGGGTGAAAACCTTTGCAGGAGGTCATTCCCTAGTAAACAAGGGGTGCCCTCTGGAGTCACAACTATGACCGGGTGCTTCACCTTGTGTCACCCAATTTTAATGTCCAAATCCGCAGTCCCCTCGACGGGAATTTCCTTCCCGTCAAAGTTCTGAAGTTGTCCAGGAAGAGGGGTGAGAGGAATTTGGTAATTCTCCCCCCTTCTTGAATTCAGTTTATCAAAGGCCCTTTTGGACAGAAGGGTAGCTTGGGATCCAGTGTCCACCAGTGCCAAAATTGTACCCTGCCCCTGTATTTGGACCAGGGCATAGAATCTTCCCTCCTTCTCCGCAAGGGGGCACAGATAATGTACATTTTTGGACAACTGGTGGGTTAGTTTTCTAGTTTTTGACACTGATAAGGGGGTGATTTGGGCAGAATTCTGTGGGAAGTCTTGGGAATCTAAAAAGAAGAGGTGACAACTAGATATGGGAGAAGTTTTGGGTCCCCCTGGTTCTGGGCCGTCCCCCACCTTTTGGAGGCAGTCACCGGGATGGGTTTGAACCAGGGGATTTTCATGCTGTTGGTTCTGGGGGAGGATGATGGTCGGCGCTAGCTCAGTCCCCACATCTCCCCAGTCTGGATTTGAATCCTTTGGGACCCATTTTTCTTTGGGAGGAGTTCACCCATCTCTGAAGGAGAAGATCCTTTCCCCAGGATCCTCTGAGGATCCCTCTCCTTCAAATTGGAAGATTTGTACCTCCTCCTCAAAATGGGTCTGTTTGGGTTCTTTGTTTCTCCTACCCCCCTCTGCTCCTTGGGTTGCATACTTTCAGGAGCAGGAGATTTTGGTTCCGGTTCCTGGGTTTCCAGGGGCTTTTTAGAAGTGGGGAAGGAAGCTTCCTCCAAGGTTTTACAGCCCCCTTCCCCTTGTGCCTCATCCCTGGGAACCGGCAGGTTGTCAGGGTTCTGCCCCCATCATTGTTCTGGAGCACCAGGTCCGGAGTTTGAGGCATTCTGTGCCGGCATGCTCATCTGAGGGTTCTGTTGAGCCCTCAGCATGCAAACCAGATCCTGTGCCATGTTTTGGACCTGGCACTCTAGCTGGGACACCCGCTCAGGCTGATACAGGGTTCTATTGTCTCCCCTGGGCTGATCCCCGGAAGGGTAGCTATCCCTTCTCTGGAAATACCCCGGGTTTGGAAAATTTGGGTTCCCCTCCTCCCTTGGACTCCCCTCTCCCAGATGAGGTTGTCTGGGCTCAGGAACGTGGGGAAAGAAGGATGGATTGTTCTGGGGTTGAAAGGTTTGTCGGTACATGGGGAAAAAGTTCTGTCCAGGATTTGGGGAATTTCTGCCCTCCTGGGGGAAGTGAGGAGGGAAGTTCCCTGGGTTAGCTGGTGCTTGGATGGATCCCCTCTTGGGCTGGAGGAGTCCACACATAACCCAGGATGGGTCTGTTCCCCCTGTAGCGGGGATTTATGTAGTCAGGGGAGTGAGGGATCTCATTTGTGGGACTACCTCCTTGACTCCCTGTCTGTGACTGGCCCGAGGGCCTTCTGGGATTGGGATTATTCTGCTGTGCAGGTGGGTTTTTAGGCCCCCCCATCTCTAAATCTAAAATGGGGCAACCGTCACCTCTGCCACCTTAGCAGCAGCAGGGGTATTGGTTGTTTTGGGGCTTTTAGGATTTTTCCTGTTTTCTATGGGCTTTTGCACCTCATAAATTCGGGTGGCCTGTTCAGTGACCCAGTCTAGTGATCTTTTCTCATGAAAATCTCTCACTAGCTGGGTAATGATGTACTTTGCTAGAGCGTGGAAAAAGGTATTGACAAATTCTTTGCTGTCCGTGCGCAACCTTCTGGTGGTCTGCGCAAAGGCACGTTTTAATTCCTGCACAAATTCTTGTGAGGCCTGATCCTCCCCACATTGCAAGTTGTAGGCTGCCTTGCGAGCCTCTTGAGGATTTCTATGTACAGAAAAAGGCTTCAAGATGGCCGCCCTATAGGTGGACCATCTCGAATGGTTTTGGTTGTTCAGCCCCGCAAAGAAGCTGGAGTATTCTGGTGAGAAGGTCCATATCACATACTGAATACAGCTACTGCTGTCCTTCAAAAGGAAAGTTTACATCATCTGCTCAAAGAGCTCTAAGTGCTCCCAAACAGAATACTTAGCGTTCTTATGATAAGGCGTGATGACGCTCCTTATCACCTTGATTTGCTTTAAGGGGTCCTTAAGCAAGGCCCTTTTTGCCTTTTTGGCCTTCTTGGTTCGGGTAACCCTGGTCCACTTCTCTGACTCAGAGGGACTGCTGCCAGAGGTGCCCGTCTAGTCTTCTAGGTTCTCCTGGATTCTGTGAGCCTGGGAATGGCTGGCAGAATGCGGGGACCTAGTCTCCTGTGTCCTGGGGTGCTCAGAGGAGTCTTCTGATTCCTCCTTGCTTCCAGGATTTGATGGGTACCCCCCCCACTGTCCTAGCTGGGCAGAGGTTTTCAGGATGCCCTTTGTGGGCCTACTCTCATGGAGTTCCCCACTAAATTTCACAGTACTTGGGTACCCATACCCAGATGCCCACCCATCCATTCCTGGGAGGTGCTGGTCTGTGAGCCCCATATTTCTGATTGGATTGAAATCTGCCATCCCCGTGGCCCTGGGCTCATGTGCGCCAGTGAACATGAGGATGGCAGAGTCCGGGGATTGGGAGAGATGAAGGACTCTGGTACTAGGGTTCCTGAGGTTATGCTCAGGTGTTTCCCTTTCCCAGCGAACCTCAACTCTATCAGCCCTTGCTCCCTGTTGCCATGCAAGAACCTGAGCTTTCTGTTCCTCAATCAAGGCCTTACTAGTCTCTATCAATCTCTCTTGCATGGCTACCTGCCTGTGGAGCCTGTCATTGTTCTCACAGAGAGCCTCATTTTCTCTCTGTGCTTCCTGAGTTGTTTTTGAGTACTGGGCCAGCCTTTGCTGCAGGAGGGTTACCTCCTGAAAGTCCTGTCCATACTGTCCTAGCCCTTCCTTGCTAGAGCCTCTTCCACCCTCCTGGTGTGCTCTAACAATCTTTCATGCTCGTTTTGGAGGTCACCCAGTCCCTGAAGGGCCAGATTTTCTTCTACTTTCTCTTTTAAATGACAGACTTCCTGGCCTAAGGTCGTCCCTCTGTCTTTGAAGCACACCAGCTTTCTGGCGCTCTTCATCAAATTCTGCCTGGGTGTCCAGGTCTTTCATAATTTATTTATTACTCTCCTCTTTTTCTCTGTCTAGGTGGCCTTGCAGGGTGACTACCTGCTCTGCGCATGCCCTGTTGAAATGTATCTGTTGCTCCAGCTTTTTCTGGCTCTGCAGTAAAGAGTCCAAACTTTCTTGGTACTCCTTCTGCAAGGCCAGAATTCTGGTATCCTGTTCTGCCCTTTCCTGCTGCAGGATATCCATGTCCTCTTTTATTTTGTTTATATACTGCCTACTTTCATTTTCTGACTCCTAGCTCCTCTGCAGCCTCTGCTCAGAAGAGTCTAGATCAGTTTGGGCCTTTTCTAATGCCTGCAGTTGCCTGTTTGCCAGATCTTGGCCTTCAGCACATTTGTCCTGTATGGCTCCAATATGCAAGTATAGATATGCTGCTATTTTGGCAATCTTGTTTTGCTCATCCTTTGCCTTAGGGGCCATATATAGTTCACTCAGGGCCCTATGTAAGGGACCCTGATCTTTCCATATGTCTAATCCTATTGCAGTGATCTGTTCTGTGATTGCCTGCAACCACACATTCTGATCCTGCTCTGTCCATTCACCTCTCACAAATAACTTATGCAATAGGTGTTCTCTAGCCATATTGATCTCTGCCAATGTCGCCATTCTGGAAATATTAATTTCCTTCCTGATTTACAGAAGTTTATTTCATTTTTGCAAAACAGACCGTTTCCTTAGAGCGTTCCCTTTTGAAGGGTGCTTTTCACAGTTTAACACAGCGTGGTAGCCCAACAGGATTTATGTACCCTGTCAGTTAGCACATTGTATTAAGCTGTCACAAGTGGTATATCTAATTCAGAAATCCTGGATTCGAGCCCCCAATCTGTAAGTGGTTTCAACCAGGCACTCCACCTAAGTCAATGCCTGGCGTGAGATGCCCAGCTGGAACCCTTAATTATATATTTCTATGTCTAAAGTTCTTTTATTTCTGAATGATGTACCCTTGTATCACGCCCCTCTCTTTGAATCCCCCCCGGTTTCACTGAACCAAGAAGTAGGTTGTTTTGCAAAGTTAAAAGATTTATTTTATGAATTGAACAATATATATATCACACTTTTATGAATATGAACAATATCTAAATTTCACACTATTAATATTTATACAATGATCAGCAATCGGTGATATGACATTCAACAATCTCTTTAATCAATAGGAGTATGGATGAAAAGAATAATGTAGCATAGAATAAAACTTTGTGTGGGTGCAATGAAATGCAATGATAGGAAATTAATGCAGCACAGAAATAAAGCTTGATATGAATTCAATCAAATGAAATGTAATCACTCTTTCCCCCTGATACTACCCAATCCCCCCTAATATGCAATATAGAGATGGAAGGAGAGAAAACAGGTTTCAGGAATAAACACTCTACAAATGCAGTTTCAATCCCAATTCCCCCCAGCAAGCTTAGAGAGAAACCGGAATGATTTTAAACAGGTCAGATGCTTTTGAATGTGGCTTTGAATGAATGGGAAAAATGCTAAAAATGTATTTAATTCTCTAAAATGGATTCAGAAATAGTGGGAGCTGCTTTGGATAGCTTCAGGTGAACACTAGCAATGATGGTTGAATGACTGGCAGATAGGAAACTGAATTCAGAGGTTGAACGCAAGAATATCTGTTTTATATGGGATGAAATTGAGTCAAATGCAGAATCGCGGCAAACTTTTCTGTGCGTGTTAAGCGCGATTGCATCAAAACTAGAAGGAATGCGGTTCTGCGTTTGTTTAAAAGCTGAGGATGTTAGCTTCAATTTGACACTTAAATCTCGTTCATAGCATGTATGGTTCAGAAGTTATGAAGGTTTAGTCGATTTTTCTCAAAAAGAGTCAAGATTTCAAATGAAAGATGCTCTTTTGAAGATTACAAACAAGGATTGGCTTTACACTAAAGGGCTATGAAGATGTGAGATACCAACGGTACAGCCACCAGTCCAGAGGCGCCTCCGTCTGATCTTTGCCCGCTGCAACACTTGCCTTTGTTCAGCAAATATATATTAGCACAAAGATAATTATCCCCACAATTATCACAGGACTATATGGATGAGAGAAAGATTCAGGACAGACAAAAGAGATTCTACAATGCAGTTCTGGATAAGTGGAATGGGTTTGATTGGATTACTTAAGGATAAGAGATTGGCTATGGACAGTTCGATGCTAAATACTCACGACTATAGTTTTGGAATAGGCCCGTCAGGATCTGGTCAAGGGTTTTGGACTGGAATCTGCTAGTCACCCGACAGGATTCAGGCGCTTGGTTCTGCACTCAGCAAGGCACTCTGGTCTCTGCACGGCCTCTTGGACTGGATCTAATGGGTTGGTTCTGGGTTACAACTCTCTCTACTGGTTTGGATCTCTGGATCTCTGGGTTCTAGCAAGAGTTCTTGGCAAGAAGCAGAAAAACAGCACAGCCCGGCTGTTGAATTGGTTGTGCCCCTTGGAATTTTGGGGTTAAAATCAGGTTGCAAGATTTTAAAGGCCAGCTGAGAAGGGTTCAGCTTTGCATTTGGGCCTTCTGCTTTCAGGATTCTGGAGTCTTGATCTGGGTTCTTCCTGCAGAGCGCTTCGCCAGTAAATCAGTTGATGGGTGAATGTGTGTGTCTCTAGGTCCTCAACAGTCCCTATTTATGTATTTCCCAAAGGGGTGGATAAGCTGATTATAATAAACCCACCCTCTAGGAAACTGATTGGTCAAAGTATTCCCTCTCTCCTGATTTGAGAAGGAAACCAGAGTGTCATGATGTGTCATGATGGCGCTGTGTTTATGGTCCAGGGAAAATCCTCCCCTTTATTTCTACACAGAAAATACATATTTCATATAAAGCATATTTTTAATATTACCAACTTGCTAATAATACATATTTACATTACAGATTAAATAAAGCACGTATCTTGCCAAGTCCCATCCTCTTAAGAGTTTTGGTTCACAAATGGCAGTTATTTGCGCTTTTGGTTGGTTACCCAGTGTCAGATCTGTACAAAGTTTTTCACATACATGCGCATAACATCTGGGCACAGTCCTGTAAATTTTCAGATTCCTAGCATTATCACAATTGCTACAATATCAACATTTTCGTGGTTCAGTCTCTGAATATCGCACAAATTTCAGAGTAGTTTTAAAACGTGACCAACATTTTCATTTTAACAATCTATAAATTCCAGATTTTTACCAGTTTGTTAGAGTGTTTTATGAGTCTTTTTCTCAAAACTATATTTTCTTCAGTTCCAGATACACAATTGAGTCTAGCCCCGCCTCCAAAGTTTGGTTGAGCCAAGAGCAACCTGAGGCTCTTCCTGCCAGCAGCTGGTTTCTGTTGACGCCCAAATTAGCATTTCCTTTCAGTCAAGGGAGTCTTTTGTCTCCTGTCAGAACAAGAGGCCAAAGTCCCCTCCCACTTCCTTTCACAACTCCCTGTCAGTTCCTCAGCAGAGAGCAGGGGGGGGGGGGATTCCTTTGTTTGGGAGAAACTGTGGAATGACTTTGAAGCCCAGTGTGGCTGGCTTTAGCTCACTTTTAAAACATTGTTTAAAATAGACTTTTTTCTAAAATACAATTTACATTCTTAACACATATAACCACAAATCTCTTAATTCCAGCCTTTTTAAAACATGGGATTGAATTGTATCAACCTCTGTTGCTTTTTATGGGAAGTCTCTTCTTTTCCACACTTTGATTTTAAGGTACAAGTTTAAATGACAGTATAAGTAAATGCCAGCTTCTGACACAGGCGAGCAGCGGTACTGCCCCCCATTTCTGACATATTTTTCCCATGCAAGCACCTTTGAATGTGGATTTTCTTATGATGAAATGTGTTTCTGCTGACATTGTGCTTAGATGGATTCTTTAAATAAAGTGATGTTTAACACCCAACAAGGATGTTGGATCTTTTGTGATGTTTGGGAACCATGATTTTGCAAATTTAACAGCCAAGGAAAACAGATTTTTAAAGCAGTTCTGGGTTTCCCTGGCAATGCAGCACTGCTTTTTCAAGTAGTTTCATTTTACTCTGTGGGCAGCTCAATGATAGGTTTTGGCAGTGGTCTCCTGTGTTACCACTGACTAGGGATGTAACTGTATTACGGTATACCGTTAAAGATACCGTGAACCACTTAATTGAACAATAATAACCGTCACATTGTTTATACCGGTATACCGTTCATACCGTTAAGTGTGCTTTTCAATCTGATTTGGAAAGGCTGCAGTAAGCAAGTACTGTGCAGTCTTGGTCTTGCAGTCTTGGTCTTGCAGTGTTGGATGTGCCGTCTGCCAAGTAGTTTCAGTTGGAGCAATTTTTAAATGCCATTCCATAAACCACACGTGCCTGACACAAAATCAATAGGTTAGCAATAGGAAGAATAAATACAGTGCCAAGAAGGAAAAGGGTTTATTTTGGGTTGGCGGCTTTGAGGTTTATATATTTATAATGGATAAAGTTTTCTAAACATATGACAATGGGGGATTTCCCTGGTTCCATCATTGAATTTACATATAATAAGTCACACTGCGAAATTTACTCATCTCTGTGGGTATTCCCTGCTGCCATACCAAGGTGTAACATGTCCGTGATTACTGAACACCAATTGGCCCGCAAGTAAACTAAAGGCTGTATCGTAAAGAGAGAGTGCGTGTTCGTGTGTATGCGCACAAGCGTATACTACCATCAGACTCCATTGATCTGTGGCATGCAGGTTATCAAAATGGCAACATGTTCACCAGTAGCCAGTGGGGGGGGCTAAAAGCCTAAATCACCACTTAAGAAAAGCCATTCAGTTTGCTTTGCCAGTCGCAGCAGGGCTCCCCCCGCCCCTCCTCCTCTCCACACATGTGTTTGAGTTTGGTGGAAGCAAGGGGTGGCATTTCAGTGGAAAGTATATTGAAAAGCCCAATTCTGGCCCTGGGTGCCTGGTTTTGTTTGTGATGATAAATCTGACAATGTATGACCTTTTAGAAAATATTTGTTAAGATTAGTTAACTCCACCTGCTATCCCGCGATAACCATGATATACCGTCATTTGACATAGGTAAAAATGGATTGGCGACCTATTTTTCAGGTTTCCCTGAGCATTTTGCAGAGATTTCTAGCGCATAGATCTTTTTGGCGGTCATCCTGTTGTTTTTGATGAAAACAGCACACAATGATGTTGCAGGGCATAGATGTCATGGTGCATGCACCCAAAATCCTGAAAATGGTGGGGCCATCCCGGACTTTGGCCCCCTTGGGGGCTTATCAGGCCCCAGCCAGGCTCACCTGTACTCAGTCCTGGCGCCGCTGGCGCCATGCTCATGGAGGTGTTAGTTACATGGTCCATTAACTTGGCTCTGAGATGCTGAGCCATTCAGTTCAGGGTGTGGCCTGGAACTACTTTACCTGAGAGAAGGGATACGGAGAAGAGGACTATTTTCTTGGATCTACTTGCAAGGCTATTTAAACCGCACCCAACAATCTGAACACGCTTCCTGTTATTCTGAACTCCTGCAGCGTAACGCTCACCGTGTCAGATCAGTTCTTGCTTCCTTCTGCCACACCCGTCCAGAGTCTTCCATCCATCGGCACCTGCGAGCAGAGAATAACAGGAGTTATTTAAGCACCGAAGGCCTTACCTGCAGTGCATCCAGATCTCATCTCCTGCTTTCCCATGGACCGCCGCATCTGCAGAACAGAACGAAAAGCACCCTCTCGGGTAGCTACTCACCTGATCGGCCCGCTCCAGGAACTTCATCGGACAGTTCTTCACTCAGCAGCGCGCCACAGCTCAACACCGCTACACGGATCTTCTATTCTTCTTCCTGGACTCGCGCCGTACCTGCTGAACAGAAAAAGACAAAAAGGTTAGTCGCACATAGCAAAGGAAGGCTACAGAGGCGAACATTTGCGCGCCCAGCACAGCGCAATACTTACCGGCAGGAGTCCTGAGCATCATTGTTAGGAGGGTCATCCATCATCCGAAGGTCGCTTAACGCCGCAACTGTAAGACAATAACGGACATTAGTTATCTGGAACAGAAAGACTTAAAGGCAGTCATTCCAAGCAGTTATTGGAATAGAGACTTACCTGCTTACTCCCGGGCCTTCTACTTCAGCAACTTCCTTCGGATCAGTGACGTAACTCGATCCAGGAAAGACTGTGAACCGCGCCCCTGTCAGAGTGTGCAGGACGGAGAGCTCGCCCATTAAAAAACAGAGGTGAGCCAGAAGAAGTGAAGGATAGACCGGAAGGAGGTGAAACCACTGACCAGCTCCCTTCGGTAGCTAATATCTTGTTTCGACTTGCAGGCTAACATCTCCTGAAGCAAGGACTAAGGGCAGACGCAAGCTAGCATCACCAGCCAAGCAGAGCAGCATCAGGACAGACAACACCCTACGCACACGAGCACGCCCCCGTGGAGACCAGGTGAGCGTGACAATAGACTAGTGGGTTAGAACATCCCACAGGACGATCTTTTTAACACTAAGGAATTTACTATAAGGTGGATTCTTTATTGTGCTAGGTGGTGTGCTAGGCAGAAGGTTATTGTGATTTGTTGGTTTGCGAAAAAGGGTTGTTTCTAGTTTGTCCTCATGTCACATCGAAGAAGTCTACTGTCTCCTTGCTATGTACCTTTTCACTGAAGAGGAATTTATATTATTCATCGGCTACCTAAACAGTACAGATAAAGTAAAGGATACCGTTCACCACAGTACACAGTAAGGAGACAGTAGACTTCTAGGCCATGGGTCTGCAACCTGAGGCTCTACAGATATTTTGGACTACGACTCACATGATCCCTGACGATTGACTATGATGGCTAGAACTGGTTGGAATTGTAGCCAAAAACATCTGGAGAGCCAAAGGTTGCAGACCTCTGGTCCAGGCAAACATTTACAGGGCCCACCACCATGCATGTTGACACAGCCTCCAGGGCAAACAACCTCTGCCACAAAGGTACACATTCTGTACTGCACTGATATGCAGGAGTATATATGAGATATGAGATAGGAAATATGCATGAGAATACAATGTGGTGCTATGGCAGCACAATGACCTGCACACAGAAATCGAGCACAAGTCATTACCAGAATGCCCTTGATACACTGGGCCACCAAGATGATTGCAATGCACACGAGGCTTCCTCAAAGCAAACTAATACAGTCTAACTCCTGCCAACCAAGAGTTACATGCTGGCTATGACGGCTTATGATGACACAATGAAGGACTTTGAGGTGTACTCCATGTTAAATAGAGAAACTCATTTCTTCTGTGACATACAGAATTGTACCTGTATGTTGAGTAGCTGTGCTCCCTAAGGACCACAGAAAATGTGTGAAACCTACAAGCCTCTGGGTGGAGTTTACATTCTGGTAACCAGTTATTTTTCCCAGCTCTGTCCGTTTCTGGAAGGCGAGAAAGAAGCATCTATGGAGCCATCATGAAAGTGCAATTAAAACCTGCCAGTTACCAGATATAATGGGAAAGATTGAGCAATGCCATGAGCACGTGGCAAGACACAGCAGTGTTCTGCAGGTTGCAGCAAAGATTGGAGAGAAAAGGCACACTTTCAGGCATCAGAGAGGTAGCCCAGCTATACCAGCCACCATGGAGGTTCAGAAGATAAGGCAAGCATGCAGGAAGCTCCCCAAATCCGGGTCATGCAACCCAGACCCTTGCCATCAATGGGCTCTCCCGCCCAGTCATTTTCACCTGAATGATCAAAGGATGCAAGAGCACACACCAAGGCCTGGTCTGGCCATCCATAACACGGCAATGTGTGAAAGCCTCACAATCTCATTCTAGAACCATTCTGCCTAAGACCTTCTCTGAACCTGCCATCTGGCCTGCACAAACACTTTCCTCTCCCAATAAATTTCACCTAGCTTTCACCTCCCTGGCCCCCTATTACAGTAGCATGTGCACTGCTGCTTCCTTTGGATGGGATATCCAGTAAAAATAAACAATTTCAGGTCTCTTCAACCATCTGTGCATCAACAGCAATCTCCAATTAAAAGGATATCAGAGTGTCCCTTTTCTTTTTTTATTTCTTTTTTTTCATTTTCTCAAAACATACATAACAATTCAATTAATTCATGTTTGATTAACCAAAGTCTTCAAATCAAATTCCAAACCATGAAATATTATACAATACCTAAACTATAAAATATCCTAGAACGACCTCTTTATAAATGTTATAAACCATATTAACATCAAAGCTCCCCCCTCCCTTTACCACCTGCCCCCACCCGTGTATACATTATGACGTAAGACTAATACAAGTCCATGAATTTCCCCCAAATCTTCTTGAATAAGGTCTGCCTTATTTCTCGACTATAGATCATTCTCTCCATCTCTGCTGATTTGAACATTTCATCTGTCCAGTCCTTCACTTCTGGGGCCACCCTTGACTTCCAGCATCTTAAAATTACTTTCTTTGCAACTGAAGCCCCCCTAAATAACTATTTTCTTTGGTAGGTATTCAAGTCTTCCAGCAGTTCATCATCCTCAAGAATCAGGGTTTTAAAATCATAGTTTATGGCCTCACCTAGCACATCATCAATGTCCCTTTTCTTGATGTTGCTTAGATGGGTCTTGTGAACTTTTGTGATTTCATTTACTAGAAAGCTATTTGGAACAGCTAGCCAACATCACAATTTTTCTTACCAGCCCTAACAATGAGGATTCCAACAAGTTCCTTTATTAGACATGTTGTGACATCACCAACTGTAAGACTTTCTAAATGCACCAGTTTGAAAATGTCTGGCTATGTATTCAGATCTGCTCGTACACCATTCTCTAGATAGTGTAATGCATTACCTTGTGCCCAGAAGAGGTGTTTGGACCTCCCCCCACCACCTCCAGCAGTCTTTGCATCCCCAGATTGGTACATGAGGGCCATAATGCAGTGAAGGAACTGGGGATGAAATAGAAGAACCCAATGTGTTCTACTCTTGTAGCCTTATAGCTTCTCTGTCTCAGAATTGTATGTGGCATCTATGGTAACTGGAATGAGGGAGCACACTTTAGTACCTTCTCCACACCCCTAATTTACCAACTTTCCCCCTCTAACCTCTCATTACCTGAGGGTGTGGCTACCGGTGCCATCAAGCATCCCAAGCCCAGTTGCAGTCACTGATACAGCTGAAGCAGGCCAGCTATCTCAAGCTTGTGTTGGCAATACCACTGATTTTCAGTGAGTGTTCTCTGACCTCCTGGTTATTTTATCAGGAATATAATGTCCACTGACCAGTTGCTTCACTGGGATCAAGTCTCAGTTATCCTTCCGATATTAGCACCAAAAAGTTATACAAGTTATGTCCGTAGAGTTTTTATTTGATATTCTTTTCTGATTTAATTTCCCTTTCCTTCATAAGAGGTGTGCAGCGTGGAGAACAAAGCTGACAGTGCGGATCGTGTGACACAGGACTGAAGCCAACCACTGGAGAGATCTGCAACGTTAAGGTAAGTATAATTGTGGTATGTGAGTCAGGTTTTATCAGAGCATCTGTTATCTTGATAACCTGTATGTTATTGTGTTCTTGTTTGCAGGTACAGGACATCAGTTTGGAAGGCTGAGGAGGAATGGAGCCCGCGTACAGGTGGGCAGAAAAGTGCGGCCCTGGGTGTGGCTTCAATAGAAAGCCACCAAGATGGCTCCCATGACTTCTGAAATCTCACATGACTTTGCAGATTTCTGGGAGTTCTGGTTCTGATCTCCTCACCCCTCAATGATGCACTAATATCCCCCATGTTCAAATGCCAGGACACCTTGGCAATTCAGCCGCAGTGGAGGTTATGTGGATGTGTAGGGCATGATATATAGTCTCTTCAAGTGCTAATGATAAAACATGGCTTAAGGAGAAGTTCAGCTGTTCACGAGCTGCAGCAGATTTCCAGTAGAAGAAATAGCATGTTCCCCATCTCTCTAACCTGGCCACTGTTTACATCAGTCAAGGTCAGGTGGCAGGTACTGTGACAGAAGGTCATCTGCCAGGGTATTTTATTTATTGGAATTTCTGTTCAATGCTGGTCCTACACAGACGGTCTCACCGCACCTTACAAGGTTCAACGGTTTGAGAAAATAGGAAGTGAAGCTGAAGTTACAAGATATTTATGCAGGGGAGGGGAAGGGATATGTGCAGGCTAACAGGCATGTTTTGAGGCTCTTTTTGAAAGTGGTGGTGTCCGTGTGCGTATGTGCAGAGGTAGGGTGTTCCAGGTTCTGGATGCCCACTGGGTAAATGTGTATTGTTGTGTGCATGTTAGTTTTGCAGAGTGAAATTTGTAGGAGATGCTGGTTTGCTTGTCTCGTCTTTGTGTGGGTGATGTGTTTGAGTTTGTCATGAAGGTCAGGTAGGGGTTTGTGTTGTATGACTTTAAAAACAATGCACGGCCTTTGAATGAAATTCTCTAGTGTACGGTGAGTAAGTGGAGCTGGGAGAGAGCTGAGGGGATGTGTTTGGGTAGGTGCACGATGAGTCTGGTGGCTGCATTTTGTATGGCATGCAGGGGCAAGGGTGATTTTGGGGAGTCCGGTGAGGAGAGCATTGATGTCGTCTTCTTTTTATTGTTTTAGTTTAGTTTTTCTTTTTTTATGCAGTCCAGCCTGGAGAGAACCAGTGCTTGGACTGCACTCAGGAAGTCTTCAGTTGGAAGGAGGTGGCTTATCTTTCATAGCAGGTGTACTTGTAGGTTGCATATTTTGGTGACAGCAGCTATGTGGTGTTTGAAGGATAGGTGGGAGCCGATGGGTGGATTTTCCATGGGGAATTCTTTGATCCAGTGGGTGAGCTTGGGTTTCTGTCAATGGGGAGAAGATGAGGAGGTATTCTGTTTGGGAAAGGTTAAGCTTGAGGAAGTGGGTGGCCATCTAGGTCTTGGTGGTGGAGAGACAGCTTTTTGAAGATGTGGCCTTGTGAGGGGGTGAGATTTGGAAGTATATTTGCATGGTGTCTGATCATTGGTGGAAATGGATGGTGTGCTTGTTAGGGGTCGGTCCAAGGAATACCATATATAAGTTGAAGAGAGGTGAGATAGGGAGAAGCCTTGTGGGATGCCTACTTGGGTCAGATCAAAAAAGGAGACATGGAGACAAGGGGCTGGATTCACAAAAGCGTTTTATAATGGTGCAATCCCATTGAAAAACACTCTGTGAATAAGGCCGAAAGTGTGTCCTGCCTGTAAGGAAGGAGTTGCACCAGTTGAGGACGGTGCCTGAGATTATCATCTGGAGGGCTAGGATGTTGAGTAGAATGGAGTGCTCAATGGTGTTGAAGGCTGTAGCGATGTCGAGGGGCACGAACAGTGTAGTGTGTCCTTTATCAGTGATGTTCTATAGGCCACCAGGATGAGAAGTGCAGCAGTATTTGTACTGTATCCAGGTCAAAAGCCAGATTGAAAGGGGTTCAGTAGGTTGTTTGTGGTAATGTGTTGTGCAGTTGGGTAGTGACAAAGTGTTACATGATTCTGTTGAGGTATGGCAAGAAAGTGGTGGGGCAGTCATTGTCTATGAGAGTGGAGTCGAGGGATGTGTTTTGGGGTGGGGGATAGATTTGTCCAGTTTTCAACACAGAGGGGATAGTGCCATTTGAGAGACAGGAGTTGATGATGTTGAGCCAGTAGGGAGCAAGGGTGGTGATGCAATTGTATGCTACGTAAGATGGGCATGCATCATCTAGAAAGTGGCAGATTTTGTTTTGGCAGTAAAGATGATGATGCTGGTGTCGTTGGGGTGGAAGGAGTCCCATGTGTCGGTATGTTTGGGAACAGGGGATGGGAGTGGGAGAGCAAACGGGAAGGCTTGCCTGATGCAGTCTATTTTGGAGTTGAAGTACTCCATGGGGGAGTTGCATACTGCAGTGGATGGGGGTATCGAAGGTGTGGACGGTGGCTTGGAGAGGGATTTGACAATGATGAATAGTTTCTATGTACAAGTGGTGGTGGATTGGAGTTCTTGGAGGTTATTGGTGCCTTTGTCATCGTGTGTGGCTGTTTTCTATTTGTTGCAGCACTGTTTGAGTTGTGTTCTGGTGGCGGGCAGTTTTGTATTTACCAGGCACTTTCTAGGTATCGAACTTTCTGCTTAATAGGGAGGAGGGAACCATTGAACCATGGTTGATGGTGATAGATGCAGGATTTTTGTATTTTGAGGGGGGTAAGTTTGTTGAGTGCTTGAGTGGTGATGGTTAATTGTCGAGCAGAAAGGAGGGATGCGTGTTTGGGTGATGTTAATGCTGCGTCTGTAATGTGTTTTATTTGTCTTGGTGTCAGTGAGTGGGATGTGTGGCAGGTGGGGGGATCTTGTGTGGTAGACTGTGCATCAAGGGGATAGCTAAGCGGTTTCACCATGACACCCAGATTCCATATCGTTCTTAAAAACGATTTGTGCTTAGAAATCAAATGGTCCAGGATGTTGCCAGCTGTGTGTGTGAGGTAGGTGAAAAGTTGTGTGGGGTCAGAGGGCATAAGTGGAGTGAGGATACTCTTAGTATGGGGTTGTACTCTGGATGGGAACCATCAGGGTCGAAGTCACCACGGTAGAAATTGGTGCAGGGAGAACTGTGCTTGCTAGTTGTGAAGTAAGTCCAGTCAATGTGGAAGTTGAGATTGTGTGTTGGGTGGTAAATAACGTGGATAAAGGTGGGGTGTGGGTGTGATGGAGGAGAGCGAGTGTGAGAGAGGGCTTCAAGGGATGTGTACGGTGGGGGTGGGGGATTACTTAATGTGAGCACATTTTTATATATGATGGCAATGCCACCACATTGTTTGTGTGGGCTGTCTCTGTTGTCTAAGAGACAGTCTGGTGGAAGCATGTCAGGGATAATGGGTGTGATCCTGAGCTTTATTTTTTTGCCATGCACAGTGAATGTGGTTCCTATGCAAACTTGTGTGCTCTTCTAAACAGACATACTTTGCACATATGCTTGATGATGATGTCAATAAAAATGAATGCTGTTGGTAGCCCCTGATCAGACTTGATGCTTTGCATACCTTATCGTCTAATGCTCCCTGAGCCCCGGCTTCCCTGCATAAAGCTAGTCTGCGGCATCAGTCAAGGTGTCCAGGTCATAGTAGCCCCTGCAGATTAAAACATTTGATTCACTTGCCACATGAAGACGTTCTGGACCAAATCCTCCGCTTCTCAGGCGTAAGAGAAACAGGAAGAAGGCATGGTTGACAACATCAAGCATTCTCAGCGACAAAGATGCACTGGTCGCCTTTCCAAGACATTGCTAGGTACCCTGACCCCCTGGCCTTTACCTTAGAGCCTAGAAACTGGTTAAGACCCCTTTCCCTCATTACGAATGACATTTTAAAAGTAATCGTTTGTGTTTTCCATTTGTCTTCACTGTGCCTGCATTTTCTCATCCTGCAGTATAATTCCCAAAGCTTAAAGTCTATGTATACCTAGCCTGCACTATCCGTGTTTTTTCCTTAAAGGGATGGCGTTTCAGTGTTTTTGATTGTTGTCTGTGATTCAGTAAAGTATATATTTTCATAGAACATTGGGCATTCCTTTTATTTTAGTACTTACTGTACTGTTGCTGTTTGGAGGCTTCCCTTTCTGACTCAGCTTTGAAAAGTATGGCCTGCCCCCAGCCTACCCGACCAATGTATACAGATGAAGGAGGTCTACCATTCACTTTCTAGCTGTTTTCGATTTATGACTGAAATACCACTGAGCCGATTTGGGTTACAGGCTTGGTCATATTACAGTATGTTACACAGCTAATAATTGCATTTATTTCCCATTTCTTGAAAGGATTGCACATTCCAGGGTCCAACAAACACAGGTGATGTCTCCTGTCTTTTTGAAGTAAAAACCACAAGCTGTCTTTGCACACATGAAGTAAGCTGCTGAGACAGGGAGTATGTTGATATCATAGACCAAACTATTCACTATGCATAACTAAGCCCTATAGATGGTATAGATGGGGTCGGGGAGGGGCATTATTGTGTGTTGGAGGAGGGTTATTAGCCCAAGTGATAATGACCCCTGGGGGGGGGGAATAACACACAAGTAACTTTCAGGAAAAATGTAACAAACATTTAACTAGTAGCACCACAAATGGCACATTCTGTTTTTCATTGCTCGATGATTTTTGGGGGCTCGAACTGCACATGCGCCTATGCGTTTATGCAGCTAAACGCATAGGCGCACTGCTGCTGAAGTGAGAATCTTTTACATGATGTCTATAGCAAAAGTTATAGATTGCATTACGGACATTCTGATTGGCTGACAGGAAGTCTACAATGGAATTCATATGCTAATCAGTGCGCCTTTCTCTGTACGGTGTAATTTGTCAGTGACTGTAAGGCACTGCAGGCAAATATGGTAACGTTCCGATGCTCTGGAGTTACAAGAAAGGCAAGATCAACAAGTAAGTGAAGGTGACAGTGTGGTGTTTACTGCCTAAGAGAAGCGCAGCGTGCATGTAAGATGCTTTATAATTTTTCAGTCGCCATATTGAGAGATGTTCCTGGTAACCTCAGTTCTCTTCCTTCACAGCACAAGGGAAGTGCATTCCAACACGATGACTGTTTATCTTGACATCACGATGACTGTAACTACTTGACGTAGTTGTGCATGTCTCCTTTTTAAAATGATAGACACTACAGGTGCCATGAGTCATTATGTGCCCTTCTTGCTACAGTGCCTATTCTTTATTCTTCCAAAATGTACATTTGTAAGGGAACGTCCGGCCATCCCTTTAATTAATCTAGAATGCCCAGTCCCATCAGCTGTTTTATTTTTATTTGCACTTGGTACAATGGTAGGGGGAGTTAACCATGATGAAACAAGGGTCCGTGCAACTTTGTCACCTGTATAATGGGTTCATTACTTGTGCTAACTTGAAATCATATCGTGTCTTCACTGAAATGTTGCTTTGAACATGGATGTCTCCGTTGTTTGGCTAGACACTAAAGATCGACGATGTAACTATGGGTGTCAGTCCACATTGACATAAAGGGCCTGATTCCCAGATGTGTTTTATAATGGAACAATCCCATTGGAAAACGCTTTATGAATCACGCCCAAAGAGTGCTGCCAAGCTAGGGGCAGTGTTTACCGACTTCAAATGACGCCCAGCCTAACTCTAAATGGCAGGGCTGATTCTGCCCTGTTATTGTACTGCTTACCTGTGCCCACTAACGCGTTTGCTTCTGAGGCAGAAAATAACTAGTTCGACTGAGCAGTCGCTGCAGAGATCTGCCTGCAAACTACCGGTCACCTTGAACTTGTTCAATATAACATCCTTTATTAAGTACCAAGAGGGAATTACATTTTGAGGTACACCAAAAAAATCAACAATAGCAATATTAGCATCGAAGTGAATGAGAAAGGGGACAAGGTGGCATGGGAGATGGCCTCCATGAATGGATGTTTTTTAAATGTGCTGTAATCGTGCATCTGATAATTCATTCATTAATTTTTGTCATTTGTCTACCGCCTTTCAATATAATTAGAGCGCTGGGACCTCTCTAGTGGTGATGGTGCACGGTACAAATACCTTTAACATTAACATAATTATGAAGAGAAAAGATTGTAGTTCGGGAGGATATCTTGCGCTCACACCATACACTTGATCTAAGTTTTACATTTTTACAAGTCCAACATCACTATTCATAAAGTCTCTCCAAGTGTTCCTTCAATATGAATGTTTTTAATTCTTCTAGAGAAAAACACAGCCGTCACGTTTTTTGCCCACCGGTCGTTCTCAAAGTCCATGTACACTCCCTATATCCCTTAAATTTGAGATCTCAATGTCAAATGATCACACTTGATCTTATGTTAAAAATTCAGAGTTCCAATCCTATATAGATAAAACCTGTACGGATGAGTCTCTTGAGTCAAATGAGTATTGGAAATTCCTGTAGTCTTATAATTGTGAGTTCTAGGCTCCAAAATTCAAAAATCACCATTTACTGGGCTTGATCCCAATCTATGTTCATCTAGCTTCACAAAACATAATTATGGTCCCAAAGCGCTGTTTGGTTGAACGCCCATGAAGGGCCCGGAGTCAAAAATTCGAAGAAATTGGGAGGTGCTATTGTGCGTGTGTATGAATTTTGGCCATTACAGTTATGTCATGGTGGCCAAAACCCTTTAGTCACCCATATATGAATGGCGTGTTTATGGGCGCAGCAGAGGTAAAACTATGAACTAAACAGGGTGGATTGTGTTTAAGGAGATGCCAAATTATGTGGGTAGCTAAAATTCAATTTTCTTTGCAGATGTGTTGTGCAATAGTTTTTGTGTCATATGTGAGTGCAGGGTGGGTGAAATGAGCCAGTGCCTTCGGCTAAGTTAAGAAGGTTCGAGGGGAGAAACTGGGTTAGCTGTACAAGCATCATTGTTCATATCCCTGGTTCTGTCTATGTACACACAGCACTGCTACATATCACCTAGATTAAAAAAGGAGAGCAGGGCCTAAAAAGCATAGAAAGACGTAATATGAATACAGTTAGAAAAACAACTGAATTTAAAAGGGAAGCAAGGCCTAAAATACAGACATTGAGCGATTGATATTAGAAACACCTTATGCAATATGTTGCATTTAGCCTACATGTGTAACATATAACACATGTAGGCTAAATGCAGAATATGGCTGCGTTGCACATCTAGGCTAAATGCAGAATATTGTTACCATACACAATTAGGATAAAAGCAGAATATGGCGACCTTACACAATTAAGCTAAATGCAGAAAATGGCTACCTTAGACAACCAGGCTAAATGCAGAATATGGCTATTTTACACAACCAGGCTAAATGCAGACTATGATCTACCGTACATAACCAGGGTAAATGCATAATATGGCTATCTTACACAACCAGGCTAAATGCAGACTATGATCTACCGTACATAACCAGGCTAAATGCATAATATGCCTATCTTACACAACCAGGCTAAATGCAGACTATGATCTACCGTACACAGCCAGGCTAAATGCATAATATGGCTACCTTGCACAATTAGGCCAAATGCAGAAAATGGCTAGGGAGCGTATCTAGAACAAGGACATTGGCCTGCCTGCACCAATGTCACTATTTATCAGACAAATACACTGTCACTCCTTCTATGATTGTTTCTATATAAGTTCCACAATGTACTTCAATGATAACATTGCTGCTTATCAGCCAGTGTGTCCACATGTGTCCACATGTATTATATAGTAATGACAAAGACCATTTTTAACAACACTTGTACAGTTCTTCAAAACATTTGCTTCTCTCTAATATCAAAACAAGTATCCTATCAGTTACTTGGGCAATGGACATGTATATGCACATATTCACCTCACTTGGCCGCCTCTCAAGAGTGTGTGGCTGTGAAATGTTAACTATGTGCGCACAATTTATAGCTAGACTAAAATATTGGATCGACTTCTGCAGGCTTGAGCTCGGAGCACAGCACTATCAACAGAGAGTTTACACCATATCAGTTCACCCACCTTGCACAGACGAATGGATTTTGGAATCTGATTGCACTTTCACTTCTCAAATCAATGGGCATGACTTTAGATTTTCTATGGCGAAGGAAGTGGCATACCAATCTCTCTTCACATTCCCAATGTCCCATTAACATACCAGGTGTCAAATCATGACTTGTCATACCATCAGGCTATGAACGGTCATGACTGATTTGTAGTCTACATTTGACAAACATGTCTCTGTAACTGCACAGGTAGATTTTAACTGAGGTTCATTTTCAAAAACTACACGTTATCTGCAATGGAGTGCATTCAGTTTTACATGGCGCATCACACACAAACGCATTTGCTTTTTTTTTTTCAAATGAAACTCCACTTTTCACTTAACTACAATGGAGCAAACTGATTTTTGTTTACCTTACTCCTCCTGTGTCCCTTTTAAAACTAGCTTCTCCTTTTTACTTCCAAAGCCCTGCCGACTCCAGGAAATAATGTTTAGATCTTATTTCCCTTGTTTCCCATTTCTTAAATCAGCCTGGGCCGTCTTAGAGTTGGAATCCCTCAATCAGCAGGGTAGGCAAGATAGGCAAGCTGCCCTGCACAGGTTCCCATATGGACTGCTCATCTCCTTAGAATAGGGCTCATCTTTCACGCAGCCTCAGTGGAATCCCAGTTCTCCAGGTAGTTCCTGGGAGAAGCTGGACCAGCTGTTGTTAGTTCACTCAAAAGGGAAGAGAAGCTTTCAGCAGCTGTGTATTTCATCTTGTCAGTCAATGGGCAGAGGGAAAAAAGGGTAGATAAAATACTATACCCAGCTAATTCGTGGCCATCATTTTAATTCATTTTATACCAATGTGACTATAGTTTAGGAGGATATCGTTTATTTTAACTCAAACCAAGTCTCCAATGAATAAGTGGCTGAAGTGCTGCCACCAGCTACAAGATTTCCAATGTAGGTCTGGTCATAATGTGTTTCTGTGCCTACTACAAACACATCGTTCGGGAAGGCTTCAGTTAGTTGTCAGGGATCACCCTCCAATTTGGTCTCTGTTAGTAGATATCTAGCAGGAATGTCAAACAGAAATGCTATGCAATTTTAAGTTAACTAATGGTTGGTGCTGCACTGCGAAAGCAAGACCATTTCTGCTGATGGACAGTTTGGGGCTTAGAAGTTATTTAAAGCAAATAACCTACTTGTCTTTCATAATAGCTTTTATTATCCCAAAGCCAGTCGGCTTCACTGTATCAGGCAATGAGGCTATTCCATTTTTAATGCCCCTCAAATCACCACCATGGTGTGCCATGAAAGTTGGGGGGGACAAACACCCCTGTTCCCCCCTAAAATTACGCCCATACCACTATGCCAGTGTTCCCAATTTCACACATCCTCTGTGTACTTCGCAGGTGGGGCATGTCACAGCCTCTGCATGACGCCCTACTCCCTGGACCAATCGATGCAGGGATGGTGTGTCCATGATGGGAATTCGGTGAGGTAACTGGGTCGTATTATAGGAAAACAGTGAAACGAATTGGGACAGGATTGATTCGGCGAATGTGTTATCAGAGAATTAGGGGAAAGCCAGGGAGATGTGTGGCTTCATCGCAATCAGCCATAGTTGTTGGAAACCACAAAGTAAATGAATGAAAACATGTTCATGTGCATTTATTTAGTAGTTATCTACTTGTGGGAAACATGGCTTATGTTTTCAGTAGGCCATTGTGTTAGTTGGTAGGAACAGAGAACACTGTTTGTTCTTTCAGAGACCGGTATAATGGCACAGTGATTTTATGCAACCAATTATATTGTTGAAAATAAAGGTTGTGAAGAATAAAAATGTGTTCATCGAATGACACCATAGGGACGTGCTATTATGATAGCATGTACATTTTTGCGTATGAAGATGTGTGTTGACATTAGGTCTTACCCATTATATGGAATGGCAAAATAATGCCTGACCCAGCGGCCTGTACCAAAGCTTGTGATTGCCGCAGAATAAGAGCACACCAGATGATAGTTGGATTTTTATATTTTAACAGTTCACCAAGGTTTTATTTTATGTACTTGTGCAGCTCAATGCACAAATATTATCCACACATGTATACATGTGTATTACCCATTGCAAACATTAAAACGTGGTGAAAATACCAGGCAGGTTCCATACAAACATGTATTGATAAAACCGAGACCTTAAAAAAACTACTGTCCACAAATGTAAATGCCCAACCCTTTTTAGCCTCTCACAAACATTGTAGAATGTATATGAAACTGTACTGCATGTGAACATGCTAGAATTAAATGGAAGATTTTTGAGTGATAAATTAATCTCCTTGAATTTCTATAGCACTTGTAGAGAGGCTGAAAAACCAAGGTATCATATTATTATAAATAAAGGCTATAAAAGACACAGTAATAAATGCAAGCCAAAAAAAAGCCAAACTCTAAAAAAACAATAAAAACAGAATATGTTTTAGAAATGGAAAAATTATTGATTTGATGCATGATGGTGTTTCCTGAGCATTTCATGGAATTACATAAAACATGAGGATATTATCGTTCAATGAGGTGGTAACAGCTGGTAAATTGTCTAGGTACCAGGGTATTTACTGACTGTATCTGACAAATGGCAAACAAGTGGGTGATGTCTCTGCTCGCCTTTCTAATTTTCACGTAACCCACAAATTCAATGTTGTAATTAAAAATGGGGGTGCTCGCAATCGATCGGATCAAAACAGATAAACAACAAAGGTGGCCACAGCGCTTGCATGGTCTGAACAGCTGCTGCACACTGCCCCAAATTGTACTCCTATGGCAAATAATTACAGATTATTAATTACAATGTTTGTACAATACGACAATTTATTTGGTAGTTCAATTTGTTAACCAATTCCTCACATTTTAGGATATATACTTTACAGATCTTAATCCACAGACCCTTTACATAGCTGTACAAGCAACTAAAACAAAGCACAAAAATGATGAAGTTCAATGATGACCAGCAAGATCAATAGGGCTGTTTGTCTGAAGCGGTTCAAGTTACAAACCTCTTCTTCAGAGGCGGACATCTATATAAAGAGAATATATACATTGTTCTCACAATTTTTGGCCCTCCCACATAACTTACAAGTAAACTCCCAATAAAGGTTAAAGTTGTAGTTCAGAAAACACTGATTAGAAATGTTGGTGAGGAAATTACAGAAACTGAATTCTAAACGCATACTCAAGTTTACTGTATCACACTAATAAATCAGGGTGTCCCATTTCACCAGAATCACCAGAAAAAAAACTTTCCACCACCATAACCCTGTTCTTGTGTAAAGCGAAAATGTCAACAAAAATACCAAATCCTCCTACACCTTTTCAAAGTGTACTATCCCATGCCAACAACAAATTCCTCACATAAAATATTTATGAGGTTTTGCGCTCAAAAGATTTCAAAGTCTGAACAAAGGAACACAAAAAGTTCAGTAACTCGATATCACATACCTGCTTATAAACCCACTTAACATCAAGGGTAAAGTAAAATTCATATCCTCTTTCCTATCAATCATTCATCCATGTCTACCGACGCAATAACAACGTTTGAAACCATAGTGAAGCACTGCTCTTTAAATATGGTGTCCAATGTTACATGGATAGAACTACTCTAGAGGTAGATGAAATACTTAAAATAGTAGTTTCCTACATGCAGTACAAACATAAACTGCTTTTAAATGTAAAGAAAATAACAGAAGGGAAAGTAAAGTTCACAGCTACTTCCCCTACAAACATTCACCTACGTCTGTCGCTACAACAATAAGGTTTCAAATTGCTTTAAAACTCAGTTCCTTAAATTTGACAACTAATATCATATAGACAAAACTACTATGGAGGCAGAGAAAATGCTTCCAATGGTATTTTCAGGACCTACCATGTAAACAAACCCTCTGGAATGTAGCAAAAATGAATGAAATGTGGCCCCGACAATAACAAACTTACCTAAATACATCAAAATTCACCATTATATTTAAAGTTTAAAACACCACATGCCATTGATACCCACACGTATTGTATCTAAATCTATAATCCAGAATGTTTCTGATGAATACTTGCTTAAAATACCTTAAATTAAACTATAGAATTGTGGTAAAAACAATGGCATGATGTAAAAGAACTCCCATAAATAATGCATTCAAAGTATGTATAGAAAAAATTGGTTTATATAATGCACCTCACTCAAACATTTCTAGTGACTGCCAGGGTTCATCTTAAATAGTAGGAGTTGGTCACTCTTCACATTGCCAAAAGGTCAGGATCCCAAGATCACAGTGTAGCTCATAGAGAATAATGTGTATACCTAAACACATACACTAAAGATCTTACATTAAAAAAAAATATATGTTCTTACTGCATTACAAGAAACAGTTCCAACATAGTGCCTCATTCATCCCTTTAGGGGAAACTGTGTCCAATTTATGAATCCAATAAGCTTCTCGTTGGAGCAACTTCTGTTCTGTATCGCTAGCACTGTAATGTGTTGTCACTTCCTCTAAAACAACAAATTGCATTTGTGCTACAGAGTGTCAATATTGTGTAAATTGTCTTGCCACAGGTGAATTCATATTACCAGTTCTGACATTACTTTTATGTTCATTAAAACAAAACTTTACTTTATGGGTTGTCATCCCTACAGACATAATCCTGCATGGACGGCAGATACAGCAAATAGCATTACTAGTATTACAACTTTTTGCCTGTATGTGGATGATTGATATAATCAGGGTGCCGTCCCGCCTGACAGGTCTGACATGGCGGGCGGGATGGAACCCGCCCGCAGATTTGTAGTGGGCCGGTCCGGAAACAACGCTGCTGGTAATCTTACCAGCTCCATTGGGTCTAGTACGGCACTGTTGTAATGATGCCCATTGTGTATCTATGATGTAAATGTAATATGTGGATGTCTCATATTCAAAAATTCACCTAATGTCCCTGCCGAAATCGCAAACACATCATTGATATGGTAGCGCCACATCTTAGGTTTGTTTAACAAAAGCACATTTCTCAGTACATGAGTAGTTTCAAAGGATATCATAAATGCATTTTTAGAGCTTGGGCCGTAGTCACACCCATTGAACTCTCTGATGTTTGAAGAAAGAGCCTATTATCAAGTTGGAAGTAGTTATTATATAATACTACGTGTATTAGTTGTAAACGAATGCTTTATGCACTTGTAATTGGTCTTCTTTCACAATGAGGCTTTCCAGCGCCTTGATTCCTTCAAATGTGGAATCGAGATGTAGAGACTCTGTACATCCAATGTAAAGATGATGTCAATAGTCGACACTAATGGTGCCATATCTTCTAGGACTTTCAAAAAATGTTTTGTATCTTTTCCTGTACGATTCTGACTTTTGCACAATGGGTTGCAGAAAATTAATCAATATATTGCCCTAAAGGCTCAAGTAACCCATTAGTGCTTACTACTAAAGAGCATCTTGGCAGTACTTTCAGGCCCTTATGGATCTTGAGAAGTATGTAAATGAGAGGAATTACTGGATGGCTATTAAAGAGAAATCTCTTCGTTTTTTCCCGAAACTCACAGTTAACTCGCTGTCAGAATGCTCAGGCTCTCTATGTAAGGGCTCAGTTACTTGTATCGAATGTCTTTTATCCAAGAACTCCTCTGTACCTGAATGATTAGTCGTAGTAGATTAACCTTGTTGTGGTCCTTTAAACTGAAAGTTTTAAACATGATAATATTCTTGGCACGTGCAGACTATGTCCAGCTTGTAATTTAGAGTATCCCTTTTGAATATGTGCAACTTTTTTTGTCCTAATTCAGTTCTAAACTCAGCTAGTTTTGCTATTAATGTCAATCAAAGTCTGATCCAAATTATCTTTGGATAATAGAGTGTTATGCTTATCTCTTAATTCAACATGTTCTCCTTCAAGTCTCAAGCTTGTTTGAGTTAATTCTTCTATTGTAATTAATATTAAATCCAATGAGCACTTATTAGGAATATTCCTACACTTCTCCACAAAGTCTTTGTTCTCCTTGCACAATGTGGGCTCAAGCTGGATCCTCAGGCCGCTCAGGTAACAGCATAATGCAGCAAATCAATAATTTTTAAATTTTCAATTCCTAAAATATATTCATGATACCTTGCTTTTACAGCCTTTCTACAACTGCTATATCATTTCAAGGGTACAGCCTTTTGTTGTGTATCCGGCAAATATCAACCAAATTCCTATACAAAAGCCAAAACTGTTGACATTGCCAATGACGGCTTTGTTTGGTGCAGCAGTATAATCCCCTGATAAGCGCAGTTGATGAGCAGTTGTCACATTACTCCGTTGCTGCCTGAGACCCTGCTGCAGTGTTTCTTTCCTTTCGTTGTGCGGAGAAGAGGCATCCACCACAAAACCCCCCTGCCAGCTAACGCTAGCAAAGCGATGATAAGCGCAGGTGAGGAGCAGTTGTCCCATTACTCCATTGCTGCCTGAGAGCCTGCTGCAGTGTTTCTTTCATTTTCGTTGTGAGGAGGAGGGGCTTCCACCATAAACCTCCCCTGCCAGCTAATGCTAGAGAATCGCTGATAAGCGCAGTTGAGCAACAGTTTCCACGTTACTCTGTTGCTGCCTGAGACCCTGCTGTAGTGTTTCTTTCTTTTTCGTTGTGTGGAGGAGGGGCTTCCACCACGAAAGCCCCTGCCAGCTAGTGCTAGCGAAGCACTGATAAGCGCAGTTGAGGAGCAGTTGCCACGTTACTCCATTGCTGCCTGAGACCCTGCTGCAGTGTTTCTTTCGTTTTCATTGTGAGAAGGGGCTTCCACCACAAAAACCCTGCCAGCTAGCGCTAGCGAAGCGCTGATAAGCACAGTTGAGGAGCAGTTGTCACGTTATTCCATTGATGCCTGAGACCCGCTGCAGTGTTTCTTTCATTTTCGTTGTGAAAAAGTGGGGCTTCCACCACATAACTCCCCTTCCATCTAGCACTAGTGAAGCGCTGATAAGCGCAGTTGAGGAACAGTGGTCATGTTACTCCATTGCAGCCTGTGACCCTGCTGCAGTGTGAGGAGGAGGGGCTTCCACCATAAAACCCCCCTGCCAGCTAGTGCTAGCAAATGCTGATAAATGCAGTTGAGGAGCAGTTTATGTCACGATGCCCGCTCCCGGGGAGCCGGCTCAGGCCCTGCGTCCCCAAAAGCGGACATCAAGTCCCCGGGGAAGGTCCCAGCAACCCCTTATAGGGGCCCTTTGGACAGCGTCCTGACGCCTATGGCGCCAGGCTCATAGAAAACGTCAGTCCATAGGCGCCAGGTTCATTATGAAAGTGTTTGGGTGCACTTACCTGATGCAGACCATGCTGCAGAACCCCCGGCCTCCTTGAGGCCTTAAAGGAACTACTTTACCTGTGGGACTCATTTACCACCCGGGCGTGGTCGGGGAAGGATACATACCAGATTGGAGGAAGGACACATTCTAGGAACTTCTTCCAAGGCTATTTAAGCCACACGTGCTTCGCGTTGTTCTGCATCTAGCAGCTGGACGCTCACCGTGTCTCCTCCTGCATCTTGACTTCTGCCACGCCTGCCAGCATCCTGAATCACCTGCAAAGGAATGGAACAAGAGAACAGAAGAAGGAAAAGGCCTCACCTGCTAAATCTGCATCCCAGAGACATTTCGCCGACAATCCTGAAAAGGAAGACATTTATTTTTAAAAGCACATCGCATCGATCGCTGCAGCGCCGCATTCTACTCACCTTTACAGGGCGCCTCCATGTTCAGCAGCGACCATCCGGATTCGCAGTCGCGCCCCCGCGCCTAGGGAGAAAAAGACAAGAACAAAGGTGAGAGAAAGAAGGGAAAAGGGAAGCTAAAACTCCATGTCAAGACTTACCTGTTGGGTCATTCCCTTTTCATTTCGGGTCCGCGCCGCATCCAGGCATTCTCGGACCCCGGCCCCTAAGGGGCAAAAGACATCAGCGTTAATGAGTGAATGAAAAGACATTACCAAAACACTCATTAAAGACTTACCTGATTTCCACAAGGATTTCACCGCTCACCTCGGGTCGGTGCCTGTTCCCCGGCATTCCGTACCCCGGCCCCCATGGGGAAAAAGACATTAGCATTAGAACATTAATGCATGGACACAAGGGGAACCACTTATAGAAAAACTTACCTGGAAGCCAAGCAAGTTTGGTTCTCACCCATCCGAAAATCCAGTGACGTAACTGGATACCAACGCGCCCCTGCATCAGAAGCAGGATGGAGAGCTCGTCCTTCCAGACCCTAAGGTGAGACTCTACGGGGAAGCACAGAAGGGTTTTGAGGAGGGTGAGAGGGGTAAGTGGGAGGCCGATTGCATTACCCCGCAGACAGTTAACCCCCTATTCTCACCTACAGAAGGACCCTTCTGCGAGTCAGACAAGCCAGATCTGGGGCCCGGTCCAGTCCGTCTTCCGAACCCTGCGCATCACCTTAGACGAGGTCACAGCAGCGTGAACCAGGCCAGCGCCCCCGTGGGAGTCAGGTGAGCGTTACAGTTTAGGAGCAGTCGGGAGCTGAAGAGCCTGCCGGGCGGCCGTAGACACGACGACACGAATAGCGTTTCTACATGAGTTATGTTGACAGGTGCTAGCTGAAGGAATCCCTGCGGACCACATCTAGGTGAGTCCTATTACCATTTCTTATGGACCCACAGACTGTTTATAATCCAATAAGTGAATAGCCTGCTCTCTGTGGCTAGAGAAGAAAAGGTGGATATTGCTGAGTGTCCCCTGGGGTTTCTTGGGAAACTCCATTCAACGACAATGAGGCCGTAATAGTGAGGGGGATACCAGAGATACGATTGTATTCTCTCTCTAAGCAGAGGACCCTCAGCCCCAATAGTGGACTGCTGGGTAGTTTATATACGGGTATTCCGTCTGCACTTCCCCAGAAATTCCTGGGTGAAGATCGAGCAGTCTGGGTGACGGAGTGGTGTGCAAAATAGTTAATTCTACGGGACATAAAAGCCTATGAACATGAAAAAACTGAAAAGCACTCTACGGGTGACTTTGAGAAGTGATTGCTGCCTATTGGGCAAGTGTCCCCTTAGCGCCCAGAGAGAAAAATGTAAACTTATCTCATCGCCTTGTTGAAAAAAAGACAAACGCAATAGAGGGGGCTCCTCCGACCCTATGCAAGCTAAGATAGAGGCTTTCTTGGGGTACAGTGCTGCTATGAAAATCAATGTGCAACCTGTGCAGCCGCAAGTGGCGCAATGCAAAAGACTATAGAGGTGGAGACCTCTCTCGAGAAATCTCGATAGATAACAATGGCTCGCTGTTAAAGTTATGCAAAGTCATACAAAGAAATTCTATGGGTCCAAAAGACTTTGCATATGATAACAATCTGGCTTCAAACCTATCACAGACCCCTGATTGGAAAAACTTCTCACTTCCTATAGCTCATATACTAGTGAAAGTGACATGGGGGCAGAATTGATGTCGGAGGTCTCGATGCTCTCTCAGTCCTCTCAGAAAGTTTTCTCCTCTGCAGGGGCGACACTGGAAACAATAGAGGCCAACATTGAAGCAATTTTACGCATATGTTCTAAAATTGTGGAGGAACAGCAAGGTCTTAAGGAAATAGTGGCAAGAGTGGTAGATTTCATCCTGCTGGCTAATCAGGATCCAGCTGTGTCTGCTGCTGTAAATCAGCCCCAAGCCACGACAAAACACAACTGGACGCTGTCACTACACTGCCCGATAACCCCCTACACTACTGCAAGAATGGAAATGAATTATTGAAAGGGAGGGATATGGTTAATGCAGGGAGGGAAACATCTACCCTCCCATAACTCTTTCATCCCCGGGGGAGGGCTATGTTGTGTCAGCCTCGGAGAGCGAGGCTCTCGAGGCACTTTGTGCTGAAATCTCTCTTTTGGAAAATACGCCGCCCCCACCTTAGAGAACCCTAATTAAGCGACAGTTACCATTAAGGAAGAAACTGCAGAACTACCCACGTAAAGCAAGCTCAGAAACTACTGAAAACCTGGAGTTGATAGGGGCCCAAAAAGGATAATGGGAAAAAAGACAGTATGGAGGTGCATGGGGGAGTGCACAGTCAGGAGGATACAACTACAGGGCCCGCTGGATAATTGGATGGCTCCTGCCAAGAGGAATGTTATATCTGCTCTCCCCAGCCAAGCTGACCGCCCCTCCCCAACCCATCCGGAGAAGATGCCTACAGTGGGAAAAGAGGGATGCTTGGACGCCGCTTGACATACAAAGCCCCCACTTCAAAGAGGGGAGAGTCACCACGAGATAATTCATGGCACAATCTCCTCAGATTTGGAGAGGAGGGAAGAAGATTGGGTCTGTGAAAAGCAAAACTTGATGAAATCTGTGCCTACACCACCTACAGTCAATGACAAGGCAGGGAATCAATCCCACTGCCTCGATTAGGCCAATGGTTGAGAAGAGTTGAGGAACTTTGCCCCCACTCACAGCCCAGAATGGGAAACAGGGATAGAACTGACTATTACAGAGAACTACACTATGTCAAATTTGTGGAGAACCCCACTTCCTCAAGTCCATTTCTCCATCGTTCCTGGCTCTTAGAATTATTACATCTGGTAACAGACTTTAAAACAATCACATCAAAGGATATTGGGAATCTGTAGCTCGCTCAATATGACAGTATAGCAAACTGGGCCTTGGTTTGTTTTGATTAATCTTTTTTGGTAGAAAATGTCTGTAAAAACGCTATATCATTTAAGGAGCAGGGATTTGAGAGTTTGGTTTTCCATCCACATGCACAACACATCTTCTCCCCCCTACCCCACGGCACCATCCTTAAATAATCAGAAGATGACATCATGGGAAATGAGTGGGGACAGGCAAAAAAATGGGAGGCAGTTGGGGAACTGGTCTCCAATGAACCAATCACACTTTTGACATCTGGAGGGGCAGACCACTGGCAGTTAATCTCCTGGAATACCAGGGATTACCTTTCCTTCCTTAATTATCAGCCTGCGCTGGAATTGAAATGGAGGACAGAGCTATTATGCCTCCAGAAAACCCAGTTGACCACTCATCTTGAAATGGATGGCTCCACAATCTTATTTAGTCTATCTAATCGCCAGGAGAGGGGCCGCCCTAGGGGAGGATTGTGTTTTGGGGCAAAAACGTACATGAATTTAGTGGGATTCTGGACAGCGACCCCCCATTGTAATTTAATATGCAGCTATTCTACTAATCTGTTGCATGGAAATGGTCCCACATTGGTGGACACGCTATATGACCCCACGGGTGGGGAGTCAAGGAAGGGTCTGAGAGAGGCTTTGACAGACACCCTCAGAAACTGGAGTAATAGCTTCCCCAAGCGGGGCATTATCCTGGCAGGAGATTCTAATGTGGATTGTGTTCATGACCCTCTGGGGAACATCTGTAATGGGAGGACGGATGGTCTGGGAAGTAAGGCATGTTATTGGAGAGAGTTGGAGAGAGTTTTAACTCTCCCACCTGGTAGTAGAGAATGGAGAGGCTCAAATAACATGGTCCAATGTGATCTACAATAGTAGTATTGATTTTATATTCGTTAGCACACTAATAAGGAGACGTTCCCCTGAATTTGAAATAATTCCTGCCCCAGTAGTTACCACGGCATACTTAGTATGAAGTGTAGAGGGAAATTGGGGAGACCTACTAATGGTGGGATAGGCAATCCCATGGTCAATCAACAAAGCAATAGGATATACTGGTCGGGGCCAGGATCCAATGCTTTGGCTATACAGTTAGGGCTCTGGGCCAGAGTGAAAAGGAAATCTTGGGCGATTGTGATTGGGAGCTAAATAGGCTGGTGACTTCTTTAGTCATGCCCGCCACCCCAAAATATCCAGTGGTTGCCAAACAGTTGGGAGAAGTAAGACCAAGGGTTGACATGGGAATATACGAGGCAAATAGGGACCTAAACTCTCTGATACAGAAAACTAAAAGATGCCTGACTACTTCCTGGGCAGACAAGAGAGTAATACAGGCACGGGCAAGGTCCAAACATAAAACTTGTCTCTGGAATTAGCAAAATGGTGACAATTTCGGCTCAGGACAAATGACACAAAGAGGTTTTGGCATTTGATATGGGGCAATGGGGCGAGCGGCATAGTGCTGGGGGGGTGTGGCGTGCTGGAGGATCAATGGGGTGCCTTTATTGGAAAAATCTATAGATGAGACACTGAATTTGTGGAACAAAGGGGAGCTAGCTCCATGAAGGATACTGTGGTGGCGACTACATAAGAGGAGATGACATCAGGTGGACAATAGTCAAGATGAAGCCCTTGATCGCTATACGGCCGGGTGGTCTCTGTAATGTAGTTATAAAGAGTGGCCCTTTATTGTGGGGCTCTTTGTTACAATGCCTCTTTCTACATATTTGTGAAACAGGAATTTTACCCAAGAGCTGGAAAAGTTCTGTATTTATAACGGTGCACAAAAAGGGCGCCCATAACATGCCATCAAACTTCATACTTCTGGCAATGCTGGACCCCAGCGCCAAGATCTTTGCCACCTTACTGTTGGAACTATTGCCAGAGTGGGTAAAGAGGGATTATCTACTTCCCTTCCATCAGATTGGCTTTAGGGAGGGAAGTGGAACTAGCCACTCAATCTGGGCATTCCTGACTTTGATAACAGATATTCAATACTACACCGTCACGTTTCTCTACCTTGTCGTCGTGGATTACACAGCTGCCTTTGACAGTGTTATTAGAAAAAAGTTATGGGAGAAGTTAGAGTGGTGGGGCATGGACCCCTCACTGTTATATTTGATCAAAATCACTCTATTCTGAAACAGAGGTCCGGGTGAGAATGTCGCAGGAAGGTACTTTCAAAACCTTTCATGACAAATAGAGGTCTCAAACAGGGGTGCCCATTAGCGCACTGGGGAAGGCAAATAAACGCCACGCGACTGAACCCTTGTGCTGTTTAACACATGCAGATGACACCGTCATTTTAGACCGGACGGCCATGGGCTTGCAACGTTCATTGGAGGATTTGCATACCTTTGCATCGGAGCATGGGCTGTACCCTAACAGCAAAAAAACTAAGTTCCTGGTGGTGGGGAGAGGAGCATATGAGCCCCCATCATTCAGATGGAACGTAGGTAGTGTCATTCTGGAGCAAATCGAAGAATATAAATATCTCGGAATGGGGATCAGAGTAAAATGGACAAGATCTATCTGATTATTTCGACGGCCCAAAATGCAGACTTTGTTTTAACACTTTACACCATATATATATGCTGGGGGAGACTCCGCGCACCCCCCCCCCCATATCAATATTATACTCTAAACACCCACACAAAGGTGCTCATATACCACCGCTTTGCTGTCTCTTTGTGATGTGTATTCCAGCTTGCGAAACACTCAGCCTCTGGTGCGAATATCTGCCGCCTTCTTCTGCTGAGCAGATGAGCAGAAGCCATTTTAGTTGTATGCGTGTCTGATTAGCTCTGGTGGGTTCACTGTAGGGTTTCTGTTCTGTGCTGCTCCTTCACTGCACCTTCGAGCCCTCCATCTTGTCTGCATTACCTATGTTAGTATGCGAGTTAGCAGCAAGGTGTGTTAAAGTGACCGAAACAGCTGTGCTCTCCTACCCATTGTAGCGGAGCACAATCTACCGCAATATCTACTATCGCATTTTTTTTGTCTAGTTTTGATTTGTTGCTTACATATAAGCACAGCTCAAATAAATAGTCAGTTGAACGATATCGTTTGCTTGTGTAAAATAGCCTCTTGTGTACTAACGTGTTAATGAAGGTACCTAAACATGTGCGAACTACAACACAGACTTAAACCACGACATTCATCACAATGACATGAAATCACCTTTCGCACCACAAGAACTAGTGACACTCGGGAAAAGTAAGATGAAATGAGAACAGTTTAACATGAAAAGCGCATCAGCAAATATTTCACTAAATTGTGTTGTTTTCGTTGATAACGAAGCTGTGATTGTGTACTTTTGTCAAGCCACAGTCCCGTGTCTTGATGAACAGTCGTTAGCTACTGCAGTGTCTCGGAATATCACTATTCAGAGTATGTGGTTATTGTTTTACATCATTTGTACATTTGAAAGCCAGTGTGAATTTGGTGGAGAAACAAGATTCTGGTAAAGATGAACAGGCCTTTATTAGCAAACAAATGAGTCCGACGGGCGTCTCCTGGGGACGCCCATTTCACACCGGAGTAGACACAGCTCAGTGGCTTGGCAGAAACAGAGATTCTAACCAAGTAAACACCATTAGATCCAGGAAAGCTGCCGCTAACTTGACCTGGGAAGAAACCTCCCTGTACCTTAGTGCCTGTGTACGCTACGGAGAGATACCCACCATGTGAACTGCGTACATGTCTATTTGATATGAAATGATCAATTGTTAGAAAATCCAGCGCAGAAAAAAGGTGGAACCTGGCCGGCATCACGATCAGCTAACATTGTGTGGCCGGATGACTGCTCTGTGGTGAGCAATGCCACGCATTTCATCCTCATGCCTACTACAAGGGAAAGTAGCTGTACCCAAACGGGCCCTCGGCAACCAAAGTGCAGGAGACATAACACTGATTTGCCAAAAAGGGAGAGGTAGCATCTGTGCAAACATGGCAATGTGCCCCATTCCAGTCGGCAAATGCTAGTCTAGTCCCTCTGTTTCGAATATGCATTCTTGGACTTGTAGTCCCAGATTTTCCAGTTTTACAGCTGGGCCTGCATTGCCCAGAATGCAAAGTTAAAATGGAAACAGGACTAGCAACCCTGACTGGAATGGGGCATTTCAGCATCCATGCTGCTGTGCAAAACACATGGGGATACAGAACTAAAATCCAAAACAGAAGCAAGGAAACCCTGCTCGAGTACATGTGGAGAGTTTGCAACTTTCTAACAAAAACAGAGGGGCACTGACAGAAAAACCACCCATGTACCAAACAGAGAAACAAAATGGGCAATAAACAAGAACGGAACTGAGAAATAAGGAGCAGATATAACACTGCTATATCAAATACAGAGAAAGGCCACGCCAAGTGCTGTTTAGAGATCACAGCTAAGCACCAGAAAAGAGGCACCAAACAGATTGGACGGTACAGGTGCACGAAACACAAGAAAATTAGCGCTGCTTCACAACACACACCATATTAGAGACAGCATGCTAAGTACATGAGAGATAGGGATAATGTACTGAAAGTATTATTATTATTATTATTTGTTTTTATTCATTAGTGCTTTTGGAAGAACATTGTCGACCTTTTACACTTTAAAGATGCACACCTTCTTTTGTTAGATTTGGGTCTCTGTTGCAGCTTTCAACTCTTCCAAGGCCTGTAGTCAAATGTGGAATGTGGCTGCTACAGTCAAGAGCGATTCCACCCTGAAAATCATATTCCAAATTTGGTCTGCCAGGGGTATCCTAAAGTTTGCTTATCCCTTACCGTATTCCCTCGCGAGTGCCGCACAATTCGTGAGTATGTGCCTCTGGGATTCCACTTGTTCGGCACACAGACGACATCACCTATCGACCCAAGGGATGCCCTCCCATGCCCCAGTATTTTCCAACACAGGTCGAATATTTAAATGCATTGAAAGAATGAATCACGTTAGGGCTGGCGTGCTGAGTTTTATAAGATAGGACCTGCAAGAATCCCCGTCAAATCCCTGCTGAGAAAAGGTTACATACCTGCCGAGGATAGTCAGATAATTCACCCCTTGCGAGATGTCATAATATCTGGTCTTATGCTCCAATTTTAGAAAATGGAGCTCTAACAATTTTGCCAGTAGGTTTTTAATTGCCAGGTCCTAGAAATGTTGTGTTACCATATTCCCAAGTCGCCGATACCAATTACTTTTGGCAAATCGGTTACAGTGTGGAATAGTGAGGCTCAACAGCGTCAGTTCCCTTGAATCACTACACTGGATTTTCACCCACAGTTTACAGGCCGCTTCCTTCCAGAGAAAAAGAAGGGAGGGGAGCCCAAGTTCAAGACGTACTGCTTCCACTGGGACGCTAGATGGCCGGTCGATCAGCAAGCACAATATTTCTGCCTCTATCCTGGGCAGCCAGTCTACAAGACTTAGCGGGCATACTTCTAAAGCAAATACAATGCTGGGAGCTATTGACTTCCTGTATGCTCTGATCTTTGCCTCCAACGAGTGGCCACCATGTGTATCAATGATCTTTTTCAGTACCAGCCATTTCTTCCAAGCTGTGGTTGAAACCCCCTCCATCAGATGAGACAGTGTCCATTTGGAATTGTACAAAAATGTCGACCTGGGAATTGCGACGGCCGAAAATGCTGACAGTTTTTTTTTAACTCCCCCTTACACCACATATATATGTGGGGGGGTTTAGAGTATAATATAATATGGGGGGCACGCGGGGAGTCCCCCCCGCATATATGTGGTGTAAAGGGCTGTGACTTTCCAATGTAGGGGTCACAACGCTGATTCCCTGTACCCCCAATTGTGACATTTTATTTATATTTATTTATTATTATTATTTAACTTTTGTGTAACGCCCAGACCCGCAGGTATCAAAGCGTGTGTACAGAGTAAGTAACACGATAAAACTTAACGTGTAGTAGAATAGACAGTTCAGAATTATGGTGTTAGTCATACTTATTGAATAACCATGTTTTGAACAGTTTGTTGAATGTTGAGTAGGAGAGCTCGTTTCTTAAATGGGGAGGGAGGGAGTTCCACGAGGCGGGGGCCGTGGAGCTGACATGTCCGCCCTGCCAGCATGAGAGGAAATCTTTGCTGGTCAGAAGAATTACAGGGGGCACTATCCCTAAATTTGATTGACAACATGGCTCTTTGGTGTTCCACTGATACAAGTTAAGCAGACAAAAGTGGGTGGCACAATGATGTCGCCTTAGATATCAGAGGCTCAGGACAGGCTTTACTTTCCAGAGAGAAGAGTCTGCAGGGGAAGAGGTCAAACAATCACCATGTGGTGAATACTAAATACAAGGAATGTGCAGCAAGTCTACATCAGAATATCACTCTTTACTATAAGTGCAAAACAATGAACACTAAACACACCAAAAAAGCCACCCCCGCGAGAAAAAGACTTACGATGGGCCTTTTAAAAAGGGGTAAAACACAAAAATAGTGTATGTAAACTTTCTTCTTGAGTTCACAGACTACTAGCCTTAGACTTCCTCTAGCGCCCATGGTCACGTAAATTGGTAGCTAGTCGGCTAGTATGCACTGGATTACAGCTAGTCCTGGCTCTCAGTTAATTTAGTTATTTAGTCCACAGGATGATTCGACGGCGTCGAGTTTGGCTCTTTCACTGCAATGCAAATTCGAAAATGGCACAGAAGCTGGGCTTCATAGACAGTGTGGTTATGCAAAGGTGTTGGCTTAGCAAATATGATTCAACCCAGAGATGGCAATTCTGTGTTCTTTTTTGTTTTTTTTGCATAAACAAAGCAAAGCCGGCAGCTGGGTATTTCAGAATGAGCAAAGAAACAATACATCCGTTTCGAGAATTCTTCAGAAGATAAGACTTTGAAGTTTCCTTGTCCTTCTCAGACAGAAAGTGCATTCAACCAAGCCCAAGCACTGAAACAGCAGGTGCAATGTCAGTTTCACAGTCCTAGCCCTCATGTGGAGGGCGTGCTTGATCCTTCGGTTTCAGAAGCATGGTGTTAATTTCTAAATAAAATCAGAGAGCAATGCGTGGTAAAGGACACAGATATTGGTGTCCCTTTCTGAAGAATTCCATGCACAGGTAGTATAGCTCTGTGGCACCGCAATCTTCTTGGAAGCAAGACAATGTAGAGCAACACAGGTTCGAATCCCGGGTTCACACTTAGAAAACTCTTAGGTATTAAGCCCAGTATAAAAAGATATATTTTTGTATAATTGTTCTAACATAAGAGAGGTGCCGAGCACTTGATGGGAGGAAACTATGAGGCTTAAACAAAACATGTGCATACAGAGGATTTAAGCCAAAATTCAGAAATGACTGAAACTTGGAAAAGAGGAATCGACTAACAATCCTGCAGGTAAGTGCGGTTATATAATGCCTCCATCCAGATGCATTCTCCTACTCTACTGCACCATCTCAGATGATGAGGAGCGAATGGAAAGCAATGGGCACTTTCGAGCAGGTGAACATCTCCTAATGGGTGAGGGGAAACAATCTTAAAATGGCCATCATCTGATCCACCGTCCATTTTCCAGCTTCATACAAGAAGACATAGGCCAGTAAGAAATCCTGGTGCAATGACATGACGCTGAAGCCCGGCAGCTAGGCCCACTGCCCTGAAACATCATGTTTAACCCTCTCCCACATAACAACCCACTACTACCCTAGCCTGTCAAACCTATACCAACACTCAGGGCCACCATGATGATCCTGAAGACCTTGGGTGCCATGTTATGATATGATGGGTTATTTATAACGCACTTAATACCCAGAGGTTTCTAAGCACGGACCCAGGGATCGAACCTGTGTTGCTCTGTGTCGTCTTGCTTCCAAGGTGAGCACGTTGCCCCTGAGATATCCTCCCGTTAGGCTCAACGCTGGCAGGCGGCCACCTGGGTGTAAGTGAACTGGGAGTGAAGTGGGAAACCTGCAAAGGTCATGCTCCTCAGCCATTTGAGGGACATTAAAGTACTAGGAAACATGTCAAACTCAAGCACGTAACAATAAGTCAAATATGTATTCAATATGGGCAAAATGCACACACAACAATCAGAAACCTCACAACCTAGACTGCCATTGGGACAGATAAATGCCCATTTAATTTAAATGCACATGCCCATAAGCACAAACCTACCAATTCACTAACCCAGGGACTCTCCAACCCACGAAAGCCACTGATTCTACTCTAAGGGGAACCTGACAATATCCTTTCTGAGGGCCTGACTGAACAAAGGAGGCACTACATTAATAGTCTGGGTAACGTCTTAGAAGAAAGAGCAGGGAGACTGAAGTAACATTTGGGGAGCTGCATATCTCCGGAGAATCCTGCCTTCATCTACCAGGTCACCTGGCCCTGTCATGCTGCATTCTCTAAAAGATATGTGTTTGGGGGTATTGCTATGTGAAACAAGTCTAAGAACTTTTTAACTCATGAATCAAGTGAAGGATGTTTATTTCTGTTTCAAAAGGTTTCCCTTTTCTATTAATATTTGTTATTGTTTCTATTAGTCGCCTAAGGTACGGAATGCAACATGCATTAATTCCAATATCATTGGTAAAAAAAAGAGTAACTTCAGGGGCCAGATTACAGAAACCTTGCACCGGTGCTCGTGCAAAATTGCACGGTATTAGCACTAGGGCACAATTTACCCTATTTTTAAAAACAATGGGACATATAAGAAAATCATTGTTCCATGACAAGTGCAGTTTGGCAAGTTACAAGCATTAGGGCAAAAATTGCCCTAGTGCAAAAAAGATACATTTTCACTGCATTTTTGCACCAGAAAAAGTTTGCCCTGGTGCTAAAACGAAATGGTATTAGCACTAGTGCAAACTTTGCCCTGGTAAAAAATGCATCAAAACATTATCTTTTTTGCACTAGCGCAATGTTTCCCCTGGTGGTTATTCCATGCCAAACTACACTTGTCATGATGCAATGGTTTTCAAAAATGCGGCAGTGTGTATACTAATACAGCAAACTTTGCCCCAGTGCTAATACCGTGCAACTTTACACTTGCACTAGTGCAACGTTTCTGTAATCAGGCCCCTGATGGTTAATCTCCATTAGGATTGCATTTCAGAATAACTTTAATGTGGGGACTTTAGCTTAAGCTAAATGTGTAATGCATTCTCTAAACACAGCAGTGTACATATGTGCATTCTTGAAGCGACTGCTGGGTTACTAAGCGAAACACGCTGCAACATACACCGTATGAAACCAAACAATGTGAAACAATAAGTACCTTCTTCTGTGATGAGCAACTTGAAGATGAAGTGTAATAAATAATGTAAACATAGAAATTAATCACCAAGCCAAGCTGAACCCACAACTAAAACACATAGAGTGTATTCCGTAATGCAAAAAACATATCCTTTCACTGCATTTTTTCACCAGGAAATGAATGCCCTCGCCCTAGCACTAGTGCAAAGTTTGCCCTGCTGCAAAAATGCATTGCAATAATATGTTATTTTGCACTGCGCAAAATGTTGCCGTAGTTCTAATTGTACTTGCACCGAATCAAAGTTTCTGTGACATGGGGGCCTGACTCAACTATTCCTGAATTCAGAAATGTTTTTCCTACTGTAAAAACGCTCCCATAACTTGTAGCCCAACACCAGGAGTAAAATCCTCTTTAAACAGCAAAGTCATCCACGACAGGAAGGGCCTGCCAGCTAGCTGGCAGATAGTCCAAGCACAAGACTCTCAGGCGTAGGGCTGGCGTGCTGGAAGGGGCAGCATCAAGTAGGCCAGTGTGCCCCAATGACTGAACAAAGTTGCATCAGATGAACAATGGGCAGGGGTTGTTTCATTTCGATTAGTGGGGGGGTGGGTGGTTTAGGTAGAGGTGAGTAAGGGGCAAGTTTTATAATGTTACTTGTTTCACTATAAAATGGATTTTAAGGGAGTCAATATATTAGTATACGTAACAAGATGGGAGGGGTTCCTAATTGTGTCTTTTAGAGAGGCTGCAACCCACGGTTGAGCTGGGCAAGGGCTACTTGGTGAAAGAAGTGTGTGCAGGCTTAATAACCTCTTTCAACAATGTGAAGCCCTGGCACACATTTCTCCTTTGGGGGAGTAATGGGATATCAAATGAGACCATCTGGGAAGCCCACAACATGACAGATGTATGCATCGGTGGGATGCCGCAAATATATATCGCTTGCAGTGCACAAAAGGCTTGAGGATTCCAGCATACTTATTCACAAATCTTTGGGGTTCTGTGTAATCGTAATAGAGTTTGACCCTGAGGGGCTGTAGGGTGTACAAAATAACTTTCTAAAATGCTGTGTGACCACATTACTAACCATCATTAGGTTCAATTATAACTCTCAGACTTCTGTAAATCACTATTTCAACACTGCATGGACTCCTTTGGTTGGGGTATCTGGTAAATGGGTGAGAACTTCAATGTGCTGTGAGACTAGTGTCATCCCCTCAAGCAGAACCACTGTTAGGGGCTACACTGAAAATCAATGAGTTGATGACGAATCAACTTCCGGGGAACCAGTGGTCCAGGGGTGAATATTGGTTTATAAACCATCAATCAGCCCCTCACCCCGAGAATACCAGAAGGGATCCGAACAGATTGGAGTAACAAGCAAATTATAAACCTCCTTGTCCAATTCTGGTAACGTGGACTAGAGGATTGTTTTTTGAAACAAGTGGTATAGACACTAGAGTACAACCAGCCCTGAATTGCCTGAAAAACGTTTAGCTCCATGCAGGTTTATTGGCCTCAACAGAGGAAACAAAGTTACCCGGTTCACCCACACAGACATTTGGTCTAGACATTGAACTTAGACCTTGATACCACATACACATCACGGAAGTAGATTCAAGAATGAATCCATGTTTTGTTACTCAACATTGCTTTATGATATGTGCATGAATGTTATTTTGTATTTTTGATTGATGTTCACACCTTTTTTTCACAGTGCATTTATATATATATTTTTTTAATTTGTGTATGATTTGGTTTATGTCTAATATTTTTTTAAAAGAACCAAGTCACAGTAATTCGACTCATGAAGTTTGTAATACTTCAGCTATGAAGAGAAATAGATAATAAATAATACAGGGTGATGACAAAAACCCTCCCAAAATCAGCCAAACATGACGTATGCTGTGTATTTTGAATGGTTGCATTGCCATCTTGAGGGGATGTAAATTAGGTACACCACGCAAGGATGATGAAATAATAGAGAAAGGATTATCTCAGAAACTATCTATTAGGATGCCCCCCATGTCAAATAGCACTTCCTCGGCCTAATTTCTAATAGTATAGGGTACCCTCATGTTAAAAACGTGGATGGAATGGCAGGCTTATCTCCGAAAGGTTGTGAATCGCTGGTTAGTTGAAACACAGCGAAAATACAATTATTACCCAATGATAAAAGGGACTGTCCAGTCAAGGTTCAATCAAAAATATGTACTTTATTTATATCACAACAGACATTTTTAGAAACACTGCGAAATACAGCACACCCTGTAAAGGAATGCAGAGGACAGACAGTTTCAAAGAAGGAAAAGGAGGGTAGACGGTATGGTTAATAACCACAACAGTTTCTTTGCTTCAGCACAAAGGGAGCAATGGGTCTTAATATGTCTGTAGTTGCCTTCTGGGAAGGACCAGGGGGACAGAAAAACAATTTACATCATATTGCAGATGTTCTTGGTGCTCGACAGGGTCACATCAGATTCAATGCGGCTGCAGGCTTCTCTGACAGAGTTCAAGACAGAGTCAGCTGCGGGTATCAGGTGGCAAGAAGGTCAATGAGCGAAGCTGGACGAATGGCTGAAGGCTGGCCTACACAGCCGCTCAGGGCCAGGAATCCTTGTCTCAGTACTGATCAGTGGTTCTGAAACATTGGTCGAGATGTCACGGATATCTTTAAGTGACGGCGGCTTGACAATGGTCAGCATTGCTGTCGGTTGTGGATCAATGAACTCGACTGGCTCGAAAATGTCCTTTAAGGTGGACGTTCATAGATGCTCATCATGACACTTTTCCTAGCTTCTTCAATGGGCTTGTGTCATCCTTTAAGGCGGATGGCCCACAGCTGTGGAGTGTGTTGCAGTCAGCTGCCTTGTCCTTAATTGTAGATTCAGAGACCTTCTGGCACTTCCTGTCCAGGAAGCTTGCTGCAGAGCTGGGCAGGGCACACTGTTTGCTGGCTGGGTACCAGTTCTGGAGTGGCTGGAGGGTCCTCTGAGTTCTGTTTCTCCCTGTGTTCCCTGGGAGAAGTTTAGGAGAGCAATCTTGCTTCCCTCTTTGGATATCCTGGCCTTCCTTCACTGGCGGAAGCTGTAAGGTGAATAGTACCTTCAGCCAGGATCCAAGGTGGAGTTCTTCTTACTGCTTCTTGCAGTCTTCAGAAGATATGCCAAAAGAGGGGTTCAGCCCTTTTCTAAAGCCAAGTGGACCACAGGTGTTGGTGTAGGCTAAGCCTACCTTAGTGTACCAATCCTGGGGTCCCTACCAACAATCTTCTGTATGCGTGAGGTCATAACCAGAGCGCTTTGCAGCAGGAAACGTAAACGGGTGAAAATGTATGATACTAAGTCCCACCCATCTTCCTGTCTGTTGTAGATCAAAGAGTCTCTCTGGTCAATGGATCTCTATGTGGTTCCATATTAAAGCGGCAGGTCTCTCTTGAAGCTGCAATGAGACCTGACTCTCTGGCTCCTGCATAACACAATTTTGTACCTCATGAATGGGATCCCCCTCCGGGGTGGACTACTGTAAACAAACAATCCAAGACATGGCAACTGTTATTGACTTTGAGGGCAGGAGCTGGTTTCAGGTTGACAGTTACATATGAACAGTTGTTGGGTTTTCCTGTCTCCTTTGTTAACCTATGCAGCCAGGCCCCATGTGGGCCTGTTTGAGGTATTCTCGAATGGTATGTTAATCACTGCCACCCGTTGCAGGGCCCAACAAAAGAGCAATGTGGATTAATGGAGCATTTGTTAGTTAATCAGGCTGACTAATGGAGGAGCAAGCTTGGTCCTCTCCCTTCCTGGAGAGGACATAGTGTACTCCTGACTGTTAAATTCCAACAAAATATGACAGGTCGGACTGTGCCTGTAGGCTGTGCCCACCCAGAGTGCACAGGTCTATGCGTTTGTTGTGGTGTGAGCATAGGGAAATGTGTGTGGATTACAACCACACATTTTCCTGAGGTTGGTCTACCATGATTCCATTTAATTAAAAACTTCAAAAAAGCCCAGGCGATCACACACCCACCATGCGGATGGTTGAATTCCTCACAATCACATTGCATAAACAGTTGAATGTCTGGTGGGGTGTGAATTCAGAAACGCGAGAATAGGGATATTACTCAGGGGTGCACGAATCATAACACTATATAGACTAAATTCTCATATCCAACAAGACGATGGGCAAAGTAAATGATTTCACCATTTTGCAGAAGGCCACTGACAGATTGTCCTGACCAGGTTGGGTTCATAGAGGGTAATTAGAGGGATCAATTTAGCCATGGAATTGGAGACCCTAAAATAATTAGACAATAACTGAAATAGATTGAAGTGGATATAGCAGAAGGAGATAGAGAATATGAAGGTAACAAAAGCAAGGACAAACTATGGAACATCAGAAACATTAGACCTGGCTTCAATGAGTTGGGCCACCAATTTGCCTCTTGCCAGAACTTGTGGGCAGGCCATTATTCCATGATAATGACCCCTCTTTCGGTCTACAGGGCTATATTACAGACATATTTCAAATATAAAATTCAGTGGTCATTCTCATGTTCTCTAAATTCTTGTTGCTTTTATGCAAATGGCCAGGTCTGGGTTCCTCAAACAGATTGGGTGCTGCTCGACACGGGCTGGCGCCTGCCCACATCACTCTAGCTACCACATTCTCTACCACCCATCTTCTGCGCAAGGGGGTCAGGGTTTCCTTGAGTCCATATTTTCCACTTCCATTATTAAACATAGGAACTGATATCAGGGTGAAGGGTGCTGGCCAGAATTAGGAGGCTGCGTGGGTACAAAACCCTATTTCTTGAATCTTTTCTGCTTCCCTTATGTGTATGCATCCCCTACTTTTGAAAGAAAAGCGTGTATCAGAGGATAATTTGGACAATTTGACCATGTGACCTATGAAAGTAATGTAAGATGGCCTCTATACATGGCAAGAAATCTATACATTCAGAAAATACCTAATACTGACGAGATGCCTGAAACACCTGAACAGAATATTCATGAGGTTGGTGCCCTATTGTCATAGAGGTTGAACACCTGATGCTAAAATGCTACACCTGCCATGGGAATTCAAAATAGTGCAGAACCTCTGGATCAAGAGGACTGGAGAAAAAAAGAATTTCTTGGGGTTTTGCATACCAGTAGATCCTATATGTATAGTGCTGTCTAACAGCTAGACCTCCCTCAGCCCAAAACACATGTGCAGGTACTTCTATGCTGTTAGATAAGTTCTGTTTCCAATTGAACTAGAAGTGTCACTTTGTAATGACATGGAGGAATGTCATTGTATGTTGACACACCGAACAATAAAGACCACCAGTTTTCTGAGAGGACTTTCAGTTGTTTCTACTGAGCCTTGACACAGCTTGTGCAGACTCAGATCAACACGATTGAATTCATCAACTTGGCACGTGGTAATTTTTAAAGGATCCATACATTTAATGTAGATGTAAAGAAGTATGCACATAATTTTTGGTTGATTGATAATGTTGTGTGCATATAGAGATTAAGTCTATACTACCTCTGTGGAGGGTGGTGCTTTGTTTCCTTATAGCCTTAATAAAGAAATGTAAAATAAAACAAATATGGCCTCTATGATCCAGTTATCATGTTTATCTCACTTAATTTATACTTTTTTTGTTTTATTTTTTATTAAGTGTATCTGGTTTACAGTATACATTTGCACTTTGCATCATCAGTCGATTGCAATCAAATGGGATAACTTAACCATAATAATCAACAATACCTAAAATAATTCATTCATCTCTTCCCAACATTAAAAGCCTAACAGTCTCGACAGTGTATTATTACACATTATAATTCAGTGTTGTTTGCTCCTTATAACATATAGTTTCACTAGCTTACAGCATATTCAGTTATAATCGAAAATCCATCAATACAATCTTCACCAGGCAATTTATATACATCATTAATAAAGTGTATAGTGCAGTAATAGTCTGTTTGCTGGTATCAGAAAACAAAGAGACCCGTCGTAGAACTGCTTGGTCAGCCGTTTTGCCAATAAAAAACTTCTGAAACCATCGCTCTCTGAGCATACATATTTCCTGACATTATGTGACAAAATGTCTCTAGGACTCGTTGCTGGTCTTACAAAGTCGACCCAGTCTTTGTTGGGACTGTTATCCAAGGTTCATCAATTGCACCTGAGAAAGTCTTACTGGTCAGAAGAGCATGAAGGTGAATTTACAGAGATTAAATGACAGACCTTGGATGTCCCCAGCCTAACTGGTTCTGATAATGGGTACCCCACCATTCTGTATATTGATGCAAGTGATGTAGGCATTGGCAGTCTTCTAGGGGAGAGTCTGGGGCAAGGAAACAATGACTGCTTTTCTGCTAGAGCTGTGAGAGTTCCTTGAGTGTGATACCTAATCATAGCAAAGGAGGCTGTTGGGGCTACTGTGCCATCCAGTGATTTAAAACATATCTCTGGGTGAGGTGTTTCACCCTGAGAACTGATAAGAAGTCTCTTAAACAGGTGTTTGCCAGAGAGGGGCTTGATGGAATGAAGGAGAGTGAGGTCACTACTAAATCAGTTATTTGTTTTCTGAAAGGGGAGGGGACAAGTTCCCTGCCAAGATCATTACAGACAATGAGAACCGCCTGGCCTACCTTGCACAACCTGGGTGTGATTCCCTTGGGAGGTCCTGCCTTCCTTGCACTTAACTCGGGGTCCTGGTGTTCTGGTGCACTTCTCCCCTCTCCTCTCCCCTGCACTTCTTGTCTGCGCACCTGCACAATCTAAATGATACTAGCCCCAGTAAGATCATTGTCCTGTTCCCCCAACCTTGACTGGTTTTGCCTTTAAACACTTGTGTATAGGTGCATTATAAATAACTAATCAATCAATCAAACTGGTTTCAAGGGAGATAGATGCTTTTCTGCAGGAGAATGGCATGAAGTGCACACAGAGTGCTCTTTACTATCCAGAAGCTAATAAGGGAATAGAAAGGTTTAATAGAGTCATGATGGTTAGTCTGAAATGAGCACTCAAATCTAATGTTTACTGGGAGTCCGAGGTGCAGGAAAGTTTACCAGCTAAACTTGTGTCTTCTTACTGATTTGGTGCCTTTTGCAGTATTGAGGAGGAAGAAACTGAACACCCGAGTTTGCATGGGATGGATGGGTTGCGTGCAGTTGTGTGAGTAGATTATAGCACGTTATGTCAGAGACTTGATAATAGGCAATGGAAATCAAAGCAGGACTATAAGTTTTCCTTCCAACATTCCGTCATTTTGGAGGGTGGGAGAATAAGGACCATATTGAATGTTTGGAAGCTCATTTAATGTTTTTTTAAAACAATGGTTGAATGAAGGGAGGTGTGTTTGGTTTTCCTCCACTTCTCTTCAGTTCCTGTCACCCTGCGGAGGGAAGCGCAGAAGCAAGCTTGGCGGTATCACATTGTGTGGAGTCATCGGTCTTCCATGGAACCCCATTGTGTGCCGGGTTGCCCATCATTCTTTGAATCTGGGCTGATTTATTCCATGGCTGTGTGTCAAATTATGCAAAACAAAAGAGGTGGTGGCTTGAAGGTTTGGAGTGAAACCTAATCTCTGGCATTGCTCTGGGCATCCCTCCAGACCATTGTTCTTCAGCCTGCCAAGCCATTACAGAAGGAGAAAGACCATATGCAAATCAGACCCGGTCTCACCCAAAAGGGGCAGTCCAGCTCAAACTGCTAGGTCACATCCCTTCTGCACAAGACCACAAGCATGTATCCTCCTCAGGGGGCATCATCAGTGAGGAGTAGCTTAGATCTCTAGGCCCAGCAGGCTTGGGACCCACATCTCGGCGTACACATCCGACTCTGGGTGATTTATGCAAAACCGAAGAGTTGATGGCTGCAAGGTTTGGAGTCAATCCTAACCTCTGGCTTCGTTCTGGGCAACCCCGCCAAGCCATTACAGAATGGGAAAGACCATATGCAAATCAGACCTTGTCCCATCCCAAAATGGGCAGTCCAGCCCGAACTGCTAGGTCAGATCCCTTCTGCACAAGACCACAAGTATCCCCAGACATGTTTCAGCCTCATTTTTCGAAACATGTCTGGGGTTGCTTGTGTTTCCGCGCAGAGGGGACCTGGCTTAGCAGTTCTGGCAGGGCTGCTCCCATTGGTGGCAGTACCTGGCAGATTTGCATATGACTGGACCCCTATTGCAATGGGGCAGCAAGGCTAAAACAGTGATGTGGAAGGTTGTCCAGGCAATGCCAGTGGTTCAGAGTAATTCGAAATCTTCCACCCATCACATTTTTGTTTTTAGTTTGTCTCCTTATATGAGAGAGGGTATGCCTAGACATGGGTCCCTTGCTCGCTGCACCATAGGGACCCAATCTGCACCTCACTGAGGAGGCCCAGCAATATCTAGGGTTGCTTGTGTTATTCAGGTATGAGTGATATAAGATGCGAGTAGGAATCAAATGCACTAATAAGGGTAACAATGTTGTGTATTACCTGAGGGCAGACTGCTGGGAGAACTTGAAATTGAAAATGTTGCTCCTGAAGTTAAAACAGAAGGAACCACAGGTGTATCACCCAACTGCAAAGATGTACATATGTATCTTTCATGTCCAATGAGCAGAAGAAGTTGTCCTGGCTGGCCAATGGAAAAGGGTGTTGAAGTGACTTCATGGTTTGAAGAAAATGACTCAGCCCCTGTAGGTGTAAAATGGGCGCTCAGGCGCCTTGAGACCTTTGTCCTAAAAAACATGACTGATTAGATGGTACTTAATTCAATGACTGGAACAGGTACACTATGGGTTCTTCTGTGGTAGTTCCAGGGTCCATGGGGCCACAGCTTCTCTCTTCTTTGCAGAATAATGGTGTAGTGTGATACGCTGCATCTTGCAAAATTATTGGCAGCATTTTTTCTGTGGTTGCGGAATATGAAATCCTGTCTTAGTATAAACAAGTTCTAGCAAGTTAGCATCCTGTAAATAATCATTGAGATAGCAGTCACTGCCAAATATCCAAGTACTCACCTCACACATGTATGCTTGCCCAAGGGGACACATTGAAGCATCCAGGTAATAATTTGACGCCACGTTGTTTGTGTGTTTTTTGTTTTATGGTCCTCCATTCATATTTATGTATTTGTCTGGCAAAGCACCAGAATATCACATTGCGGGTCCTTTATATCACTGAGATGAGGTGGCTTTCAGGCTAGATGAACGGACCCACTACCAGGATGCTGGCCACAAGGATCATCGATTCGGAGTCATGCTACATTAGTTCCGGCCAGATAACAATCTGCCAAGTCTTGTCATCAGCCCGGTCCTCTGGTTGTGGAAGGTGGGCTCCAGAAGGTGCTGAATGAGTGACAAAGGCCTCCTTGAAAAGGGCATTCTTTAATAATATCCAATCCATGAGCGTTTAAATGCAGAAAAAGAAATCATAGGAACTCTTGAGAGATGGGATATTTAATCAGCCAACAAAGCTATCTACTGAAGATAATACCACTGGGTGATACCCTACATTCATGTGGCTGTGGTGTTGCCTCGCAAACTGGTGCACATGTACTCACATGCGCTCTCATTTCTTTCCAGTTCTTAGCTGCAAGCAAGGAGCCCATCACAATGATATGAAGATGTAGACCACAAGCACACACTATCATAGTGTACACAAAGGAATACACAATTCACCCCCTGTCACGCATACAGAAACAAACACACCAAATAAAATACATTGCTGTTGTAATAGAAAACATATTTGTAACAGACAACATGGGTTCTTATGGCAATCAAGTCTATTTTGAGTACTGTTTTTCTCCTTCCAAAGATGGTTTCCTCTCTTCCCGGGTGCCTGCATCTTGCCTCAACCGCTTCGCTGCTCAAAAATGACTGATTAGTCAGGATGTATGTTAAAAGAACGTATCCCAAAAGATCAAATTACAAAATTACAGAGCCCACTTGCCCACATTTTGTTATTCGATCTTTTGGGATTTTGCCCGTTTGTCCCCCACACTGCCTTTAATGTATGCGGGGGGGCACCCCAGCAACCCATGTAGCCCATAATACCGAACCTGGGGAGCAGGGGAAACCCCTGCAGCCCCCGCTCCCTCTTTCGGTATTATGGGCTTCAATGTAATCTACTATGCCGAATGCACACTAAACGTGCATTCAGCATTTTAGATTCAGTCTTTTTGTCTCTTGTGTGTCTGAAGCTGGAGTCTCCGTGCAAGATTCTCCCTGGGTCCGTGTACCTTCCTCAATTTAGGGACTGCTCTACAAGCAGACGAGTTATTGGTGTTCTCCCTTGTTGCTACAGTCCTGGCACAATGTCTGGGAGCTCTGCATTCTAAATGCACATGACCTGAAGACCAGCGCTGCATACCCCCCTTTCTACCATTGAGGGCAACACTCAACAGCTTGCTTGGAGGAACCTTGGCAGCCTTCTTGGGAACAGCATGCTGGCCACCCATGACTGCCAGACCATCGGAGCCTGCGGCGGTGAGTTGGAACCTGGCACATGAAATAGCATGTTTCCAGCTGACTGTTGAGATATAGGGGCACCATCTCACCAGCTGCTTTACAGGGCCACATGCGGTTCTGGTACAGACCACAATCTGCTTATTTGTCCTGTGGGGAACTCCGCTGGGACCTATTGTGATAACGCTGGTCCGGAATACCACCTGAGGAGCTGCGACCATCCTCTATCTACTGTCCCTCCACCACGAAAGAGAACTGTCAGCCCGGTATTGCCAATACACAGTGAACTGCCTGATTGGGATATTCAATATCCTTGGAGCGCCCTCATCCCCCGCCAGTGATCCTCATTTTCACAGAGGATGACAAAAGGGAGCGCAAAAAAACAGTGCTCCATGAGCCAATACACCGATCTGCACCTAAACCATCAACCACTGGCGGTGCGACTGCAGACATAGAATCGGTATCCATACCGATGGAACTCATCGAAACTCAGTGCATGAAGGCATGCATGCAAGAGGGATTTGCCAAAGTGCACCGCAAGCTTAATGACATGACCAGCACCATTGACTCCATTAAAACATGTATAGATAAGACAGACCAATGTTTAATGGAGACTGAGACAAGAGTGGGCACAGTGGAAGATGATATGTTCACCATTAGAGTTGAGCTGGCTACACTTTACAGACAAGTACTCTCCAGGTGGAAAAGAAGAATGATGACTTAGAATCACGATCCCACCGCAATAATAGTCGCATTATAGGAGTCCCTGAGAGTAACACCGAAACCTCACTGCAACTGTAGATAGAGACCACCCTGTTGTCACTTCTGGGGAACACAGTATTATCGCTGCAGTTTGCAATTGCACGTGCCCATAGATCCTTGGCTCCTAAATTCAAACTCTGAGGGCCTCCATGGCCTATCATTGCCCACATTCTCAATTACCGAGATCGTGATGCTATTCTTCGGGCGGCCCACGAACAAGGAGACCTGATGCTGGGATCGAACAGGCTACATATCTATCCCTACTCCTCAGTGGCTGTTCAGCAGGTGAGGAAATCCTTCTTAGCAGTCAAAAAACGGCTGTGTGATAGTAACTTGAAATATGCAATGTTATATCCCGCCAAACTACGAGTAGAATGGAACAACAAGGCTTTGTTATTCACGCCACCTGGCGAAGCTATGAGGTTTTTGGATGAAACCTTACCAGCATCCTTAACTCCGAGTATGAAGCTCAGTTGTTGTCCTTGTGAAGATCTACTAGTCTCGTCAACCCTTGCACATTCTGTGGATCACTTTACATGGACAGTTTTGCATGCCCTTGTTCCTGCTCTGTTGTTTTCTACGATGCTGAGAGGGGACACTTTCTTTTCCACAGTACTGCGGTTGACAGCAAACTTCCTACCCCCTGTGGGGACAATTATATAAGAAGTATGTAAGCACTCATCCTTTTTATGTGTGGACCCGTGCACCAGCTTCCAAATGCAATGTTGTGTTAATGGTTGGGGATGTTCTTTGTGGGGTATCATCACCCCACTTTTTTTAGGGGATGCGGGAGACGGGTGCTGGGGGGTTGTTGGGGTTGTTAAAACACACTATATTTACAGTTGAGAGAGAAACGGGCACAGAGGGGAACTCCGGAGTAGTGGGGTGGTTGGGTGAATATGTTGGAGGAGATAATACATAGAGATCTGCACTGGGATGGGAGACATAACCTGCCTTAGTTGAAATATATGTGGCCTTGGTAATCCAATCAAACGACGGAAGATACACCTGTATTTTGAAAGACACACAAAGTTGAAATCTTGTATTTGCAGGAGACCCATGCCCTTTCGGCGGTCTGCGAGGCATTCGCTAGGAACTGGGGTGGGAACCGCTTCTATACGTCATATTCCTCACAGTCTAGGGGAGTTATGACACTGGTGCATAAGTCTCTTCCATCCCGCTGCAAACATGCAAAGGTAGACCCTTTAGGTAGATATGTCTTGGTGTATGGGTCCCTGGGCGGAGAGAGAAATGTTACTGATGAATGTCTATGATGGCCCTAATATTTATGACTCCCAGTTTTATACTGGCGTTATTGATGAACTGGCCCGATATCCACTGATCCTTATATTGTGGGGGGGGGGGGATTTCAACACTATTCTTGACCTGAAACTAGACAGATCCACCCACACTCAGAAGGCTCTTACACTGGCAGCCTCTACTATCAAGGAGAGCATGCACTCGCTTAGGCTGGTAGATGCTGGGAGAACACTGCATGCTGATGACCGCTCCTACTCCTTTTATTCAACGGTTCATGATTCCTTCTCCCGTATTGACATGTGGCTCATTTCTGATACATTACTTGGAGGGCTCAAGGACACCTGTCTGCTCCCTCGCACCTATTCTGACCATTCCCCAGTTAGTATCTCCCTGACATTACCAACACTCTCCAGGCCTCGTAACAACTGGCGTTTTAAATCATTAGCATTACAGGATGCAATGTTTGCATCCACTATTGATGATCACGTGCAATTGTTTTTCGATAACATGTAGTCTCTGTGCCCTCAGCCAGAATGCTCTGGGAAGCCTTCAAGGTCTACATTCGAGGGATAGCAATGTCGGAAGCCTTCAAGGTGTACATTCGAGGGATCGCAATGTCGGCAGAGTTCAGTGTCCTTAAAGCAACCCGACACAGTATAGCACAATGTGAGGGCAGACTGAGGGAACTAGAACGAGAGCTAGCTAATGATCCCCATATGGCCACATTAGCACAGATCAAGGAGGTCATCGACACCTTCAGGATGCATGCTGAGTGAGTAGTTACATTTTATTGATGCCCCTTTGTCTGCTAGGAAGTACGGGGAGGGTGACAAGGCTTGTAGACTGCTTGTCTGCATGGTGCATCAGGAAAATGGCAATGGGTGCATTCCATTCATAACTGCCACCTCTGGTAACTTAGCACACACATCTACGGCCATCAATGAGGTGTTCACAAGCTTTTATGCTGACCTCTATAGTAACAAAGACACACGCATGCTAGAAGAAATTGATACATTTCTTGATACTCTGCCGCTCAGTCAGCTTTCACAGGATACCAGGGCCCTACTGGATCTCCCGATCTCTTTACCCGACATTATTCAGGCAATTGACCATCTGACATCTGGGAAAGCCCCTGGCACTTATGGCCTCACGGCTGAATTTTTTAAACGCTACAAGGAGACCCTCGTCCCATACCTTTTACAATTGTGGCAAGAATCCCTCGTGTTCCAGTCGCTTCCTGGCCTCGCTTTAATACAGATGTAAAGGTGTTGGCAAAAGTACTGGCCACTCAACTGATGCCGATCATGTCATACATTATTTACCCGGACCAGTCGGCGTTCATCCCGGGGCAGTCCACAGCACTGAATCTGTGGCGCCTCTTCAACTTCTTGGTACAGATAGACCCTTTAACATCTTGGTACAGATAGACCCTGGGGTCCAGGCAGTGGCTGCTACACTAGATATTTAAAAGGCATTTTATTCTGTATCTTGGCAATTCATTTATGCCATGTTATCAAAGTGCGGGTTTGGCCAGACATTTCTTGATATGATGATATGCGGACCCGTGGATTGAACCTGTGTTGCTCCGTGTCGTCTTGCTTCCAAGGTGCGCTTGTTGCCGCTGAGCTATCCTCCCGAGACAAATCTCTTGAAGCTTTACACCTCCTTTATGCATCACCAGTAGCCAGGGTCAATACAAATGGGTTGCTCTCCTCGCAATTTGAGATAGGCAGAGGCAATCGTCAGAGATGGCCCCTGTCACTCCTGATATTTGATATTATTATTGAACCATTGGCAGACCTAAAAATAAGACGGCACCGTGGGATCAGAATGGTGGGGGAGCCGCAGATAATTTTCCTTTATGCAGATGATGCATTCTTGTATATTCGGAACCCCGAGGAACACTTAATGCCTATTATACAAGATATTCTAAACTTTGGAGAGCTTTCAGGTCTCCAGGTGAATTGAAACAAATCAGAGCTCTTTCCCTTCACAGGCGTCAACCCCCCACCCCAAGATCTACAGGGATTCGAGTGGGCCCCAGTGACCATGCACTACTTGGGGGTGACAGTTGCAAGACCTGGCCCTACGCTACATTACTGTAACTACACTCTGTATATGGCTCAATTATGGCGTAAACTCTCAAGCTGGGCCCATCTACCCATCATAATTGTTGGTAAGATAGCACTTCTCAAAATGACTGTACTCCCAAAACTTCTGTATCTCCTCTTCAATGTACAATTGTGGCCTGGGCGATAATTTTTTCAAGAATTGGAAAGCGAAATGTGTACATTTGTATGGCACTCTGGGACAGTACGGTTGAAATGGGAAACGTTAGCACAGTCATATGATAGGGGAGGGTTTGCAGCCCCTAACTTCCAGCTGTATTGGCTGGCCGCACAGGCACAATTTGCGGCCTCCTAGTTTGATGACAACTCACCCACCCTCACACACAGCTGGAGAGACACTCAGCGGGTGATAGGGATCTGCAATTGCTAGTTCTCCTTGCCAGATTTTCTCATGACTGCGTATTCGATCCTGCTAGCGTCACAGCATTGGCCTGGCGTAAAATATGGAAGGAGATAGGTGTAACTGGTCCATATCATGAGGACTTCCCCCTTTGGAATTGTGTCCCCTCCCTGCCGCACGTGGATACTGGCACTCGTGGTGTCTGGATGCAACACAGGTTCCACACGTTAGGATCGCTGTATGCGGAGGCTAACTTCATTCAGGCCTCTGACATCACTGGGCTTGTGTGCAGTATGACCTCACAATGGTTGCAATATGCGGGCCTGCGCAAGACATGTAAGAAACTGGAGTTGTTTCCCAGTTGAGCCTGAGAATGATGCTCTGCTGGTGTTTGTTCTGACGGCGTGCGACAGTTGAAGCCGAGTGTCATCCTTATATCACTTGATTCAAGCTCACGCTGACATACCACGCCACAATGCACGTGCTAAATGGGAAGGGGACCTCCAAATTAGATGTCACTGATGATCTCTGGTCTGATATGTGTGCACAAACACGCAAAGTGTTGTATAATTCTCGATTCCAACTGATATAACTAAAAGTGCTGCATCAGTATCACTACACTCCAGATAGGCTACATTTGTTTTCTAATGAGGGGACTGGGGCATGCCCACATTGTAATTCCGCCAATGCTAAATACTACATGCTATGGGACTGTCCGCAACCTATGCCCTTTTGGAGTGATGTGTGTGCGACGTTGTCGGAAATTAATGGTAATGCTGTTGATCCCCTACCATTGCTCTGTTTGTTCCATATCTTTGCCTCATCTTTGGGCATCATGAGTACATTTGTACGACTGTGCCTCCTCCTGGCCAAACGCTGTATTCTGCTACGCTGGACTAGTGCGCATACTCCCAACAAGGACTACTGGTTGAAAGATGTGGTGTGGGCTAACGATATGGAGGAGCAATGGGCACATATGCAACCACCTGAATCTCACCCAAGTGATACATGGAACCCACTTAAGATGTACCTTCTACGAACAATGTCCACACCGGATGCAGTCTCAGCCACCAAGTCGATGTGAACTATACCCTCCTGTTATCAGAGACTTTATAGGAGGGCTGTATGGGCCCACTCCACTGTGAACTCACGATTCATCCGTTTGCACTTTGTATTACCCAAACCCAGGTCCCGTTGGCCTGACCTCTCTACTGTTAACGATATCCTGCTGTTTCGTGACATGTGTTACCAAGAGTGCTAATAAAGAAAGTTTATTAAAAAAAAAAAAACGAAAATTGACAGCTTATACCTTGCCTTGGCATGTACTTCATATTCACAATTAACACATAATGCACCATGTCTTTTATAAATACTCTTCTTCGTATTAGAAGCTTGTATTGCATTTAAAAGTAATGTATCTGTGGCTTTATTTTAGTATGTATAGGAAAGCACTTATTTTACACCCAAAACTATATGTAACATTCAAAATGACTTTACATATTCAAATGGCTAGATTTCTCGTCAGTGTATTTACAAGAAGGGTTACCCATCAGGGCTCCATCCCCCCAGATGTGCAATCCTTGCATAGACTCCCAGTGAAAGAGAACTGTAAAATGAAGGTCCAAGTCCTTGTCCACAGGCTCTCTATACGCTGGTCCCAAACTCCTTCCCCCAATCCATTTCCCGGCACAAACCGTGAGAACTCCTCTACTCCTATGACATGAACTTGGTTAACCTCTCAGCTTCTACTCCTAATCCCTTGGGGTAGGAAGATTTGCTGTAGGAGGTGTTGCCCTTGGGGAACACTATCCTTCAATTTCTCTGCTTTCCTTGGCTATTGGAAGCCTGGTTCCTCTCTCAAGTGTTAATTTAGCCCCTTCCCTAGCAGGTCCTCTTTCCAGGTCCCAAAAGGTTTTGTTGGAACATTTTGCACCTCGAAAATGTCGACAATACATAAATAATATGCCACCTTCCAATAAGCTGCTGGTCGTGTTCCCATGATCCTCTGTCCCCTCCCCAATAATCTGATGGCAGCTTGCATTTATCCTCCTTCTAAGTTGTTTGTTCTGCTAGGTTAATTTTTAGTATTCTTTTTGCTGAAGCGCACTAACATAATTCTTTCAAAGCTGCAATGGTGTGTTATGGATTTTATTTTGTTTTTGCTGTTGCCTATCTAGGGCTAGAAGAGGCTTTAATCAGATCATAGTGACACAGATGCAGCCAATCCTGAAAGTGGTCTTGCCCGAGATAAGCAACCACGCTGTTTCCCTTAATTAGACCAACTCTAAACCTAGAACATGCTTCTTACAGCAGAATAGCATAAGACATCACCGCAGTCTCCTATAGTGACCAACGGAACTGTCCCAAAGTCAATTTAGTTCCCATATATGGCCAGTTTCGGAGACTCTCTCAATTAAGAAAAGCGCATCAGCTGCCTTTTTTCAGGGAAACTCTCCTGCAGCAGATGAACAGAATGATGTGATGACAGCACACAATGGATGTGGCTTAATTCACATTTGACAATATCTCAGTAATACACTGATTGGACCTTCCGCGTTTTAAGGGAGAGCTCCCACAACTGAAATGTTCCTTGACAATCCTCGCTTTAGGACTGCAAGGAACGCAGCACAAGAGACAGGAACGCAAGCCCTTAATGCTTCTGCTAAACCAAAGCAAGAATGAGGCAAATGTTCAGGTGGTAGGGGCCACCCAGAGGTAGTTGATTCAGATAAACAATATGCCCGCTTACAAAATCTATCTGGGGCCCACTGTCCTCAAAGACTGAGTTATTGTGTACCGAATCAGTGAGGAATTGCAACCTTATTCTGTGGCCCAGATCTCCTGCTGATTTCTTGACCTTCCACTTCAACCTCCAGTGAAATGCTGTGAGCATGCAAGGGCTGCAAAATTACAAAGCCCCTTAGATCCCACAGGGTGGAAACCTCATCTCCCAGAACAGAACAACATCCCAGCTTTAATGAGTGTTTCCCCAGACTTCCTTTTATTCTTGTGTTTAATAAATGCCAGTAAAGGTGTTTATGAAAAGTAGTGCGTCAGACCAAACGCTATAAACACTATACTGACAACCCTGAAAATTGGACTCTGACATTTCTTCCAGCAGATCCGAGACACAAACATTAAACCTGTCTAGATTGAGCAAGCTGATTTTGGATCTATGTGTTTGCATTGTGATAGCAATGCTGTACCTTATGGCAGAATTCATTGGCAAGTGTGATTCCTGCTGGCTTGAGTTTTCTGGTCTATGGCCAGAGGGTAAATGCTGTGTCTTTTGGCAGATTCTTTGTGTAACTCTTTTCATGCAGTCCCCTTGAGCCCTACGCTTGCAGTCTGTAGAGCGCTGCACCAGAAGCTCAGACAAAGAATGTTGCGCTCAAATCAAGTCATGCTGTGCCCCGAGCTTCCGGTACCGCTCTCTGCAGATTGTAAGCAGGACTAGGGAAGACCAGGGAAGACTGAGGCCGGAGCCTGCAGCAGATAAGTGGGTGAAGGGGTGGAGGGTGCTGGAAGGTGCTGCATAGTGGTTAGGGCTTTGGGGGGCCCCCAACAAAGAAAGGGAAGAGGGACATGCCCAAAAGATCACGCCTGCGGAATTGCGATGTTTTGTGCTACAATCCACAGTGCAACCTTTTGTGCACGGCCTTCAGACAGAGAGCCGAGCCCTATACTCTTCTTTTCATTCTGCCGCTTCCCCAATATCCAGGAGTAATGTGCCCTTTTCCTGGGAATAGCTAGGAAGTTTCGCCCCATAATCAACTTTTTTATTTCTTTCATGCCTTCTTTTAAAGTCGAATTTGTCAGACTACTCGCTCAGCAGTGTTAATCACCCTGTATGGTACTTTTTGGTTGATGTTATTTTGGGCAAGTAACCTCAAATAAACCAAATTTCCAAGCTCATGACGAGGAATCATCCCTCGGATAATAACCTTAACTTTTCTGAAAGAAGAGGCGGACTGCACTTTACGCACTTCTTATATGCCACAGGCCAAGCGCAATGAACCTGAAGGAAGGTGCGGACCGCACTTTACACATTTCTTATATGCCACAGGCTAAGCGCAATGAACCTGAAGGAAGGTGCAGACTGCACTTTACACATTTCTTATATGCCACAGGCCAAGCGCAATGAACCTGAAGGAAGGTGCAGACTGCACTTTACACATTTCTTATATGCCACAGGCCAAGCGCAATGAACCTGAAGGAAGGTGCAGACTGCACTTTACACATTTCTTATATGCCACAGGCCAAGCGCAATGAACCTGAAGGAAGGTGCAGACTGCACTTTACGCACTTCTTATATGCCACAGGCCAAGCGCAATGAACCTGAAGGAAGGTGCAGACTGCACTTTACACATTTCTTATATGCCACAGGCCAAGCGCAATGAACCTGAAGGAAGGTGCAGACTGCACTTCACACATTTCTTATATGCCACAGCCCAAGCGCAATGAACCTGAAGGAAGGTGCAGACTGCACTTCACACATTTCTTATATGCCACAGGCCAAGCGCAATGAACCTGAAGGAAGGTGGGGACTGCTTTTGTAAGGCATCTTAAAGGCAGTGGACATGGTGAACTATAATTTTCATTAAGTGGTCTTGGATGACCTTTTCAGAGTTACCATTCCAAAGGCACACCGCTACTATGCAAATGCTCTTAAAAAAGCAGAGACCACCTTTTAGAAGTTGTAAACCATGTGATAGAAAGCTGGGACCATCCCTACCAACGCTTGCAGATTGCACATCCCGTACCTGCTCGTTATGGTGTACACTTCAACTTGAAATGTTTAAACATGCGAATTCCATTGATCCATGCATATAACGTTTACTGAAGCCCTGGTGATCTGTCCACACTGATGGGTTTATTGTCTTCTTTAAAGATCCTCTAATCTGAGGGCACCGGATTTAGGTGAGATTCCTAAATGTGAGTTATTTATAGGCTTTGCAACAATATTGTAATCTTGCAGCTACCTTCCTCCTTCTTGGGGACCATATTGATGTCCATTCCTATATTGAGGTGCATTAAGGAGTTAGGGAGAAATCAGCCATCATCACCTTTGCTTTTGGACCATTTTGAGTCAGGTTGACACTTCTCGAGTAATGCCGGAATCACTGCAAGCAGTATAGAGACAATTGGGAACTGATGTAACTGCTGAAGACTAGATGGCACCCCGAGCTACCTACATACACACTGAAAACATATGGAGGTGATATTTGATTTTGTTTCTTTTTTTGTGCATGTATAATGGTCAGGGTGCTGTGTTTTTTTTAAGCTATTAGGGAGGAGGGTAGAAATGGGAAGGGGAGAGTGTCAAGGGGGCATGAAAGATAAAGAGCAGATACAGGTCTGAAATCAGGTATACGCCATTTGTGGACTGGAATAGATGGGGGTCCAGTCTCCTATGCAGCTACATATAGGGCCTCATTAAGAGGTCGCAGTAACCCGCTGGTGCCACTGGCGGGTTGTCACCGACCCAGAAACACCAAAACCGCCGCCTGGCTTCCTGGTGCCACCGGGACATTACAAGTCCCGGCGGAGCAGGATGTCTGGTGGCAGATTCAGTACCTCCCCATTCCTGTGAAGTCCTGTAGGACCCATGGGAGTGGGGAGACGGAAGCACAGGCACAGTTGCTAACAGTGCCGGTGCTTCCGTAACGATTCTGCCTACCGGGGCGGAGCGCCATGGCAGGGTAAGACCTGCCGGGTGCTATGGCCCCTACAGGCAGACTCGTAGTGTGGCGGTCCAGACACAAGGGTGCAGGTAAGTTTGGGGATATACAAGCAGGGATATACTTTCTACGTTGTGCTAATTTTGTTTCGCCTTAGGTTGCAGAAAGCACCACCTATTGGTTGAGCAAAAATGAATGCTTTAAATGTGGAGAGGAGCAGCTGGGCGTCGATCCTGAGTACAGTTTTGCTCTGCTGCGGAGTGTCTCATGAGCAGCCATTTTACGGTCCAACATTTTTCATTGCATTATATGTTGTTGCAAGCCTTGAAGCTTGGCAGTATCTCCACAGTGAACACAAGTCCCTTTACCAGGTCTACTATTCATGGTATGTGCGTAGACACTAATTTGCGCTCGACGTTGCACTTTTGAACGTAATTGCAATGAGCGACATAGAGAGAGGCTTGCTGCTGTTGTCCTCGTGGCCGAGAACGAACCATGTTTTCAATGAAGTAACTCTTACATCATGTTTTCAGATGGCGAGATTACCAGATCAGTGTGCTTACTCGTGTTGTATATAAATAACATCCCTAATGGACATTGTAAAAAAGCGGTGACGCGCCATTGTGCGAGAAAGATTTGTCTCTATGTCAATTACTGAAAAAAACATTGGCTTTGCCAATTCTCGGTAGGACGGGGCTCGCTAATGTTCATATAGGGCATGCTTCGTTAGAACTTTCAGACCGTTAGGACCATTTAAGGCTTCATGCTACAATGTTTTTTTTTTTTTTTTTAATTTGACGAAAAGGAAAAATGAAACTGTATCACAATAGTGGCCGCACCAATGTAGCCCGTTCTTGGTTCACGCAGAAACCTGGCGCATCTAATTTGAAACTAATCTTTTGATGCACGGCATGGGCAAACCATGGCCTTTGTACGGAAGAACTGGGTCTCAGAGTAACCAATCGGATGTCCTATTAATTTCCCCTCTGCAGCTCTAAAGTCACATTTGTCTAAACATACATATCAGCTTCATTGTATTAACACAAATACCAGTTTCCTTTTCCACATGTAGTTTTCAAGTACAATTGATATGGAACAAAACGTGCAAAGTGCGATTTAGACATTTCTTGTCGTGTTTTATATTTTTAGCTACAAATGAACTGATGAAAATTGGTGTGTGCTCTTCTTTTTGCACCATTATCCTTAGACCTTCCCAAGTTGTGTTCAAATAGTGAATGTAATTCAGCATGTATACGCTTGTCTGTTGTGCTCGCTCTTTCAATCTAGCAAGGTTCCTAAAAACCCAAACTCCTTAGCATTGTCAGTGGTCCCATATTCCATGCCCATGGACATCTTTAGACGCCACCTGTAGATGCCAACTCAGTGGCAATATTTATGCTCTCATCTATTTGTTATTTATTTAATTTTGGGCATTTCTTAAGCGTGCCCCTGGCTTCCAGTAGCAATGGGCAGCTGTTTATCTTTAGGGATTAGAGGGTTTCATGAGATGGTTTGGTTCCATGTGAAAATGTCCCCGCAAAAATGTCGCCATGCAAGAATTTCTTTTAAATGGAGCGGCGGACATCCCCGTAACTCCTGGCTCCCATTTAACCCATATATTGTCCCCATATATAAAGTCGCCTATGCCGTTTCCCGGCGATTATATATGGGGACAATATTACCTGATACTGATGGTTTCAGGTGGAGAGCAGTGCTTTATAACATTACCTGATACTGATGGTTTCAGGTGGAGAGCAGTGCTTTATAACATTACCTGATACTGATGGTTTCAGGTGGAGAGCAGTGCTTTATAACATTACCTGATACTGATGGTTTCAGGTGGAGAGCAGTGCTTTATAACATTACCTGATACTGATGGTTTCAGGTGGAGAGCAGTGCTTTATAACATTACCTGATACTGATGGTTTCAGGTGGAGAGCAGTGCTTTATAACATTACCTGATACTGATGGTTTCAGGTGGAGAGCAGTGCTTTATAACATTACCTGATACTGATGGTTTCAGGTGGAGAGCAGTGCTTTATAACATTACCTGATACTGATGGTTTCAGGTGGAGAGCAGTGCTTTATAACATTACCTGATACTGATGGTTTCAGGTGGAGAGCAGTGCTTTATAACATTACCTGATACTGATGGTTTCAGGTGGAGAGCAGTGCTTTATAACATTACCTGATACTGATGGTTTCAGGTGGAGAGCAGTGCTTTATAACATTACCTGATACTGATGGTTTCAGGTGGAGAGCAGTGCTTTATAACATTACCTGATACTGATGGTTTCAGGTGGAGAGCAGTGCTTTATAACATTACCTGATACTGATGGTTTCAGGTGGAGAGCAGTGCTTTATAACATTGCATTTATTTCCGCCTCTCATTTTGGGTCACAGGGGATTGTCAGGATTTACAGTTAGTGGGAAACATGCAGAAGTGCTAAAAGGAGGAGTGGGGTTTGCACAGGGATGGGGGGGCTGTAAAGGGTGGTCATCAGGAGGCATAGTGGGCTGGGTGGGCCTGGGGGAAGAAGGTGATGCTGTCACCTTGGTCATCTATCACCACCCCCCCGCCGGTGAACTGAAAGAGGTTCCTGAAGGCTCCATTGGGGTCCAGAGGTTCTCGCCCCTTGAACAGTGAAGTCACATGTTACATAACTTCACCCTCAATTACTGTCATTCTGAGGAGGTGAATGCTGGTATTACCTATTCCCAATTTGATATTATATGTACATTAAATGCAGCACCAGCTATTTTACTATTGTCGATGTGAAACTCTATGAGCTGTCCTCATGTTACGTCTGTTCCCAATGAATGCATGAATGTGTTTACTGGATAGTGAGCAATTTGAAGATCAGAGTGGTAGAACGTTGATATCTGCACGTTTTTCTCAGATCAATGGTGGAACAGGATGGGTCGTGAGGTATAGTGCACTGAAAACTAGCCCAGTTCAGGGGGATTATGTGCAGCCATAAATTGTAGGTACACCATGCTCCCACATGAAATGGATTTCAGGGAGCTGTGTTATACTACCATTGAAATACACGTTATGCAGTGCATATTATTGCATTGTTCACTGTCCTGTTTAGTCCTTTGGGAGTTCATATGTTATTTAAAAATATTCCATCTATCCTCTTGCATCATTTGCTCGGAAAATTCTGGAAGACGTCCGCCACCTCCAGCCAAGTGCGGAAGCAGGCCAGCCCGCGGTCACGGATCTGCTTTCTGCCCTTGTCAGTGATGACCTCCCCGCTTTGCTTCACTATCACCAGCTTTGGAATGGCCGTGATGTTGTACTTCTTCTTCAAGTCACTGTGAGGACACAAAAGAAAAAACTCAAGTGAACGTCAAATATCATGCATGGAATATTGCCTCATCTTCAGGGTAAGAATCATTAACAGCACCTCCTTTACATATAACTTAACTGTTTTTATTGACGGCTAGTTCAACAAAATAGGGGATTGGGTCTCAATTCACAGTCCAGATAAACAGGCATCCTATTTAGTATAGATGTATTATATAGAGCTGAATACACTCAAGACAGATTTTTATTACAAAATGAACATTGTTCCCTGTGCAGAAGTTAAGGAGATTTTAAAGAGTTTGCCTTAGGTGATTTATCCGTGGAAAGGCAAAAAGAATCATTCATATAAGTCAAGTCAATTGATCACTGAAAGAGCTCCACAAATCCTGGTTCCATGGCATCCTTGACCTTAAAAACTAAAACTACATTTTTTTGCAGAGGGTAATCAGGGCCATAGCACGCTTGATTTCTCCTACAAGAATTGCCCTTTAAGCAGCGTGCTCATGTGCTCCAAAAAAGGCCAGATATTTATCAGCTTACAATGCAGTAAATAATTGAGTATAATACTTTTTTTAAAATCACTTATATAGACCTATTTGTAGGGATCACCAGGATAGATAATTGAACGGTTCACACATTAACACTCATCACGATTACTGAGCTTGAGGTGTGAACCCTGATTGACTGTTCCCTGTTGCTGACCTATGGAAAACTGGAAAGCAGTTGACGATGGGTGTGCCATATGGGTAGCACCTTTTAACAGACATCCCACTCCTCTGCCCAAGGAAAAGGGAATATCAGTGACCACCTTACTTTCCGAAAATGTTCATACATTTCCAATTCAATTGTAAGAGTTCTCTGTCACCTACCGTGGTTTCCTGTTCAGGTCCTGTTTCTTTTAGCTTCTGTTACACCCTTTTTTCCTGCTTAAAAAAGCATTGTGAAACTGCCTGCGGCAGCATGTGATTCTATTTAGGCTCAAAGAAATAAAGAAAGAGGAAAATTTGCCCAGCACCTCACTGCTGTAACACCAAAAATCCTGGATTTGCATAACAGAAGAACGCTAATCACCGACTTGTCACTGTGACAACCAGGGGCCTTTAAACTTCTGCTTCCTTTGGAAGGAGCGATCTTCTAGGACATCTCCATTACTGATAGGGTGTAGCGGTCTCTCATTTAGAGAGTGATGCTAGGCTGAGCAATACTGATGAAACTACCCCAAACACTGTATTACCAACCATCGTGTCCCCCAAACCTTTGAAGTCTGCGCAACCTCTATCCTCTTCCATCCATGGTCAGCGAGCTATCCCCTACAATTTCTTGTGACTTATTAATCTCTTTTGTTTGTAACTCAGCAAGCCCCCCTTTTTGTCTCCAAGGAATCCTCCATTATCCATTGTGACTTTTGTTGCTGTATCAGTAACCCTTCTGCTCTCTCTTCAATTCACATTCTTGACCACTTGTCCACATTTTGCCTAATTTAAATTACCCCCCCCCCCACACACATGCCAGACTTCACCAGTATTCAATCCTTCAAGAAACACAGGCTGGATCTCACATTTCAACTCAATATAATCACCTTCATTAGATTGCGACCAGATCACTGACAATACCTCCCCGTGTCAACCTATCATCTCACCTGGGGAGACATATACAGGGTAATTCATAGAATTTCGCAGAAAAGTGCCGCAAGCGGCTGGCGCAGAGTGTCCGCGTGCGATTGTCTGCGCAAGGCGCGTGCGCTAAAACCAATTTCCGCGCACAGCGTATTCATGGATTTTAGGCTCCCAAACCAGCCGTGGCGCAGAGTATCGCAGCGACCCTGCAGCAGCGCCAGTAACGCCCCCAAGAACGCCCTTGCGCAAGGAAAAGCCATCAAAATCGCTAAATCATCGCAAAGGGCTGCGCTAACCCTGGACCAGTTTACAGGGCTGCCAAACAAGGAACGCAAAGCGGGTAACGTTTATATCAGGGGTACGCGGGAAGTTTTACATGCGATTAGCCAGGGTAAGTGTATTACAGGGGTACGCGGGAAGTTTTACATGCGATTAGCCAAGGTACGTGTATTACAGGGGTACGCGGGAATTATCACACGCGATTTGGCTGGGTACGTGTATTACAGGGGTGCGCGGGAATTATCACACGCGATTTAGCTGGGTACGTGTATTACAGGGGTGCGCGGGAATTATCACACGCGATTTGGCTGGGTACGTGTATTACAGGGGTGCGCGGGAATTATCACACGCGATTTGGCTGGGTACGTGTATTACAGTGGTACGCGTGAAGTTTTACACGCAATTAGCCAGGGTACGTGTATTACAGGGGTACGCGTGAAGTTTTACATGCGATTAGCCAGGGTACGTGTATTACAGGGGTACGCGGGAATTATCACACGCGATTTGGCTGGGTACGTGTATTACAGGGGTGCGCTGGAATTATCACACGCGATTTAGCTGGGTACGTGTATTACAGGGGTGCGCGGGAATTATCACACGCTATTTGGCTGGGTACGTGTATTACAGGGGTGCGCGGGAATTATCACACGCGATTTGGCTGGGTACGTGTATTACAGCGGTACGCGTGAAGTTTTACACGCGATTAGCCAGGGTACGTGTATTACAGGGGTAAGCGTGAAGTTTTACACGCGATTAGCCAGGGTACGTGTATTACAGGGGTGCGCGGGAATTATCACACACAATTTGGCTGGGTACGTGTATTACAGGGGTGCGCGGGAAGTTACACACGCGATTAGGCTGGGTGGGTCCTCACAGGTGTTCCCTGTACACCCTCCACGGCCCCTGCAGGCAGCCCACAAAACAGGGGACTACCCTGCACACCTGCTCATGTCTCCCACCCCACACCCCGCCCAGCAGTGTGGGGCACCCTCCACCAGGCCCCCACTCATGTCCCCCATCACCCCCACCCCCAGCAGTGCAGGGGCAGCCTCCACCAGGCCCCCACTCATGTCTCCCACCCACCCCACCCCCCAGCACTGTGGGGCACCCTCCACCAGGCTCCCACCCAGGTTTACCACCACCCCCACCCCCCAGCAGTGCAGGGGAAGCCTCCACCAGGCTCCCACCCATGTCTACCACCACCCCACCCCCCAGCAGTGCAGGGGCAGCCTCCACCAGGCCCCCACTCATGTCTCCCACCACCCCCACCCCCACCCCCCAGCCACCATGGGCAGCCCCCACCAGGCTCCCACCCATGTCTACCACCACCCCCACCCCCCAGCAGTGCAGGGGCACCCTCCACCAGGCCCCCACTCATGTCTCCCACCCCCACCCCCCCAGCAGTGTGGGGCACCCTCCACCAGGCCCCCACTCATGTCCCCTATCACCCCCACCCCCAGCAGTGCAGGGGCAGCCTCCACCAGGCCCCCACTCATGTCTCCCACCCACCCCACCCCCTAACACTGTGGGGCACCCTCCACCAGGCTCCCACCCATGTCTACCACCACCCCCACCCCCCAGCAGTGCGGGGGCAGCCTCCACCAGGCCCCCACTCATGTCTCCCACCCCCCACCCGCCCAGCACTGAGGGGCACCCTCCACCAGGCCCCCACTTATGTCTCCCACCCACCCCACCCCCCCAGCACTGTGGGGCACCCTCCACCAGGCTCCCACCCATGTCTACCACCCCCCAACCCCCAGCAGTGCAGGGGCAGCCTCCACCAGGCTCCCACCCATGTCTACCACCACCCCACCCCCCAGCAGTGCAGGGGCAGCCTCCACCAGGCCCCCACTCATGTCTCCCACCCCCCACCCCCCCAGCACTGAGGGGCACCCTCCACCAGGCTGCCACCTATGTCTACCACCACCCCCACCCCCACCCCCCAGCAGTGCAGGGGCAGCCTCCATCAGGCCCCCACCCATGTCTCTCATACACCCCCACCCCCCAGCAGAGCAGGGGCAGCCTCCACCAGGCCCCCACTCATGTCTCCCACCACCCCCACCCCCCAGCCACCATGGACAGCCCCCACCAGGCTCCCACCCATGTCTACCACCACCCCCACCCCCCAGCAGTGCAGGGGCAGCCTCCACCAGGCCCCCACTCATGTCTCCCACCCCCCACCCCCCCAGCACTGAGGGGCACCCTCCACCAGGCCCCCACTCATGTTCCCTATCACCCGACCCCCCAGCAGTGCAGGGGCAGCCTCCACCAGGCCCCCACTCATGTCTCCCACCACCCCCACCCCCCAGCCACCATGGGCAGCCCCCACCAGGCTCCCACCCATGTCTACCACCACCCCCACCCCCCAGCAGTGCAGGGGCACCCTCCACCAGGCCCCCACTCATGTCTCCCACCCCCACCCCCCCAGCAGTGTGGGGCACCCTCCACCAGGCCCCCACTCATGTCCCCTATCACCCCCACCCCCAGCAGTGCAGGGGCAGCCTCCACCAGGCCCCCACTCATGTCTCCCACCCACCCCACCCCCAGCACTGTGGGGCACCCTCCACCAGGCTCCCACCCATGACTACCACCACCCCCACCCCCCAGCAGTGCGGGGGAAGCCTCCACCAGGCCCCCACTCATGTCTCCCACCCCCCACCCGCCCAGCACTGAGGGGCACCCTCCACCAGGCCCCCACTCATGTCTCCCACCCACCCCACCCCCCAGCACTGTGGGGCACCCTCCACCAGGCTCCCACCCATGTCTACCACCACCCCCACCCCCCAGCAGTGCAGGGCAGCCTCCACCAGGCCCCCACTTATGTCTCCCACCCACCCCACCCCCCAGCACTGTGGGGCACCCTCCACCAGGCTCCCACCCATGTCTACCACCACCCCCACCCCCCAGCAGTGCGGGGGCAGCCTCCACCAGGCCCCCACTCATGTCTCCCACCCCCCACCCGCCCAGCACTGAGGGGCACCCTCCACCAGGCCCCCACTCATGTCTCCCACCCACCCCACCCCCCAGCACTGTGGGTCACCCTCCACCAGGCCCCCACTTATGTCCCCTTTCACCCCCACCCCCCAGCAGTCATGGGGCACCCTCCACCAGGCCCCCACACATGTACCCCTGCACCCCCCCCAGCAGTGCAGGGACACCCTCCACCAGGCCCCCACTCATGTCTCCCACCCCCCACCCCCCCAGCACTGAGGGGCACCCTCCACCAGGCTCCCACCCATGTCTACCACCACCACCACCCCCCAGCAGTGCAGGGGCAGCCTCCATCAGGCCCCCACCCATGTCTCTCACCCACCCCCACCCCCCAGCAGTGCAGGGGCAGCCTCCACCAGGCCCCCACTCATGTCTCCCACCACCCCCACCCCCCAGCCACCATGGACACCCCCCACCAGGCTCCCACCCATGTCTACCACCACCCCCACCCCCCGGCAGTGCAGGGGCAGCCTCCACCAGGCCCCCACTCATGTCTCCCACCCCCCACCCCCCCAGCACTGAGGGGCACCCTCCACCAGGCCCCCACTCATGTTCCCTATCACCCCCACCCCCCAGCAGTGCAGGGGCAGCCTCCACCAGGCCCCCACTCATGTCTCCCACCACCCCCACCCCCCCAGCCACCATGGGCAGCCCCCACCAGGCTCCCACCCATGTCTACCACCACCCCCACCCCCCAGCAGTGCAGGGGCACCCTCCACCAGGCCCCCACTCATGTCTCCCACCCCCCCCAGCAGTGTGGGGCACCCTCCACCAGGCCCCCACTCATGTCCCCTATCACCCCCACCCCCAGCAGTGCAGGGGCAGCCTCCACCAGGCCCCCACTCATGTCTCCCACCCACCCCACCCCACCCCCCAGCACTGTGGGGCACCCTCCACCAGGCTCCCACCCATGTCTACCACCACCCCAGCAGTGCAGGGGCAGCCTCCACCAGGCTCCCACCCATGCCTACCACCACCCCCACCCCCAGCAGTGCAGGGCAGCCTCCACCAGGCCCCCACTCATGTCTCCCACCCACCCCACCCCCCAGCACTGTGAGGCACCCTCCACCAGGCTCCCACCCATGTCTACCACCACCCCCACTCCCCAGCAGTGTGGGGGCAGCCTCCACCAGGCCCCCACTCATGTCTCCCACCCCCCAGCACTGAGGGGCACCCTCCACCAGGCCCCCACTCATGTCTCCCACCCACCCCACCCCCCCAGCACTGTGGGGCACCCTCCACCAGGCCCCCACTTATGTCCCCTTGCATCCCCACCCCCCAGCAGTCATGGGGCACCCTCCACCAGGCCCCCACACATGTACCCCTGCACCCCCACCCCCCAGCAGTGCAGGGACACCCTCCACCAGGCCCCCACTCATGTCTCCCACCCCCCACCCCCCCCAGCACTGAGGGGCACCCTCCACCAGGCCCCCGCTCATGTCTCCCACCCACCCCACCCCCAGCACTGTGGGGCACCCTCCACCAGGCCCCCACTCATATCCCCTTGCACCCCCACCCCCCAGCAGTCATGGGGCACCCTCCACCAGGCCCCCACACATGTACCCCTGCACCCCCACCCCCCAGCAGTGCAGGGACACCCTCCACCAGGCCCCCACTCATGTCTCCCACCCCCCACCTCACCCCCCAGCACTGTGGGGCACCCTCCACCAGGCCCCCACTCATGTCTCCCACCCACCCCCACCTCCCAGCAGTGCAGGGGCAGCCTCCACCAGGCCCCCACGCATGTCCCCCTGCCCACAGGCCCTGACAATCCTCAAGCATGGGCCTCATGGCCAGCCACCACAGCCCAAAGACACAACCAAGTATTACATGCGCCCATGATACTATTCCAATGGAAACAATGTAAATGAACACATGTGTCTCACACACACACAATGGTTGCAAGTGAACCTGAAAACCCATATCATGACATGCATGAAAACAATGAGATGAAACCACACATTGAAGAATGAAAAAATCAAAATAATGTATTAAAAACAACAGTAATGGCCATCAAAATTAAACAAAATACACAAGTAAAAAAAAAAAAAAATTAAGCGGGCTGTCCCTTTTCAAATTAAAATCAATAAATGATAATCCAAAAAAATGTCTTCCAAAGTTCAAGTCCATAAAAAGGAAATGAAGGGAAAAAAGAAATAGAAAACCATTGCTCCATGGAAAAAAATATTCATAGTAAAATAAATATCCAAATGCAAAGTCCAACTATGTACAAAGTATTCAGGGTCCATCATCCCAACAGAAGAAATGAAACCTACAAAAAAAACTAATGGAAAAAATCTAAAATGGAACTATATACAAAAGGTGGAGCAGTGTCCGTCGACTCCAAATAAAAATAAACAATAAAGGAAACCTATCACTAAATAACTATATACAATGGCGGAGGGCCAGTCCAGCGGCTCACTCAGTGGTGTTCCGGGCCAGGGCATCATCGAACTCCTCGTCTATGTCCCGGAGGCGGTCCTGTTCCATGGCCCCGAGGGTCCGCAGGGACGCCAACATGTTCACCTCCAACTCCCTGCGGATTGCCTCGAGGCACTCGGCCCGCCTCAGGGCCCTCCGCATGGAGTTCTCCGCCCTGACCATCGTGAGCCGCGCCTCTTCCGCCCGCCGCCGCTCCGCATCTATGGCGTGGCCCATCCGCTGCCACACGGAAGACACTTCCCGTCCAGGGTCCTCCTGCCCTCCGGCCGATGCCTGCCCCTCTGATGTTGAAGGCCCCGAGCTATCGTGGCTCCCACCTACAGCCTCCTGCTGCTGCAGCTGCTGCTGTCCATGTGCCCTGTCCGATGGTGCCTGCACATCCTCCTCCAGCTGGGGTGCAGTCATTGATGTGGCCACCCCTGCTGGACGTCCGACTCCCGACTGTGGCAGGGATCTGTTGTCCACCAGCCTGGCCGCACGGTCGGAGGCAGCTCCACAGGGCACCCAGGTGACACATGGGTGGGAAGATGGCATGGAGGACGACTGGGGCATAGAGGGTTCTGTGGAGGAGGGGGTCGGAACAAGGTCCAGGAAACGGAGGAATCCAGCCCTGATGAGCTGTCCCAGTGGGTCAACGCGGTCAACGAGCCATGCGAGAAGACGTGCAGACTCATCATGAAAAGACTGCAGGTCAGCTCGCATGGCCCGTTGACGCAACGCCACCCCACCCTGGACAGGCTCAACCTGGTGGAGGATAGCCACATCCGCAGGGAGAGGAAGGCCAGGTGTTGTAAACCAATCCCCTCCCTGAGAACGGGTCTGGAGGTAGGCATCCCCGCTGGTGCAAGATGATGCAGTGACAGGAGCAGGGACAGGATTGCACACAGGCACCTCCGCGGCGGCCTGTGCTGCCTCCTGTCCCTGATCCTGCACTGCACCACTAGCACCAGTGGAATCCCCACCTCCAGACCCTGCCTCTGTCACTTGCACGGCCTCCTCCTCCTCCAAACCCCCCACCAACCTGGATGACTCCGTGCCATCTTCCTCCGTTGGGCCCTGTGGGGTCCCAGCTGCCCCTTCTGCTGCCGAGGAGTCCAACTCCAACCTCTGCCTCTTGGACCTCCCCTCGGCAGCTGCGGCCTGGGACACGGCACCGGACTCCTCACTCCCCGACGAGATCAGAACCTGGGAGGGGATCCGGGCCTTGCGTCTCCGGCTGGTGGTGCGACCCCTGCCGCTGTGCTCTACAGCACCTTCTCCGTCCTCTTCATCAGTTGACGCTGCAGACAGGGAGAAAGAAAACACAGGCATCAGGGCACTGTACAATGGACTCATACACACATGACAGTTATACGTGAGTGGCATTGGTAAACCTCAGACATGGCATCACAATCCCCAACACACATGTCATTTCAACTTGCACACATGAGCCATACCACAGCCATATTGCAACAGCCAGCACCATCCATTCACATACAACAGCATGAGCAGCCAAAGGTCATCCACACATCACATGCAACATATGGAGTACACTACACATGCACACACACCACCAAACTTGCATGCATGTGTACACCTCCGCCAACTGTCGCAGTGTTCCGATCGACATCCATGTCACACCTGACAATCATTCCTCCACATCCTGTGCCATGCAAGCCCACACACACAAGCACCATCCATGTGTCACACATGAGACCCCTCGCATGTGTCACCCTCACGGCCCTGTACACCCTCCCTACTTGCCCACACAAAAATGTTCAACCTGCACACTCCTGGCACACCACCACACGCACAGCTTACAATCAGTATGCATGTACACTTACCGCTCGACTCCAGACGGGTCTGCCTCTCAAGGACCTGGACGTGGAGCGCTGGGGATATGCGTTCCAGGACCCTCATCTGATCTTCCGACAAGTGGCCCCGGCGCCCCTTAGCATCCGCTGCCTTCAGGAGGCACCGGGCCTTGTTGAGGGTCCTGGACCTGAAGTCCTCCCAGCGCTTCCTGACATGTTCGTAGTCGCGGACTGCCACCTCCTCCGCGTTGATGGCAGTCACGATGTCCATCCAGATCCGAGTCCGTCCTTCCTTCCTTGTCGGCGCGCAACCTTCCGAAGAGGGCATCATACTGCCCCAGGACATGCTCCACCAGGACACCAACTTCGGTGGCAGTGAAGCTGGTGCCCCTCTGCCTCCTTGGCCGGGGGTTGCCACTGGTGCCAGATGTTGCAGCGCCCGACATGGCAACCCCAGAGGCAGGAGTGCGTGGGCAACTGGGTCCTGGGGCTGGGCAGTCGGGCGATGGAAAAGCAGTCGGGAGTCTTCGGTTCCAGCAGGGGTGGTCACAGCAACAGCACCCCTGGCTGATGTGCAGGCAGCAAATGTCAGGGCACGTGGGCAGCAGGCAGTCAGGCAGCAGCAGATGGCAGGTGGGAGCGTGCTCAGGGCTCTGGGGGGCAGTAATTCGGCCTTCTGGCAGGAGCGTGGTCTTCCGTGTGTGAACGCATGGCCAGCTTGATACGGAGTGATTTTGCACGTGAAAATCCAGCACGTCTGCGTGTAATTCGAGGAAAGGCCCTTAGCACGTAAGCGCGTCAGCACACGTCTGTACATTCATTGGCCCAAAGGCCACCAGCGTATGCGCGTCTATGAAGTCACGTGAACGTTGAATATGGCACACGTTTGAAATGTTGCGTGTTAAAAAAATAAAAGACACGTCCGAGTATCAAAGCGTGTAATTGGTGGAAATGGCCTTAGCGCGTAAACGCGGAAGTGACAAAGCGTGTAATTGGTGGAAATGGCCCTAGCGCGTACACGCGGAAGTGACGCTGGACCTGCATAAAAGGTACGTGTAGAACACCATTTCCTTGTACGTGCTTTTCGTGGAGAGCAAGTGGGTGAAATCTGTACTTCTTGTCGTTTCACACGCGATTTACTTCACGGCGTTTCAAGTTCGTACTCCCTGTTACCTCTGACAGATTTTTCTCTTTTTTCTGGTTTTCCTGGGCCTGTTCCCTCAAACAGCGTTCCCTTCTACTGTTGTCCTGTCTCCTCAGACAGCGTACAATTCTTCTTTTGGCGGGGGTGTTGCCAACGTGCACACGCGCTTCTTTTTCACGCTCTTTTTCCTGGCAGACGGTGAGTCATGCACGTATCTAACATCTGTGCTTGCCCCGTGTGTAGCCTACCCCTTCAGAGGTCATTCTAGGCTGCGTACACGCATACGTTCATTCTTGTGTTACTGGGTGCCACAGCGTAGTGCAGGTTTATTTTTCCGCACACGTGGTCTAGGAGGGGTTGCGTGCACGTTATCTCTCTTTTTTGGGCTTGCTGTGCGTTGCGTGACCCGTCATCTTTCCCCAGGGGTCACATTCAGCCTTGCTAGAGCACTAGGGTACGATTACCATCTGGTACCCAACCCCTTTGACCCCCAATTGCCCAGGACAATAGTTTACAGCCACTCCCATACGCACATTAACATCAGTGCCATGGTTGGGAGGCGAGGAATCCGTAAGGGTGGAAAAGGTGGACGAGCCACAAATGGTGGCCGTGGTGGATCCAGTAGGGGACGTGGTCGTTACTTGCAGGGTGACCCTGTCCCCCCAAGTGTGGAGGACCAGTCAAGGGCACCCATAATCCCCCCCGCCCCCCCTGTTTGAGGGTGATGTGGCTGACACCATCCATGCTCAGCCCATGTTGGACCAGCCCCTTGTGGCACCAGACCTGGCTGACTCCATGGCTGACTTCCAGGTCAGCAGGCCTATGACACGTGCGCTGGTGCACGTTGATGTCATCAGGCCACGTGGATCAGGGGCAGCAAGGTCATCTGATGCCCCAAGTAGGCAGGGTGGAGAGGCTGCAGGGGCAGCTGCGGCTCCATCCACCCCAGCTCTCACACACCCAGCCAGGACAGTGTCGGTCCTAGTCCATCCTGCTGACATTCCCCCTGACACCATTACACTTGAGCCAATGCCTGCACCAACTCCCATGCTGAGTGTGCAATCCCACACTCCTGATACAAAGTCCACCAGGGCTCCTGCCCCTAGTGTCCAGAGCGGCGTAGGACACTCAGGATCCCCACCACCTTCCAAGCGGAAGAGGAATAGTGCTTGTCCGGCACAGGCTGATGCCCCAGACACGGCTACACAGTCCGGCCCGTCGAGGAAGCCCAGCTTCACGGATGCCAAACTGAATGCACTTGTCGAGTATGTGTCCGCACATGATAACGAAATGGTCATTGTTGCAGGATCCAAGACCACACTTGCACAACGCCAGGCACACTGGCAGACCATTGCGGACATCGTAAGTGCCCTTGGAATCGTGAGGCGCACAGCCAATGATTGCTATAAGTGCTGGAATGACCTAAAGTGCAGGGCAAAGAATAAGCTGGCCTCAAGTCATGCCGCAACTCTAGTGACTGGAGGTGGGTCTCCAGTAGAAGACATGGAACTCACTCCACATGAGTCAGTCGCTGGGACCTACGTCACGGAGGAACAGATCCAAGGCGTGGGAGATCTGCCAGATTATGAGGCATTGTGCGGTGAGTGCACATGCATGTGTGTGTCATCCATGTGCATGGTGTGTGTGTGAGGGCTTCTGTTTGTGTGCCAGGTGAGGGTGTGTGCGCCTGAGTTGTTTGGGTCACTGATGTGCTTCATCCAATATATTCTGCGCAGCAGCATTTGGCCATAGCAGTATCCCTTCTGCCAACAGTAGACATCTAGCCCAACAGCACGCCAGTTGTCCTTGAAGTGTCACCTTGCCACAACATTGTTGCTTATTTTTCTCTGTTCATTCAGGCAGATTGTTTGCATTCCACCACTTTTACTAGGCATTTGTCAGTCCTCTAGTCACATGTCTGACATGGCTATGGTAAAGTGGAGTGACTTTGTTACCTGGATATCATTTGTTTAGACATGTCCCAGTGCAATCGGACCATTTTGGACTGGCAGCTCCAGGTGAAAAATCAGACCTGTTTGAATTAGAAAAGCTATTACATGAGGGAACTGGACTGAATGAATAAGTGCTGCCCTCCTCTCCATCTTCACTCAATAGCAATGGTACATGCTATCTGTGTGATGGCATGTGTATTTCACCTGGCAATCACAGGCCAATGTGTGATGCCACTGCTAGGCAGCATGCAGCAGATGTGTTGATCTTCCATCTTGGTGTCATCAATGTGTGCCATTTGCATCCCCCTTCATACGGAGTGAGGGTGCATGCATGGGAGGGTTTTAGTCATGTGGGACATGTGTCAATCAAGTTCTGTTGCTTCTCAGCCCTAATTGTGTGCCATAGTGCTAATGCCTGTTTCCATTTCTTTTCTTTCATGTCTTTGCAGGGGATGACGCACTTGATACAGCTGGGGTTGTGGAGATGGTGCAGACCCAGGAGGGGTCTCAGGCCCGACCGACCACCAGTGAGGGACGTGGTGTGGTGGTGGGTGAAAAACCACAACTGCTGCAGGTCGTGCTCTCAAGGGGTGTCTCTGGGTGCACCTCCCCCGAGCTGTATTCAGGTGTCAATTCGGATGATGAGACCTATGTGGCATCGCAGGTGAGTGTTCCTGGGAGGGATTCTCTTCTGTCCGACCCACCTGCACCAGGGTTAGTACCCTCAATGGGGATGTCAGTGTTGGCAGGTCCGCCTTTGGTGGTTACGGATGCAGGGTCACACTCCGCAACATCTGATCCTGTTCCTGGGCCAGCAGATCAGAGGGGGAATGCAGTCCTGCAGCCTCAGGCAGTGCCGGCACAGCAAGGCGCATTTCGCCTTGCCCCAGACAGGTGTGGTGCCCGCCGACGTGGTGGCCGTACGCCACCTGGCAATACCGCATGGGAGCAATCCATATACGGTATGGCTACCCAACAGGCAGCATCATCAGAGATGATGGCTCAGGCCATGGATAGGGTGGCCACTTCCATTGTCCCCCCAGAAAGGCTGATGGAGCGACTGCAGCAGGCAACAGACCCCATCTGCCAGTCACACAGGGAGGACATGTTGGCGTCCAACAGGGACAGGCGGGCGGCACTGGCGACTCTGCAGGATGCCCTTTCCATAGAGTCCCAGGGCCACAGGGAAGCCCTGAGGGTGGAACTCAGTCAGATCAGGACGACCCTTGTTGAGCTCGAGGCTTCAACACAAAGAGCAGCTGGAGCGTCTCACACGTACGCTCTCAGCTGAGATGCAGGCAACTCGGGCGGAGGTCCGGTCATCCCGTGAGTTGTTGCATGGGGACCTCCGCACGATTATCCTCCAGAACCAGACCTTCCACACTCGCATGCTTGCTGCCATGGGGGAGCAGACTAGGGCTTTGCGTGGGCTGCCTCCCATAGTGCCACCACCTCCTGATGCAGCTGCAGAGTCTGAGGAGAGCGACCACAGTGATTCTCTCACAATAGGGTAGCCGTGTCGGCCACAAGCCCATGGAGGTGTTTTTGTTCCCCAGAATCCACACAGGTGGGTTCTGGTGTGCATCCTGACCTCGGGCCTCCTGGGTGGCCTCCCCCACCCCCCCCTGGCCCATTCATGGCCATTTTTGATTGTTTTATTTTTTATTTTTTGAATTTTGTTTTCATATTTTTTTATTACAGTGTGTTGCCTTGTGTGGCTCCCGTGGGCATCCGCTGTATTGTGGCTGGGCACATGCAGGCTTGTCCTGATTTTGGGTTAGATGCTTGGGTTTGTGAGACACACACCCCTCCTGCTTCCCGTTTCCATGGGCTTGCAAAGGGTGTCCCCAAGTGACATTGACTTACACGGTGACGTTGGACTCCCACTACATGTGTGGGTAGTCTAGTCCATACTGTGTATACATTCCTAGTGCATATTGCTGTTGTGTTGTACACTGCATGTTGCATAGATGTGTAACTCATCATCCATGTCTACCTCCTAATTTGCAGGTCCTTTCCTCATGTCTACACAAGGCCCTCTACTTTGGAGATGGAGTCCATGTTGGCAGCAGTGCACCTACAACTCTACATGGCGGCAACACTGTACAGTTGGAAGTGGTGGGAGTGCAGGCATTTCCAGGTGGTGAGACTACTAATTTCTTACATTCGTAATGTCATGTTAATGATAGTTTTGAGGGTCAGTAGCTGATAGGTGTTATTGCTAAATACCTGCTCAAGTGTGTTGTTGGTCCTGCATTACTGTGAGCATTTCAGGTGTCGCGAGTTTCAATTAGGGACACTGTACTTTGTGACACTTGTGTCATGTTGTGGGGATTACTTTGTTTACCCGCACATAGCATGACATGGCATGGTGTGTCGTGTGGCGGTGCTGGGGATGGGTTGGGTGACATGGCACTGTCCTCATGTTGCATTTTGCAAGTGGGTATTCATTTTAGCTGCATGAATGTGTTTTTTCACGAAACTGCATTGGTGGTGTCTGTGTAGGTAGGGATGCACACATTGTAACACTTCCAGGTGAACAATCTCAGGTTGATATGGTTTTGACGGTTGATTCTCCAGACATTCAGGATCATTGTCAGGTTGAGTCATCATTGATTGTCAGATGGTATGTGCCAGGGCAGTGTGCACTCCACAGGGGTGTGATTTCTATGTGAAGTAATTAGCCACTAGCTGTGTACGGGCTGCCTCCCCCCGTGCCCTTTCCCCTCCCATACGCAGCGGGCGTGCATGTGGTTGGGGATGTGGGGGCACCACCATGTCCATGGCCAGGCCCCGGCGTGTTGCAACGTTGTGCAGGACACATGCTGCCACTATGATCCTGCACACTACTGGGGGAGCATATAACAGCTGCCCGCCAGAACGGTCAAGGGAGCGAAAGCGTGACTTAAGCACTCCGAATGTGCACTCCACTATGCCCCAGGTTGCAATGTGGGCTGTGTTATATCTTACCTCGGGTGGCGTGGTGGGGTTCTGAATTGGCGTCATCATGTGGGGGCTGAGAGGGTAGGCACTGTCCCCTGTGGAGGTGGTGATGGGTATCATTGGTGGGGTTGTGACCTTGCTCAGTATCTGACATGCATGCATGTGGAGTGGCATTCATACTCACCAAGCAGCCATGTATCGCCATGCCGCCCAGCTTCTAGGTCCCGGCTTAGGGTGGACATTCGGTAAATGAAGCTGTCGTGGGTGGACCCGGGATAATTGGCATATACTGAGGTGATGATTCCCTTGGCATTACATACTACCTGCACGTTGATGGAATGCCAGTGCTTGCGGTTCCTATAGATGTGCTCAGATGCCCTGGGGGGACGTAGAGCCACATGGGTGCAGTCGATGGCACCTAGCACTTTGGGGAATCGTGCTACACCGTAAAAATCCAGGGCAACAGCACGCCTTTCTGCAGGTGTTCTGGGCAGGTATATGTGCCTGCGGACTGATGGGCGTGCAGTGATGATGTTCAAGACCTGGTGTAGGCAGCGTGACTGCGTGGCCTGTGACACCCCACCCACTATGGCACTTGCCTGCTGAATGATCCAGTGGCTAAGAAGTGCAGTACATTGAGGACCTTCTCCAGGGGGCGGAGTGCTTGGGAGCACAGGGTGGGTGATGTGAGGTCATCCTCCCACTCACTCACCAGGTCCAGTATTATGTGTGGTGGAAACCTGTACCTCCCATACACCTGGTCATCAGGCATCCCAAAGAGGCTGGTTCTGGGTGTGAAAATTCTGGCCCTGACTATCCTCCTCCTCCTCCTCCTTTGGTAGCCCACGGCCACTGCTGTTAGGAACGGTATATTCATCCTGGCGTCTGAGCTTGTTAGTTTTTTGCGCGCAAAGTTATGCGTCGCGGGTCGACGTATGTCTGCTTCCTACTGGCGTACGTGTTTCTTTGCGTGTGTTGTAGGCGAGCGTGTGAAACTTCCCGCGCACCCCTGAAATCCACAGACCCAGGCCAATAGCGTGTGGAAATTCCCGCGCACCCCGGAATGCACGTGTGCTGATGTACTCGCGTGTGTAAGTGCCCACGCACCCCTGAAATACACGTACATAGGCCAATCGCGTGTACGCGCACTTTTGTCCAATTACACGCGATGACACTCTGACGTGCAGTCTTTCCACGTGTGCTCCGTCATCACGTGCTATGAGGGAAACACCCATGCGGGTCACGTCACAGACGCGCTTACGCGCTGAGGGCCTTTGGTCCAATAGAATCGCGTATGCGTGCTGACGCGCTTACGCGCTAAGGGCCTTTCCTCGAATTTCACGCTGACGTGCAGGATTTTCACGTGCCAAATCACTCCGTATCAAGCTGGCCACGCGAAAACACACGGAAGACCACGCTCCTGCCCAGAAGGCCGAATGACTGCCCCCCAGTGCCCCGAGCAGCCTCCCACGTGCCATCTGCTGCTGCCTGCCTGCCTGCCTGCTGCCACCGTGCCCTGCCATTTGGTGCCTGCACATCAGCCATCTGCAGGGGTCCAGTTGCTGTGTCCACCCCTGCTGGAACAGAAGACTCCCGACTGGGATAACATCGCTCCACAGCCCAGCCCCAGGACCCAGTTGCCCACCCACTCCTGCCTCTGGGGTTGCCATGTCGGGCCCTTCGACATCTGGCACCAGTGGCAACCCCAGGCCAGAGGGGCAGAGGGGCACCAGCTTCACTGCCACCGAAGTTGGTGTCCTGGTGGAGCATGTCCTGGGGCAGTATGATGCCCTCTTTGGATCGTCCCACGCCAGCAAGGAAGGACGGGAGAGGATCTGGGCCGAATGTGTGGTTGCCATCAGAGGGGGTGGCAACCCGCAACGTCCAGAAGATCAAGAAGCGCTGGGAGGACTTGAGGTCCAGGACCCTCGTGAAGGCCCGGCGCCTCGTGGAGTTCAATCCAGATGAGGGTCCTGGAACGCATACGCCCAGCGCTCCACGCCCAGATCCTTGAGAGGGAGACCCGTCTGGAGTTGAGCGGTAATTGGCCAAGCATTGCTGTGTGAGACAGGGCATGTTGCGGTGTGCTGGTTATCTGATACTTGCCTGTATGTGTGACATAGGCCATGTACGCATGTATGTGTGTAGGGACATCATGGTAATGCATGTGCGACCAGTGATGTGTGAACCACATGGTCGTTGCATGTGTTTAAATGCGACATGGGGAGCCCTATGCAGATTTTACACATGAGAGCATGCCAGTCTCTGTTCCTGGACATGGGTGGGGGTGAGGGATGGGTGCTGATGCCAGGTACATATATGGTAGCCATGTCTGTGTGCCTGACCTGCGTGTCTGTGACTTGTGAATGCCATGGATGCATGACACATGTCTGTGACAATGCACAGATTCACTGATGCAGCCTAGTTATCCTTGTATCCGCTGTGTTTGGGGTGTATGAGGCCAGATGGATGTGACTGAGGTGAAGTGTGTGCATGTGATAGGCATGACCCATGATGCATGTGAGTTCCATATCATTGTATGTTTCAAGAGTCCATTGGACATGTATGGAAATGTCCACGGCATGCACCATGCCTGTTACACTGTGTGTTTTGCCTGGACTGACCCATGTGTTGTGGAGGGACATGATGGAAGTGTACTTTGACAGTGGTACTCATCTGCTATTGCTTCCTGTCTAGGGGACCATTGTACAGTACCCTGATGCTTGTGTTCTATGTCTCCCTCTACGCAGCGGCTAGTGAAGAAGAGGGCGGAGACGGCGCTGTGGAGCAAGGCGGCGGGGATGCCCCCACGGCTGCAGCAGAAGGGGTGGGTGAGCCCCCACAGGGGCCTGCTACGGCGGAAGACGGTGAGGAGCCATCCAGGTTGGTGGTTTCCACAGAGGAGGAGGAGGCCGCCGCTGAGGCGCACATGGGGCCTAGTGGGGGCATCCCTGCTGGTGCAAGTGGTGCAGTCCAGGGGCAGGAGGCAGCACAGGTCACCGTGGAGGGGCCTGTGCATGTCGCTGTCCCTGACCCTGTGAGTGCACCACCATGCACCAGCAGGGATGCCCCGTCCCAGGCCCGTCCGCAGGTAGAGGGGATGTCCATGTCACCTGACTCCCCTCCACCTGTGGACGAGGGGACCCGTGGCCGTATGGAGAAGGTCCTGATTGGGGTCGCGATGCGCAGGGGTGCAATTCGTGATGACGTGCGTGCTTCCCGGGCGGAGCACGCACGTCATCACGAAGAGCACAGTACTGACGTGGCCCAATTGGGATCTTCCATGTTCGGGGGTTTCCTGCATGTGTCGGCCAATCTGGCGGCCCTCTCCTCCTCTGTGGAGGCTATACGCCGGTCGTTCTCCTTGCCGTCTTCCGGCCAGATGCTACCAGGGCCCACTGTGGACCTGCCCTGACCAATGCAGCCAGCTCGGTGGGGATCCCATCCCTGCCACAGTCGGGAGTCGGAGGTCCAGCAGGGGTGGACACCACAGCAACTGTACCCCAGCAGATGGAGGATGTGCCGGCATCATCAGGCAGGGCACGTGCACGACGGCGTCGGTGGATTCCATCAGCCTGGATGCCGTCATGCTGGCAGAGGCGGTTGCGTCGGAGGCAGCAGCAGAGTCAACGTGGGAGGCATCATGGCTCGGAGCCATCAACATCGGAGGGGCAGGCATCGGCCGGAGGGCAGGAGGACCCAGGACGGGAAGTGTCTTCCGTGTGGCTGCGGTTGGGCCAGCAGATAGGTGCGGAGCGGCGGCGGGCGGAAGAGGCGCAGCTCACGATGGTCAGGGCGGAGAACTCCATGCGGAGGGCCCTGAGGCGGGCCAAGTGCCTCGAGGCAATCCGCAGGGGGTTGGAGGAGCAGATGGCGTCGTCCCTGCGGACCCTCGAGGCCATGGAACAGGACCACCTCCGGGACATCGAAGAGGAGTTTGATGATGCCCTGGCCCGGAACACCACGGAGTGAGCCGCTGGACTTGCCCGTCGCCTTTGTATATAGTTCTTTAGTTTTAGGTTTCCTTTGTTTCTTCTTATGATTTGGAGTCGACGGACACTGCTCCACTTTTTGTATATAGTTGCATTTTAGTTAGGGTTTTTTGTAGGTTTCCTTTGTTCAGTTGGGCTCATGGACCCTTGGATGTTTTGTACATAGTTCTTCATTGGATTGTTTTATTTTTTTGTTTTTATTTATTCACCATGGAGCAATGGCCTTTGCATTTATTTTTCTCTCTTGGATTGATTTTATTTTTAATGTGATTTTGGACAACATTTTTTTGAATTTGGATTTGTAGTTTTAATTTTTTTTGACGGACATGCAGCTTATCTTTTTTTTATTGCCATTGTAGTTTGTTTCATTTCATTTGCATTCAATTTTTTTTAATACAATTTTGTTTTCATACTTCACTGTGTGGTATCATCTCATTGGTTTCATGCATGTCATGTTGGGTGTTTTCCCATTCAATTGCAACCATTGTGTGTGAAGGACATGGGTTCATTTGCTTTATGAACATTGGGGGTGTAACATGTAATTTCCATTTCCATGTGGGTGAATGGGTTACTTGGTAGAGCCTTTTGGCTGTGGAGGCTGACCATAACGCACATGATTGGGGATTGTGAGGACCTGGGTGCAGGGCGACATGAGTGGGGGCCTGCTGGAGGGTGCCCCTCAGTGCTGGGGGGTGGGGGGTGGGGGTGCAGGGAGACATGAGTGGGGGCCTGCTGGCAGGTGCCCCACAGTGCTGGGGGGTGGGGTGCAGGGAGACATGAGTGGGTGCCTGGTGGAGGCTGCCCCTGGTGGCTGGGGGGTGGGGGTGATAGGGGACATGAGTGGGGACCTGGTGGAGGCTGCCCCTGCACTGCTGGGGGGTGGGGGTGACAGGGGACATGAGTGGGTGCCTGGTGGAGGCTGCCCCTGGGGGTGGGGTGTTAGGGGACATGAGTGGGGGCCTGCTGGCAGGTGCCCCACAGTGCTGGGGGGTGGGGGTGCAGGGAGACATGAGTGGGTGCCTGGTGGAGGCTGCCCCTGGTGGCTGGGGGTGCAGGGAGACATGAGTGAGTGCCTGGTGGAGGGTGCCCCTCAGTGGTGGGGGTGCAGGGAGACATGAGTGGGGGCCTGCTGGCAGGTGCCCCACAGTGCTGGGGGGTGGGGGTGCAGGGAGACATGAGTGGGGGCCTGGTGGAGGGTTCCCCTCAGTGCTGTGGGGTGGGGGTGCAGGGAGACATGAGTGGAGGACTGCTGGCACGTGCCACACAGTGCTGGGGGTGGGGGTGCAGGGAGACATGAGTGGGGGCCTGCTGGCAGGTGCCCCACAGTGCTGGTGGGTCGGTGCAGGGAGACATGAGTGGGGGCCTGGTGGAGGGTGCCCCTCAGTGCTGGGGGGTGGGGGTGCAGGGTGACATGAGTGGGGGCCTGCTGGCAGGTGCCCCACAGTGCTGGGGGGTGGGGGTGCAGGGAGACATGAGTGGGTGCCTGGTGGAGGCTGCCCCTGGTGGCTGGGGGGTGGGGGTGCAGGGAGACATGAGTGGGTGCCTGGTGGAGGGTGCCCCTCAGTGCTGGGGCGTGGGGTGCAGGGAGACATGAGTGGGGCCTGCTGGCAGGTGCCCCACAGTGCTGGGGGGTGGGGTGCAGGGAGACATGAGTGGGTGCCTGGTGGAGGCTGCCCCTGGTGGCTGTGGGGTGGGGGGTGGGGGTGGTGGGAGACATGAGTGGGGGCCTGGTGGAGGCTGCCCATGGTGGCTGGGGGTGGGGGTAATAGGGGACATGAGTGGGGGCCTGTTGGAGGCTGCCCCTCAGTGCTGGGGGGGTGGGAGACATGAGTGGGGGCCTGCTGGCCGGTGCACCACAGTGCTGGGGGGTGGGGGTGCAGGGAGACATGAGTGGGGGCCTGGTGGAGGCTGCCCCTGCACTGCTGGGGGGTGGGGGTGGTGGGAGACATGAGTGGCGGCCTGGTGGAGGCTGCCCATGGTGGCTGGGGGGGTGGGGGTGATAGGGGACATGAGTGGGGGCCTGGTGGAGCTGCCCCTGCACTGCTGAGAGGTGGGGGTGCAGGGAGACATGAGTGGGGGCCTGGTGGAGGGTGCCCCACAGTGCTGGGGGGTGGGGGTGCTGGGTGACATGAGCAGGTGTGCAGGGTAGTCCCCTGTGGTGTCGGCTGCCTGCAGGGGCCGTGGAGGGTGTACAGGGAATACCTGGGAGCACCCAGCCAAATCGCGTGTAGAATTTCCCGCGTATCCCTGAAATACACGTACCCAGCCAAATTGAGTGTGGAAATTCCCGCGCACGTACCCGGCCAAATCGCGTGTGAAACTTCCCACGCACCCCTGTAATCCACGTACCCAGCCAAATCGCGTGTGAAACTTCCCGCGCACCCCTGAAATCCACGTTCCCAGCCAAATCGCGTGTGGAAATTCCCGTGCACGTACCCGGCCAAATCGCGTGTGGAACTTCCCGCGCACCCCTGAAATCCACGTACCCTGCCACATCGCGTGTGAAACTTCCCGCGCACCCCGAAATACACGCACACGTTATTTTTCAGTCACCGGGTGTCCGTGTTTGTGGGTACCCTTTTGCACGTCATTTGTCCTGGAGGGCCACAGTATAGGACATTCATCATAGCTGTATATAGGTGCTATTTGTTGGCGCACCTTTTGGCGCACATTTATTACAGGCGCAGAGACGCTACCGCCTGCTTTCTTGTGGCGGTCGTGTTTGTGCCTGTGCGCTGGTTTGACCGTGCACTGTTTTGCCCTATTCGATTCCATGAATACGTGTTGTAGGCGAGCGTGTGGGCGTTCCGCGCACTTGCACCCTGTACTTCCCCCGTGACGCCCACATTTTGGCAAGTTGTTCCCCATTCCGAGTGTTACGCCCCGTGTTCCGCCTACTTTTGTTGTGTGCGCCGCGCTATGTGCGATTTTCGCTGTGGCCTGTGCGATTTTCGCTGTGACCTGGCGCACGCCGTTAGATGGCCTGTGCGCCAACTTGCGCTGCACACTTTTTTAGCGCACATCCAATGGTTTTCTCACGCACGGCCTTCCAAGAATCGATGTGCGCTGCTTTTCGTGCGAATTTCGCACTTGCACTGCGATTTTCGCTATTCCACTGCGAATCGCACGTTTTTGGCCACTTGCGCCGCGCTAATTATTCCATGAATCGGCCTGATAATGTATCAGCCGTCTCAATGTGTCGCAGGACCAAAGAACGCCATTCCACCTACTCTTCTTAACGTCTTCTTTTAGCCAGTTGTGAATGTTTGAAACTCACCATAACGAAAGCCCTATCACATAAGATGAGATACACCTCTCAAAGAATGGGCCTTGGTCTTCAATTGAGCCCTTAGACCTCAACAGATTCCTATTACTTGACCAATAACTCTGCACAAAATAACAGCATCTACCACATTTCACAGACTACTGGAATTATGCTAACCCCTACACCAAATTAATACCCCACTTGTTACTACCCCCTTAATGCACTATTTTCATTTAGTTGTCTCCACTTCATGAAAACTGATCCTGAAAAGATTTTAAAGGACTTCTTGCAGCCATTTGTGTCTTTATGGTTGATGTATGGGATATTTGGAAATGAGTGCCAGGTTTGTCCTTTAAAGGTTTCAGAAAATAGTCACCCACTACTTAGGAGTGCCTGAACACCATGAAAACAGCAGCAGTGCATGCTATATATCACAATAACAACATACCATAGCATACATTTTTGGGGAAATGGGGAAAGACAAGGGCTGAGGCAAACTATTACCCTGGTGCATTAACTGATGGATTTATCAGAGTCATTATTACTTTGGTCCCATGCAAGATATAGAATTTGGCTTATCCTTGGTCAAAGATATGTTTACATTTCGCAGCCCTTTCTAGTAATTTGTCCAAGAAGGATACATTGGAAAAAGGCCTAGAGTAGAAGCAGTCTATGGCTGATTGAGCAACAGCCGTCAAGCAACTGTTCAGAGTTTGTCTGAGCCGATGCACTAAGAGCGGGTGGCATGCCCGTTGATTACACATTTTTGGGTGGCATACACTGGCCATCAATCCCATACATTTTAATTAACTAGCTGCCCAGATATGGTCCTGTGTGAATTGAATGTAAGTGAGACATGAGGTTCCCGCATGGCCGTTGGAGAAGAGCCATCTAGAAAGATGATCCTGCCGTTGAATGTTTCCCCACCTACTTACTTGTTTTTACCTATTAAGAAGAATATAGAAAAAGTATGCTTTTTATAACATGTATGACTGTTGCTTACATATTAACTACGGATTTCCTTTATTGTTATGACTATGAGTTGGTCCACAAGAACCCAGCTGCGGAGGGTGGGTGGTTAGGGGGCCTGCTAATGAACATCCGCCACCCCCATATATTTTGCAATTCATTTAAAGAGAGAACATCTGGATAATTAGTCATTAAAACTAAGTAGTGTTCTTTATGGAACATACTCAGTGCGTTAGCCAATCAGGTATGAGGAATTCTGGGCACCCATCACAGTAGATTGCCTGCAATGTCTCCCTCCCTGATGCTGGGCGGCCATGAATGCTCCCTGTGGAGATAAGGCACCCTCCACCCTCCCTGATGCCCCACACCCATATTCTCGGTGCAGTGGGTTAAAACATTAGCTCAAGCAATGACATCAAATGTTTTGTACTTAGTGGAGTTCTTGTAACATTTGCAAGGAAACTCAGTCACAATTAGTGTATGCATGCTACAAACATAAGGCTGTTAATGTCAAATTACTTGTGACAATGAGTAGCACTCATCCAATAGAAGGGCAAAAGGAGACCAACAAAAAATATATAAGGTGAGATAAGTTGCTCTTACTGGATGCCATGGTGGAGAAAACAAAAATGTGCCTTATATGCCAAACTTTGCACAGTGTCTGAAGGGCAGAGGACCACTCAACATGTCCAGAATCCAGGATAAAATATGGAGGAATGTATCAGTGAACTCCTTTGGTTCATTATCACCGGGTTACGGCCCATGGATGATTATTGCTTAGTAATATTAATGTTTTTCTGTAGTAAAAGTACAGGTGTCCACATCCATGCCATCTAGGGGGGCATCTGCAGATGTACCCTCTATTGAGCACCAGAGTGTTAGAACATAGTCAAAATTACCAATGACTGGCCTCTCAACAGGGAGTAATATAACTAATGTATAAACTCATGGGCTTTGCTAGAAAATTAGTCCTAACTTTCAGTGAAACTCTCTAATACATTAGAGAGTGTAAAAGTACTTTTGATCAATACATCAAATGCCTAGTTACTTAATATATACTTTCCAAGAAAATAAACATTAACATTAGAACTTGCTGCTCTGTCTACCTAATCAGGTGGTGCATTTCAGAGTACTCGGACCTTGAAGATACCTCAAAATACATGGCTTGTTCTGTGGCACATTCTCCCTATGCTCTAATTCCAGATAGGGAATGGTCTTGGTGTATAGCAGAACCTTGTGAAAGGCTAATGTAATGACAATGATACCGGGCCTTCAATATTATCCAGTTCATTCAGAGAACTAAAGATGACATGGTCGTAGTCAGGGACATATCACGAAATACAGACAACTGGTCGAAGAAAAATAGAAACCTGTATATGATTAGAAGGTATGGCTACAACTCAGAGACCAGGCAATTGTACCCTAACCCACCACTCATGACAAGCTCATATCCAAGTGTTAAAGGCCATATATAGGTACTGAGTAATTAGCACACCTAAAATATAGAGTCCAATTGCCTGATTGCCACAAGAAACATATAATTTATCATATCAATTCACTGATGTCATTGAAGAACAACAGTAACCCAAACCTTATTGCCTGCCTGAAGGTTCAGAACAATCCCCCCCTCTTAAGATCTAGGCGCTGCCTTGATACCCAAAGAATACCCTGCTCTTCGAGAACATGAACTGCGAGACTAAGCTGTAAGGAATGTGATCAAAGAGATGTTGGACCTATAAGTCATAGGCCAAACCAATCCCAATGGTCCTCTCCAATAGTCTTTGTGAGAAAGGTTGATTGAAGGAAGCTATTTTAAATTGATGTTCGTGAATGTAATAAATGATTGCCAGTTTAAGCTTCCCCCTTTACATGGTTGGATAAATCGATAGAAAAGATGGGGAATTTCACAATTCCTTTCGATACAGACCTCACAAAAGGCTGCTGGCAAGTCCCCTTGCTCACAAGGGTTAAGAAACAGCCATTTCCACTCCTTAAATAAATGCACTGTTTTATCCTTTGGGTTGCATGGAGCCCCAGCAACTTTCTAACAACTATTGGATTTGGTTTTAAAGCCATTTCAGAAATGGGTCAGAACCTATATGGATGGCACGGTTATCCTTAGCGAATCCTGTGAAGATAACACGCATCATCTATACTTGATAGACCATGCCTTGCCAAGAGGGCGAGGACCGATCCAGTGAAGGGTTGTTTATCTAAGTGCACTGTTAAGCATTTGGGCATTTGTGTGGAGAATAGTATGGATTAACATCAGACTGAAAAAAGTGGGCTCAGTACACAATGTACCAGTCCAAGCCCCAAGAAGGAACCGCAAGACTATTTAGGGCTAATGGGCTAGTACAGGTTTTGTATGTAACTTCTATACCATAGCGGAACAGTTGACCGTGTAGTTAGCCAGGAGTCCCATAGACATAAAGGACGTTCATTCCTTGAAGGAGGCATTATGTAGCCCTCCTTTGCTAGAGATGCATGATTTCTCCCAACCATTACCAATAGATCTAAAATAGGCGCATGAGTGGTATTGTCCAAGAAAAAACAAGGCTTGGATTGAACACATTCCTATACATTAAATGAAAGGAATTACTCTATTATAGAACTAGAGTGGCTGGCACTTAAGTTGAATCTAGAAATCTTTCAAAATAACCTAATGGGCAGAACACTTTGCCTTATTGAAAATCGTGTCCCACCCATGTGGTTGGCAAGAAATGAAGTCATTGCAGGATCAGGCACTGGTTTTATAACCTAGATTCTTATGTTCTTTCAATGATATACCTAGAAGGCAAACTGCAATTTAATGTAGACTTCCTAAGCAGATACCTGACACCGGCTGATGACAAATGTAGGTGGAGCAGCCAGTAAGGAAAGAGCGATGTGATGGCGTCACCTTTGAGGTCAGCCTAGTGGGTGACTAGGGATTTTTAGGGTCAGGGTAAGCCACCAGCTCCATGGTGTGACACATACAGGTGGTAAATGGAGGATTCCCTAAGAGCTCCCTTAGTGCTATTTCTGCACCCTCATCCCTAGTCAGGCAGCGCTGCATGTTAAGACTTATTAGCACGTGGAGAAAGTTATTGACCTCCTATCAGCCAATCAAAATGTTTCAAATGCAGTCACTGTCTGCCGGTATTGACTATTTTCCAGCCATCTAACTTCAAAAGCAGCCAGGGAAACAAGTGAAAACATTTCTCTGCATTCATGACAGCAATGCAATTTCCAAGTAAGATTTCTTTCAGCAAATCCCTAAAACCATATTTAACACACCAAAGTTAAAGCAAAAAAAGTGAAAAATTGCATGTAAAGCAGGCTTCGGCTCACCCACTTTTACAATAAAAATGCCTACATTATAAAGACCACCTTGTTATTTAAATATTACAAAATAAAACAATTTTAATTTTACTAACATGTTTTCTGTACTTTCCACACTATTTAACTAGCATGTTTAATTTCACCACCAGAACTCCAAAACATGTATCGCTATTACAATCATGTGCTAATAGTCTTATAGACCTTGGTGAGGGGGTCATTATCACTTGGGATAATCGCCCTTCCCCAATTTATGGTCTTCGGAGTGAGGGAGGGTTCTCAGTGCTACCATCCTATGAGGGAATGAGATTTGGGGAAGAAACCTTGAGAACATCAGCCCCAGGGTATGTTTTCCATGATCAGTTCTTCTGTGGGTACGTGCAAGGCTCTGGCCACGGATCCACTGGTGGAGAGGGACAAGCACACAGCGGAATGGGGGCCAACTATAAATGCACAGCATCAGGGAAAAACAGGCAGACTAAGCTTAGGTGACCTGCACATAAACACTGTGAGCAACAAACATACCTTCATACTTTTCAGTGGAAATGCTGAAGCGCTTGGCTGCCATGGCTGCCGGACAAGCCATATGAGAGTTCAGACAATGGGGACCAAGGCAAGGCCTGGCTTAGATTATTAGAACAATCACCTAAATATAAGTGGAAGTACATTGAATGGCCATGGAGAGGAGGTGGAACCATTAGGTACGTAGTTACCTATCCCGAAATAATGGGGGAATGGACCCGCCAAACAGCAATTTCATGGAAAGCATGAGTGCCCAAGCTAAACTATGAAAAGAGGTAAAGGGAGTTAGGACAACATTCCATACGTGTTTTGAGATTTTAGTGAGGGCAGGAAGAGAAGGGAAGAACCAAACGTTGCAAACTAGGCCATACTGTAGAAAAGGTGAGAAATCGGTGGTGGCCAAACCAAATGAGTCGCACTGTAAGAAAACTCAGGGTAGAAGCGGGCAAACAGGCTGGGGGGCTTGATCCAGAAACCGGAAGGAGCTAGGGAACATTAAAGAGCAACACAGCGATCTGGGTTAGTACCTGCTGGGGGTGCTAGCCCTAATCCTGGCAAATCCTAAAAGCCACCAGAGATTAAGAGAAGCTTGGAGCCTGCAGATTCGAACCCCAGCATGTGATGGGCGAAAGCACAAGAGGGTCACCATTGGGAGGGGTCTATAGCTATTGAAGCCTGATAAAAACCTATGCAGGGCTAAAAATAACAAGACTTCAAAGATCCATGGATGTCTGCATCACTGTTACCATTTGCAAAGACCATGCAAAGAGGTTTTCTGGGGCACGTAAAACCATCATGAGACTGTGAGTGACTTGATGGACTATTTCCTGAGTGTAAAGCCACAGCAAGTGTGTGGATCAGAATAGGAATCAGGCTTTGGGCCTTAGATCCTTTAGCTTTGGAACCCCGTCGGCATCATATTCGCCCACAGGACTCCTACAATTCATAAAATAACTCAAGACGAGTCGCTCCTCCTCAACACTTAGGACATCACGTCGCCTACCACCAAACTTATAATGACCGCCATAGTCAATAATTAATTGCAAAGTTATTGTGACAAGCAAATAGATGAGAATCGAAGACGACTCCAAGATGTCAAGCTAATTAGTGTATCTTTAGAGAAGGGACTCAGGCTCAAGGTATTCCTGTGGGCATCTGTTTTTGTATAGACAATAGGCTGTTCAATTCCATATTGACATGTTTATCACGCAAATCCCTCTACAGCAAATTAATTTTAAATTATGTATGTGCTTTTAAATACAGCATCCATTCTCATAGTTTTCTGAATGTACCGGGACTTCCTTTGAGAAAAAAAATACAATGTTCAGAACCTTGCATTTTAAATTTAATAAACACCTGATACTTGGCTGTAAACAATTACAAAACTGGTACTTGAAAATACATTGTATATATATGCAGCATACACACACCTATGTATACCTGATACATATAGAGAATACATAACAAACACAATCTTTACTTTGCTTGCTAGTATACAAGGGGAATATTGGAATAATTATCACGCAGAAGGCCTTGCTGATCGTCAGCAGTGAGAACTTTGCAAGAGATGGATTGCCTGTGAATTTCATTTTTACTTTGTTTTGTCTGTTTAATATTACTTACTTGCTATGTCAATATAAATGATTGCCCTGACCTATCCGTTCATAGAAGGCATTACATTCAATCAAATCTAATCTAAGAGGAGCAATATAATGGGTGTTAAAACTGAGGGTAAAAGGATTATTCCTGGTTTCACACATCATTTTGGTTACTGGGTGATTTCCTATGTTTTGCAAGCAGAGTGGGGGCACAGAATAGGTTTTTCCATTAGCACGCCCTTTTCATGCCAATGTAAAATCATTTGATTCACATGGAATCCGCACACTTTCAAAACCTGCTAAAAACAGTTGGATTCCACAGGAAAGTATAATAAATGCATTCCACATGCCTGCATTTCAGGAGGCAATCACCCTACTTTCGACTACGAAATGCAATAAATGTGCGTACTTTTGTTTTTGCCAGGTGTCACGTACATGTTTTGCACTTCATAGTGAAAACAGGAAAAACTGCATAAAGGTAACTAAAGTGCAAATAGTCAGTCCCCTTTGTGCAAGTTAGAGATTTTAGAAATGGCTGCCCTTGTGCAGATTTCAAATGTCTGGTAGTGAATGAGACCCTACTAATGGGGAATCTAAGGCCAAATCTATAAAATGGTGCTATGATCATCCTACAGAGCCAAAGGCACATTGTGATACACATGAGCACTCCCTTGGCCATCCTGATTACAGGTGTGTTAATACCTGACTTGTAGTGCCACTAATTACAAATAATCGTAGTACCTCAACATATGATAAGAATAAATACTGTACACCAGTAAGGACTGCGCTTCTCCAAAAGGTTAAAGATGTGTTTTATTACACAAGGTGGACTGCAAGTCCTTCTAATTCAAAACCTGAATATATTACATGTTAAACGAAAGAATACTGTAAACTAGTTAGCCAATTGGCTCCTAGGCCTCATGATTCCAATCTTGAGAATATTACAAATGAATACTGTCTCCAGTCAATACGCAAAATAAAAAGTGGGCCCTAGCCTCAACATATGATGGCAAAGCCTAGAATTTGGTAGCTAACTGCCAGATCTTGTGCCATGTCATGTATGTATCTGGACACATCATTGCCAAAACATGGCAAATGAGGATTCTGCCTGGCCAATTGCCATAAAATGTCAGTTGAAATTGTGTGAGTTGTGCATATGATGCAAGTGCCTAGGAAATGCCCAACCAAGGTATGTACAAAAGCCAAAACTGTTGCCATTGACAGTTAATTTTCATTTGCTATACACTGAACTGTCTTTACATTGCCTTGTGTTCTCATTGAAAGGGCATAACTGGAGTAAATAAACGTCTCAAGCCCCTTTTATGGCCAATCCTGCCCATCTCCATGTTCCACTTACGCCAAGCTCCTTTGCAAGTAATACGTCACAACAGTGTGGGAATTCTTGTTTTGATCTTAGGCTGCAATTTAACGCTTTTACTGCAAGAATGACGTAACCCCTTCTTGTTGGACAGGAAAGTATATCACATGATTCATGATATGTGTAACTCAGGCAATGATGCGTAAATGTGGGCTGCTGTGCATTGAGCAATGTCGTTATATAAACGACTGAGCTGCCGCTTTGGCATTCACTGATACCGGTTTGCCTTCACATCACCTTGGTGTAACCGGCGTGTCTCCAGGCTCACCGGTGTTGGACAAAGAGGGATTAAGAGATTACCCTAGATTATAAGTGAGTGTCTGCCGGCAGCCTCTCTGCAATATGACCTGGACTTTCACAAGAGTATTGCCTGGAAGCATTTCTTTCGCTTTATTTCTACGCTGCTTGCTTTGGGCAAGTATGGAAATAAGCCTTGTACTCTGGGACAGAAATCAGTACTTGCTGGTACACGCTGCACCCTGATAACAAGTCAGACATACATTAATCGAACAACCTTTTCAACGAATCAACAGTCTTCTCATAAAGCCAGACGGCTTGTCTTTCAATAATCGAATTCAGGACGAATCTTCCTATAGAATTGCATTGGGTTTTTAGTAGGTTCATAAGAATGCATGCACCAACAGGCTCTGCCAAGACATTATTAGTAGCAAAGTCTTGACAGGACAGATTTGTAATAGAATTATAGAAAAAGAATGTTTGTTTGAGTCCAAGGTGAACGCCCATTGCCTTCCACTGTTTCAAAGCCTGCTATTAATTAATAGTTTACAACGCGCTTAATACCTGAGACCAGCTTCTAAGCACGGGACAAGGATTTGAACCTGCGCGCCTCTGTGTCCTCTTGCATCCAAGACAAACGCTTTGCCGCTGAGCTATCATCCCGGTCCCCATCATTGGTTTCACTCGTCCCATAACATAATAGTTTTCTGCTTCACAGCCCATAACATAATAGTTTTCTGCTTCACAGTAGTGTAGACGTTTTCCTAAAAATATGACATTTTTAGGTGAATTCTAGAATTAATATGTTATGCCTAGTCTAGGAATAAAGTGAAATTTGACAGATGGGACTGAAAAGAATTGACACTCATTTTGCACCTGGTCCTCAATTTCAGTGGATAAGGAATTCATGGGTCATACATTTTAACTGCCTTTGTGAAATACAGCATAGTTATGTTATTTTCAATTGCACTGGTGAGAAACATCTTGATGTGAGTGTGTGACTGAGTGACTAAGTGGTAGACATACATAGTACATGCTCAATCACAGTAATCTGCCCCCTGAGGTCTGCCACGGCTTTGAATCTTGCTGTGCCCTGAAGTCTGCCATTGCATTTGCCACTGCTCTAAAACTTGCTTTACCCTGAAGCTAGCCATTATGTTGAACCCAGGCACCTTCTGGACTTTACCACTGCCTATAAACTTGTGGATCTCTGAAACTTGCCATTGTGTTTGCAACAGCGATAGTGCTGTGTTCCACCACATTGTGCTTTCCTTCCACCGTCCTCCCTGGGTTGTATTCAGACTTGTCAACCTTGCAAGTGTCGTGCTTCTCAAAACTGCAACTCCTTACCCCCACAGCAGGTATAGCTAACGGCTGTAGTTTGCCACACTTGCATTACACCTGAATAACGATCCAACCTGATATCATGACTATAAAACTCTTACCTTTCGGACTCCAACTCTCAGTATCTCTAGTAACAATTCCTGAAACCTCAACCAGGCCGCCAATACTACTATTATAATATTAAAGCTCACAAGTACTACAAGGTTCAGAAAATATGTGGCAGCACCACAGGGAGGCTTTTATCCACTATGGACCTCATACAACTACAAAACGCCAGCAACCTGTGGCTGCCTAGCACCACAAGACTCTGAGATTTAAATGTAACCACCACAGAGAGGCCTTCACCATTGTGAAGCTGATAACTATACAGAACCCCAGAAGGGAAGATCAAACCACACGCTACCACAGGGAGGCTTTCGTCACTGTGAACCAGATACAACTACAAACCCCCAGCAATCTGAGGCTCGCAAGCTCCACGAGACTTT